>NC_056737.1:1434153148-1434365648 GCF_019279795.1 Protopterus annectens
AATCCACACTCAGGTATTACAGAGAAACTGTCTCAAGTGGGCATAAACTCCTACATAACCAAGTGGGTAGACAAATAGATCACAGACAGGACAAATAATGTCAAAGCACATGAAGTCACCTCTACCTAGAGTCCAGAGACCAGGTCCATATATCAGGGTTCTGTACTAGGCCATTTCCTGTTCAGAATTTAAGTCTTAGAAGTCAAGACAAACTTAGACATCCTTTGTCTAACCAGCTTTGTGAATAACTGCAAATTGTGGACAATCATCGACTCCACAAATGCTTTTGATATACTGCAAAAAGTATTAACACATTCAAAGAATTATTGCCAGAGCCATGGAGACACACTTGATGAATAGAAAGCTTGATTAGTTCCTTCTTGAAAGCAAATACACAAGCTAATTATAATATAGACAGCACTCCCCTGTGATTAGACCAAGTGGTACATGACCTGGGTACTCAGGTAGATAATAAGAGGAACTTCCACCAACATGTTACCACAGTGGTGACGAATCCATTGCATGTAGCACATCTACTGAGTATGGGCAGGACATCCACATCAAAGGACATTATATTCCCTTTGTTCTCAGCCCTCATCACACCAATAATAAAGTACAATGCACCATTCTGCATGTACCTTACCAGACATCTTCTAGGGATGATTTACTCAAGTGTATCACTTTTGCCACAGAGAGCTTCCACACATCTTTTTGGTCATACATAAGTATCCTTGCTGATGCATAATCATTAGGAGTTGAGAGTGTAAACTTTCCTTCAAGGTTTTCTACAAGTTACTTGTGTGATACGTGTTCCTGTTATGCACCCAGTAAATACCTAGCACATTGACAACATTGATGGCATGGATTACATTCTTGCAAGTGTGGACTGTGGCATATATGTGTCAATCAAACCTCTCACATTGCCAGGATTGCTTATAATTTAAACTACAGGTGTACCAGTACCCTCTTAACATCTCCAAGAAAAGTGGTCATTTTTGAGTAAGGTATGCTTGATTCCCCTTATAGATTAATGACAAATCATTACAGTTGTACAAGTGTTTTCATGCCGAACATGTAAAATAACTCACAATCTCATATTTTATGTCAATGACACAGAGTAATGGTGGTGTTATTCTGCTGTTGTCCATGATTGTGCCTGCTTTTGTCTACCGTTGTCCATGATCCTGTTGCTATTTGTCCTGATTGTAGAGACCTATACTGACATTACAGTCATATTCCAGCAACTAATCTTGCAAATCTTCACAATATCCACTTACTCCCTATTGTATATACTGGCCTTGCTAAATGTCCTCTTCGGTGATCATGTCAGGGTGTTTATATGACAACCAATCATCTCCATTGATATGTGACCTTGTGTAACAATCACATAATCTACAATAACTGTGTGATGATATGAAGATACCCACAGAGGTGCTGTAAACAGAAGTACATACTGTATTATGTAGATCTGTGATTACTGTTCATGCTACAACAGTCTTGTCTCTGGGGTGTCAGTACACTGACAAGCCCTTATCTGGTGTACCTAGTCATGTTTCACTTGTTCTCTTCCCTTTCTTCATTCCTACCATTCATGTGTGTGGCCCGTTTCAATACACATGCTTCCCCAAACTAGTGTATTTATAATGCAGTCTATGTGCTATTGATCATTCCCACAAAACCTTTATTTCAGTGTGCCAAAAACATGTTGTACTGTACTTTACACTGAGTACAATTTTCTATACTACGTTAGTACTGCAGTCATTACGTTCATTTTAGCCCTGGTAGTCATTGTGGTTGTCTATACAATCTCACAGAACAAGTTTGCTCATAGGTAAACCTGTCTGCATGTCTAAATGTGTTCATGCTGCTTTACATGGTTTGCTGGCCTGCAACACTGTTGCTGGCCACAAAACCTCTCTTGAATCTGTGTAAGCGCAATGCATGGCATGCATATGCGATTTGTGCTGCTGCTCACTGCACAAACACATAAACTCTGTGTAGACTTCACACTAAGCCTACACAGAGTTTATTGAGTCACCAGTTTAGTATTAACCTCTTAAATTGTTTCAAAGACTGTTTAGACTGGCCTTCCCACTTTTTGACAAGGTTGAGATATGTATTAAGTATACGTATGATTTAATTATTATGATCGAATCTGTAAATATTTTTCACCTTTCATAAGCAGTTTAGAATCTATTACTTTTATTTAGTTTTCATAAATATATTATGACTGCCTGCATCTCCTCCAAAATCACTGTTTATCTTAGGCAAAATTCCATATTTTACACAATGTTGTTTGTTTGCACTTTTTCATCTGTGAGCCATCATTCTGTCAATTTCTTACAGCATGCTTTATGCACATTCTGTAGCATATTTGCACCTGATTTATTTTTGACATACCATATTCCATAGTAATTTATAAAAAAGTAATTTCTAGTTTCACAATGTCCTTTTATTTTTCAGATATTGCTATGTTTCTTTAGCCATTGCACTATATCGACTCCTATATAAATTAGCTTGCTTATATTACCTGTGATCTCTGTTGTAAAGTAACAAATATCAATCTAATATGCCTCATGTGGTCTTTCAACTCATATATCATCATTTCTTATCAGTTGTATTATGTATTTATTTATTTTGCAAAGAAATTTTTATCAAGAACATGTAATTACTTTTAACTTTCCACGGAGTTTTAACGTACATCCTGAGTATATCATATGCAGAGATCTGAACTACCTCACCACATTTTCATGTCCACCATCTTGATTTCTACCTTATTCATTAATCATTGCCTGTAAAAAAAATCGTATCTGCTTATCCTCCACCATCATAATGGTAGAATTATGCACATTATAATTCTCATTATCTCATTTCACTTAATTTCTATTGCCTGTGAAAACAATTCTCTTTCTTTTGTAATTATTGTCTTGAAACTCACCTTTATTTAGAAAATCTACTTCAAGATATAGAATCTGATAGACTTATTAAGAGAATACAATATTTCAAATTTTATCCTATTTTATATTCTTTTTATTTCATTTACATTGATGACTTAAGAGTATCACCCTTTCATATGTTAATAACACTTTCAAAAAAGTTTTTTTATACTATTTCACATATTAACTGGATGTCACATTTCTCAAACTTGAGTATGGGCAAGTAGATTTTTATATTTTTTTTCTTTAATCTTGAATCAAAGATATACAATTTAACTGGGCTTTGAAATAATTCTCCTGGTGTTACTTTACTGCCTTCACTTTTTTCCATTTCTTTTTTTTTAATTAATTGTTTTGAATTCACTTCTAAGTACCATCTCAAGGAAAACAAGTGTGTGGGGGGGGGGGGCAGCATTGTGGAAGAATAATGGTGGTACTGTAGAAGGGCTACCTCAATGACCAGGTAAAATGTTAGAAAATAAAGTATGTATACTTGCTAGCTAAAATTTAGTTTAGGACATTTAACATCCCTGTGAAATTATGTATGCAAGGCAAATGACAAGGCTGAAAATGGGATTCTTTATGGATATAATCCTTAGGTAATCAAAAAGGTAACAACACAAATATGGAAATGAGCCACCAACAAGTCCAGTGCACTAAACCAGAAAAAATATATATTAAAAAGTATACTGGAATTACAAGTGAAAAATAAAACATCATTTACTAGCAAGAGTACAAAACCTTTGCACACAGTGCTTCTTCACGCATGAAAAACTTTGTAAGAAGAACCCGAATTTATACAGCATTTTAAAATCAGATAATTACATTACACCACTTTCTCAATTAGCATATAAAAATCAAAATCTAACATTTTCAAAACTTATTTATCTAATAGAATTATGCTTGAGTTTTAAAACTGTTTTCAAGCTAATATAAACATTTAATCCAGGATAATTATGAGGTCAAAATCTATTAATTTATGCATATTCAGCATTTTCTGAAGAAGCACTGATGTCACCTCTCCTAATATTCTCATATATTATTTGCAGTACCATAAAAGTAAAAGCATAGTGAGTGTTTCCTTTATATGTTTATACAATGCATTAGTTTCTGTTTTTCTCCTTATGTCTGACATAGGATCTCATGTCCTTTCTTATAGTTTTCTGTTAGTCTTTCCAATATAATACACATTGCATTTTAAACAAGTTGCCATATATATCAGATTTTACTATCATCATATGTATATGTTTTATGTTTAAACATTTGTTTTGAAATAGGGGTATATAAATTCCTTTTTTTACTTACACGTTTACTGAAATTACATCTTATGCATGGATACGTTTCTTTTCTGATGGTTCTTCTTTTATGTAAATATTTTATTTGTTCCTTATAATATAGGTTATTCATTAAGTTTGGGACTTTTTCTATTTCATAATAGATCCATCCAATATACTTTGCCTAAGATGTGGAATACTGTATTAAACAAAATTGTCAATTCTTGTGTAGGGAAGACAGATGGAAATACTAGCTCTTTACCAGCTCAGTTATAATGCGTCCAAAACCTGACATCAACCTAGCACATGGTAACATGGAAAATGTATTATTATTATCATCATCATCATCATTATTATTAACATTGTTGTTATTAACACAGTGCTGGTGCCATGATACAGAAAGATGAAGCCTTAACTATGACACAAATAAATTAATTCAATTATAGGTTTGAGCACCAAAGAAATTTGCCATGAATGGTGGCAGTGAACAGCCACCACAAGCTGACCAATCCCAGGGAGAGTGATAGCAGCTCAATCTGCAGTGAACCTGTTACCAATAAATGACTGTATGCATCAGAACATGGCAAAAGAGTCAAGAATGTGCTTGAACTAAACAATGCTATGGTTTGTGAATAATTGTATGCACAGAAGCATACATAGTGTCAGGTCTGACATTGTGAGATTCCAGCATGCACACAACTGGCACCTAATTAGTAATGTGTATTTTGTGTGTAGTTCCCAGACCAATGACAGTATAAGCCCACACTATATGTAGGTGATTGCAGTTTAGGGATGTAAAGTCCAGACTTTCAGGCCATTGATATAAAGAATGTCTCAGGTGCAGGAACAATTTGAGGGATCACAGTAAAGAATAACATGGAAGAGAACTGTTTTCATGGTTGCTTGTTAATGGCCTATGTCATCCATTCACATTAAAGGAAGATCTAAAGATTGAAGGGAGAGAGCCTGATTGTCCATAGCTATAATAAGGAAAAGTTAAAATATAAAGGTTATTGTAACACACACTATTAAAAACATCTGTATTTTTTAAAAGGAATCTGAAATACTTTATTGTGACCTGCACTTGCATTATTGTAGCTATGTTAGTGAATTACTGCAGTGTGAAGTCTGTGTTATTAATATCTATTATTTTATGCAGTATCTGTTCTAAATATGTAAACAACTGTCAGTGGAATAGTTGGGTAGAGTAAGAAAATTTCTAACTGCCATAACTGGTAATCTTGACATAGGCTTTGTGGAAGGAATAACTCACACTCTCTCATTAATCTACAATGAATAAACATTAATCCCTTTTATTCAGAAAAGGCAGAGGCACACTGTCTACTCCGCTGAAACACCATTCTTTCTTAAAGAGCACTCACAAAAAAACATCTTCAGAAGGAAAATTAGAAGGAAGATTTACTAAACCTGACAGTGTTTTAAAGTAAACCTATGTCATATCTATCTCAATATAAAGTAGATATTCAGGGTGATAAGGAGAAAAAACATATTTTTATTGAATGTCTGTTATATGCTATATACCCCAGACACAGCAAGTTTCAGAGAAATGAGTATCTGCAGACCAACTGAATGCATGTGTATCTATACATATCTATGTGTGTGTGTGTGCGCGCGTGTGTGTGTGTGTATGTATATATTCATATATATATATATATATGTGTGTAAATATATATATATACATATATATATATATATATATATATATATATATATATATATATATATGTATATATATATATATATATATATATGGTTCTACCTGACATAGTCGAAACCACACAACACCGACAACCACATCACCGACACCACATATTCGACAGTCCATAAACACGAAACCACACATAACCGACAACGAAATAACCGACGGTACACAAACACGAAACCCCATACACTGCACACACCACAATAACAATTAAAAACAAAACACATCCCCATTCCACAAACCACACACACAACACAAGCACACCAAAATCCTTACAAGCCCACACTAAACCTTACCCTAACCCTAAGGTCCGTCACTATCGCACACTTACCTACCCGCCCTAACCCTAACTCACTTAACCCGCCTATCGCTCCTAACCCTAACTCACTTAACCCACCCCTATCGCTCCTAACCCTAACTCACTTAACCCACCCCTATCGCTCCCTAACCCTAACTCACTTAACCCACCCCTATCGCTCCCTAACCCTAACTCACTTAACCCACCCCTATCCCCACAGACCGTCAATCTCCACTTACCTGCTCGCACCCTAACGTCCGTCACTACCGCATACTCACACAGCCTTTCCCCATGTCGGCATCCTCGGCGTTGGTGTTGTCATCCGTCGTGTCGGTCTTCTGCATTGTCGATGTTCTGCCACTCGCGATTCGCGTCGGTCTTCTTCGTTTTCGATCTTCTGGAGCTCCGAATTCCGCTGTCGGTCTTCTGCGCTGTCGACGAAGTCAGGTAGAACCATATATATATATATATATATATATAGTTCCACTTTAAATCATTGAATGTTCAGAACATTGACGTTCTGATCATCGAGACCAGAACATCGATGTTCAGAACATCGAAGGTTTAAAGTGGAAGTGCCAGGTAAGTGAGATTGTAAAATGTTGGGTGTGTATGCAGAGCAGCAAGGTGCCCTGCATGTTGTGTGTGTGTGTGTGCCATCTGAGTGTTGGCATTGCAGGTAGGGTACAGGAAATCTCCCATTTAGCGCTACTGCATATAGCTGTAAATGGGAGATTTCCCTTACCCAACTGTAGTGTCATCTCAGAGTTGGAATATTAAAGTAGGGGGGTGTGGGGGGCACAGCCCCTGACATGGTGGGTGCAGAGGGGCAAAGCCCCCCTGCATAACATAGTTTTTGTGAGTTTTTTGTTGTTTTTATGGTTCATTTTGAACCTTTGATGTTCTGAACATCGATGTTCTAGTCTCGATGATCAGAATGTCGAAGTTCTGAACATTCGATGATTCAAAGTGAACCTATCTCTATATATATATATATATATATATATATATATATATATATATATATATATATATATATATATATATATATATATATATATATATATATATATAAATATATATGGGTCTACTACTGGAGAGCGAAACTACACTATTTCGAAATCCAGTAGTAGATGCCCACTAACAAGAAATGGCACTTCACCAAAAGTGCACTTTCGCGAACACCACTAAAATGAACGGGCAATGTCCTCAACTGTAGTGCGGTAGTCCCGGACCTTAGGGTTAAGGCTTGGGTTAAGGACATTATCCTTAACCCAAGCCCTAACCCAAAGGTCCATAACCATTCGTGCAAGGGGTGTTCGCGAAAGTGCACTTTCGGTGAAGTGCACTTTCGCATTAGTATGCATCTACTACTGGATTTCGAAATAGTGTAATGTTGATCTCCGGTAGTAGACCCATATATATATATATATATATATATATATATATATATATATATATATACTTATATCTATCTAAAGCACGTTTTAATGTCTCCAAATTTATCAACACATTTTTATCTACAAGCCTTACCCCCTATTCATCCTTTATTTAAATACAGTAACTCCACGGTCTCACAACCACAAAGGTTAAATATGGGCAACAATTATTCACTGCATGTGGTGTTTTCTTCATTTCTCTGTGGTTGTACAACTGTGGAGTTAGTATATTTAAGTAAGGAGTACATGGGGGGTGAAGCTAGATTGCTACTCTCCTAGGGTTGGGGAATATACCTACTTCCTGGTATTATGCAACCTCAGAGGTAGAATATAAAATTAGAAGGGATTGTGGAGGGTATAGGGAGTCAGTGTTTTTAACTTTTTTTTCCACGTTTTTCACTTGCATGTTATGAGAACACATGTGTAGTGTGATGTGTCGACGTTGTTTTTGCTGAACTTTTGTTGTCAACATTAACAAAATTGAGATTTGTCTGTTACACTCAATTTTAGTATACACGCAATATCATATATATATATATATATATATATATATATATATATATAGATATATATATATGCATATATATATATATATATATATATATATAGATATATATATAGATATATATATATATATATATATATAAATATATATAGATATATATAGATATAGATATAGATATAGATATGTACATTTACTATCATATTTAAGATTATTATAATTTTAAATATGGCAATATCGAGACCAGAATATCATAAGACAGGAATGTCGAGGACCACAGGGGTGGAAAATGTAGAATATCAAACCACCAAACCAGCTCAGACACAGAAACAAGTGTTAACATGAGTCAAGAAGAAGGCAAATCCAACTGATGACTCCACTGGTCCTTGATATTCAGTTTTCTGGTCTCGTTATTTCCATATTTGCAATTGAAGCAATCACAAATGCAACAGGCTGTGCAGCTTAAAACACACTTCATCTCACTGGCCATTTATTGGTTTAGCCAAATGCCTGCCTGCTTTGCTTTCTTACTGACACACACTCACTGACCTTCTGTGTCAGCTTAGGCTTCCTGCCCTCATCAGAACACCCTGTGCCAGTGATGATAACTGTGCCATATCCCTGTTTTGTATCTTTTGGGTTCAGGGATACATAAGCTTTGTGCGTGTGTACACAGCTGACTTATTGCTTAGTATATCTGCATTTGTGATGTTGAACTGATAGTTGTACTTTTGACATATATTGGTCTTACAAAGTTAGACAGTTGATAGCACCAAAATTTCCCAACTTCATTGTGAATGATCTTGGGAGAGTTGTGAAGCCTGAAACTGCAATGTGTATCATTACTTATTAACTTCTGTTTAATGATTTTCTAGTGCAAATGCATGGTGCTAAACTGACATGCAGTAACCATCACTACTTTTGAGAGGTATGACTGTGTGAATCTTTGATGCTTGAGGCCTACTGCTTAAAAATGGACACATATAAGTCAAATAAGTCTCTGCTGTCACATGTTAAGGTTATTTCTGTACAAATCTTCCACCTTTTACTTGAGTGTACTACCAAGTAATGAAATGCAAGAATATGCAACTCATTCATATTATTATACAGTACACTTCAGATTCAGTACTTGTAAATGCAGCACTTGCAACAGTTTAGGGTTGGCTCTGTCTGATGCAAGCAGTACACAGCCAACACATGGGAGGGTAAAGATTGTAAAAATTGCCTGACATCAATGTTAGTAAATGTATGTGTGTAGAAATAAGGTTTTAGGCCCTTAGCTGGTAAGTGAGTGTGCTATGCAATGTATTTTAGTTTATGTGAGAGCATACTGAGCATGCCTACATCTGCCTACACCAACTGCAGCTGCTGATTCCCCCTTTGACCCCCTCAATTCACATGTGGCTGTGGTGACCTTGGGATTGGTGGTGGGATGATTTCCCCTTCCCATTGTTGATCCTGCTGAAGCTGTTTTCTCAGGATGATGTTATGTAGCATGGTACATACTGTGAATATTTCAGTACATGTTCATGGATTGTACTGCAAGGCTCCCCCAGATGTATCTAGGCCCTAGAACTACAACTTCAACAGCCCAAACACCCGCTCTGTGATATATCTAGCTTGAGTGTGTGCCTCAATATGGCGCTCTTCAGCAGGTGTGTTTGCATTTCTGATGGGTGTCATTAGCAATGGTCCCAGTGCATAACCTGCATTCCCCAGTAAATGACCCTGTGGGATATCCCCCCAGCAAACATTTGATACATTTGGGAGGTGTGCCAGATATATGAGTCATGGTAACTGCCAGGGTTGCCAGCACACATGTTCAAAATGATTCTCTTGGCATTACACATGATTTGGCATTTAAGAAAGTGGGTGCCCTTTCTATTTATGAAGAGCCTTCCCTGTTCCCAGGGTGGTTCCATAATTTCTATATGTGTGCAATCTATGGCACCCAGTGCTTCAGGGTAGTATGCTACTGGATAGAACTCCAGTGGCGGCTGGTTACTTCAAATTAAAGGGGGGCTGCAGGAGACAGCTGAATGGGTGGGGCCAATGGGAAGGGGTGTGACCAACTAGAAAGGGATGGGGCTATGCTCAAAACCACAACAACTGGAACTTTAATTAAATATGCTGCCCTGCATGCCAAACCATCATTACAAGAGTCCAATCAAGACAAAATGAAGTGTAGAAGAAAAAATATTTCAGTGCATTGGCTACATGACATCTTACTTAATATCTAGATGGAAACAAAAAGTTTGTGAGGCATAAAAAAATAAATTACTTTTTAAATACATTACTGGAATGCCAGACAAAATCAAGTATAAAAAAACAAGCAGCACAAAACTCAAACCACTTCTTGCACTGCAGTTCTAATTATAATTTATATTCAGCTATATAACAGTACCAAGTAACATGCTGAAAGTAGCTGATACCCCGACTTGTAAAAATGTTTCTTATCCAAAAAAGACCTGCTGCCTGACAACAACTATCTACTTGTTTCATGGCGAAGACATGATCAAAGTAAAAAAAATGAACAGCAAACAAGAAACAAGCTCAAGATAAATTGCTTAAAGAATTACTGCACAGGTTATGGACCACACATGATAGATTAGCATTTTGTTTTGTTTATGGGTAAAGCCTGCAAAGATGACTGCAAGTCTCCAACAAATGTAATGAGGTTTTGCAAATACTGTAATCCTGTCCTTTATTACAAATGCTCTCATATGAATTTCAATACCTAAGGCTTATACGTTATCTAGTTATGTAAATATTCTCTGGATGGCAACAACAAAAATGTTTTCAATGTTGGTAATTCTTAAACAGTATGCTTATTAAAGCTTACTTGCATCTTACAATCTTCGACAAGCTTACCTGATGGTCATTAAAGCATTGCTACTTAAACACAGAGCAACAGGGCACTGTGATAGCATGCATTTTCTGAATAATAAGCATAAATCAAAAGTATAATAATATGACAGAAAACCAGAACATTCTGCAAAATCAAGGATAGATGAAAAGCCACTGCCATATTTGTGTCTACCTTGGATGGAGGAATACTCTGCACACTTACACTGCATAACTGCTCCTTGTCTTGCTTGGACACATCTAGAGTCACTACATGGGAGAGTGGGGTGCAACAAGTATGTCACAATTTGATATGTCTCTGGCTGACGGTGATGGCTCTGACACTCATATCTCTCAACCTCAGAGCAAGAAATATGGAAAAAGCCATACATAGAAGTGGGACAAAGGCCCAAAAATAAGGACACTTTTTTTTTAAATATTGCTCTTATAAACTTAGAAAGATAATAGAAGAGTAGTAGTTCTTGCATTGGTATGAATTATTTGAAGGGTATGAAATCTGAAACTCAAATATCTGCCATTATTTTCTAACTTCAATCTTTAGTGATTTGCTACTAATTTGCCAGAAAAACACAATTGTATGAGAAACAGACCAAAACTTTGATGCAAAAATATAAAATTACCACACAATACTGCTGAGAACCTGTCAAGGAAGAGGCAGCTTTTTAATATTAGTACTGTTAACTTGAGCAGCTGACAAAATAAGAAAATTTACATGCATTTATGAAATAAAAGTAATCTATAACTGATCATTACAGTTATTTATAATTGTAAACTCTCCACGTTTTCTTCCAAAATTGCTATTTTGCGGAGGGATTATTAGGGGGAGAGCAACATTTTGAGTCAAAATTGGGGACAGTTAAGAGGTTTGGATATTCCTAATTCTATAAAGCAATTGATTTGTACATACCTCTCAACCTCTTAATGCAGGAAATCTGGACAAGGCCAAGTATATTGGGGGAACATACAAACAGCACTAAAAATTGCTCTTGTATAAACTTAGCCAGTTGATATAATAACAGGTCTTGCTTTAGCATGCATTTTTCTGAAGGTTATTATGTCTGAAACTCAATGTCTGCCATTATTTAGTGACTTCAGTTCATTCCTAAATGATTTGCCAGAAAACCACAAATGTTATGAGGAACAAACCAAAAATAAGAAGCAAAAATCTATTCATTCTTCAAAAATCTGGACAGTTGAGAGGTATAGTTCAGCTGAGGCTGTCTGAGTTTGCTGCCCTTCCCCCCTCACAAAATTATGGCCGAATGGACCCTCCCCCCTGCAGCCATTCCAATGTCCCATTCCTTGGTTATTTCACCCAATTTACCATAAACACTGTATAATGTGCATACTGCTTTACTTCTGCGATGATTTGGAGTTCATTTGAAAGTTTTATTTTGCATTTTATAGCACAAACACTAATAGATATCTGCTAAATAAAGCAATGCAGTCTCACATGAAAATAGACTTAGCATTAAAATGTCTCTGCCCTTGAAACTCACATTCATTGAAACAGCATTGAAACCCACATTCAAAGAAAATACATTTTGCCATTGGCAGATAAAGATTAACTTTGGGCTGTTTTCAAATCACAGGCCCCTTGCACATGAAACATACACATGCTCTTTGATACACCTTCCTGATTGTATTAAATTATATTCCTTGTATAATACAGTACAGTTTTAGAGGGCATTTTAAAATTTATTGTTTTGAACATTTTTCCAGTAAACAATGTAACAAAATGCATGCACCAATAATGACAAAACTGCCCAGTTCATAACATTTCCATCATAAAAGTCTACTCAAACTTCTACAGTCCACCAGTATCAGTAAATATGCACAATCTCTGAAGAAGTAAAAGTCATCTAAATAATTCAACATTAAAGAGATCTGTAACTAATGAAGAGGTGTTGCTAGCAAATAACTTTATATTTCATTGTTTCATCTACAAATAAAGTGCCTGTTGCCCTTGAGGAATAAATTGCCTATGCTGCACTAAGAAAATGATACGTTAGTAATATTGCAGTAGGGAATGGATGGGAAACTGATAACAGGTTCATAGTTACTAGGTATATTTGCCAAAAAGGACTCCAACATCCACCCCCTTTGCAACACAGTACAGTATCAGCAATGCATCTACCTACTGTGGGAGTAGAACCCACAGCCTTCTGCATCAAAAGCAAATATGCTACCTGTTGTGCTATTAACAATGCAAGCAGACGCAGCATAAGCAGCACTAAACTTTTGCTTTCCTTTGTGAAAAAGAGGAAGACTGAAACTTAACTGGCTACCATTTAGCAAATTCAGTTCTCACCATAGCTGTCAACCTCTTAGCACAAAACATCTAAACAAAGCCAATAATAGAGGAATATAGTCCCCAAACATATTCAATAAATTCAATTCTTACCATAGCTCTCAACTTTAGCACAAAAAAGCTGGACGAAGCCAATAATGGGGGAATACAGTCCCAAAATAGGGACAAATTTCAAATATCCATCATAAACTTATAAAATTGCTAGAATAAAAGGTTTTGTGTTACCGTGTACTTTCTGAAGAATATGAAGTCTGAAATTCAAATGCCTGTCATTTTTATTTATTTAACAATTGTTAACCAGGAAAGTCTGACTTGGAACAAAAGCCAATGATTGAATAGAATGTCTAGTATATACTTATGTAGGAGTATACAATAGACATGATTTTCACACGTTTTTATTTTTTATTTTTCACGTGCACTTTTAACAGATCAATAGTGGATCAACTTTTGTGTTTTATATCAATTAAATTATAAGACCTTACATTTATTTTATATTCATACATAAATAACATCATATAGGGCCATAAACTCCTTGTATGATTTTAATATTCTTGTTTATTGTTAGTAGTTGTTTCAGTTTTTTTGTATATGTAATTGTATATGCTTGTTGTTAGTTCTAGGTCGTACACCTTTTAGAAGGGCCAATTAAGCTGCTAAGGGTGTAACTATTTAATTGTGGAAAGTTTTGAAGTAATCTGACTGAAGAAGTTTAGCCTACGTGCTAAACAAAAAGTACTTTACAGGGTAACAGAATAAATTTTACTTGGTTGGATTCACTTGCTGCTCGCCTTTCATTTTTTTGTTTTACAAAAGCCAATTTTCAGCAGAGGCCCAGGGAGAAATACTCCAGACACAGGTCTTTGTAAGATGGGAGGACACCAGAACACCCAGATGAAACCCACACAAACACAGGGAGGACATGCAGACTCCACACAGAAGGCACCCCAGCCAAGAATCAAACCAGAGAACCTATAGCTGTCAAGCAACAATGCTACCACTGCACTACTGACTATGTAAAGAAACAAAAATACAGAAACCACAGATTTTATGAGGAATATAACAGAACAACTATGAAGCAAAAATCTGCATTTTTTTTTTTTTTACAAATGGTAGTGTGTAGGGAATTTGGGCTCTTGCCACTTGAGCCCAAGGTACACCGTTCAAACCTGTGGTATTCTCTACCCTCCATCCTGTGTTCTGGTGCATTTCACACACACTCGTATTTCCCTCATTTCTCTATCCATTGTCTCCAGTTCTTCCACCATCTTGTTCCCTGACTTGAATTGGCTGTTGAAGGGTACTTTATTGGCTAAGATGATGTAATCGTGTGTTGGAATTTTTATCTGTTATTCTACTGTAATGCATTATTTACTAGATTTGCAGTGAAAATGGGCTAGGCTCAGTCATAAATTCATGGTTAATGAACTGAAATAAATAAACATCTGTAAGAGGAAACTGGCCACTCATGTCTTGTTTGTGATGGTTGTCTTAGTCAGCATTTCTTTTGATCCATGCATAAACTCTTATAAAGTTAAATTCCAGGAGCTTTCTCAGATAAAAAAAACATGCCTTTGTTCCTCAGTGGTGACTCAAGAACTAAAGCAATTCTTGTTTAAATCTATATCAATGGCCAGTCTGACTTTGCAACATACCTTGTCAAGTTGTCAGTATTTTACTCCCAGATTTGATTGTATTACACTTATCTCATAAGCCATTTTAATAATCGAGTACAAATGCAACTGGTAGTTTTATATGCTAAGTACAAATCATACAGCGATGGGAAGACTTTTCTGTATTTCTTTCATAATATAGCTTAATAAGAATAGTGCTTTGAAAATCTAGAGTCAGAACAATGAAAATATCCAACGTTATGATCATGAGCTTCATTTTTGATGAGCACATTCTCATACCTAAAATCATACCTCTCAACTGTACAGATTTTCGCAGAATGTCCAGATTTTTGCCTCATATTTTTGGTCTGTCCCTCATAAAATTTGTGTTTTTCTGGCAAATCACTGAGGACTTGAAGTCACTAAATAATGAAATTCATTTGAGTTGCAGACTTCATATCATTCAGAAAATGCATGCTAATACAAAACATGTAATTCTAGCAACTTTCTAAGTTTATAAGAGCAATATTTAAACAATATTTAAAATCTGTCCCTATTTTTGAGCCTTTGTTCCCCCAAAATTTTACGCTTTCTCCAGATTTCTTGCACTAAGAGGTTGAGAGGTATGTACCTAATGCACTCTGCCAGATTTATAAATCTATCGACAAGAACATGAAAATGCAGGGTTCACATCCTGATCTGGGTTGGAAAGTCCTGCAGTAATCATGAGTAGAAAACATAATACTCTGGTTTAAAGATGTTTTCTGTCATGCCCTACCTGAGTTCCAAGTCTTTGCAGCAGTAAAAGCTGTCCACAAAGGCCCATGAGTGGCAGCAAAATCTATCCATACAAAATCCCATGATGAGAGAGAGAGGAGCTGTAACATACATTCCTGCAGTAAAGTCCTCCATCTTCCCCTTCAGTGAGGCTCATCCTAGTCCTTCCACTTCCCACAAGAGCACCAGCTTGCGGACGTTGCAGTCTGATCCCCTTCCAGTCTAAGCAGTTACAACTGCATAGACTTCTGGGATATTTGCAGTTAAATGCTGTCTCCTTAATCTGGACTGCTGGTGAGACAGTCTGGATTCCCTGTGCATGCTCCAGACTGGTTCACCAGCAGTCCAGATCTCGGGAAATGCTGCGATTGAGCATGTGAGATGTTCCGAGACTCATGTTTGCTTATGTTTTGTTATTTTCTTTACTTTTTCATTTATTTTGGTTTATTTATTTTTATTACAGCTGGAGGGGGCTGCAGTCTTGCAGCTCAATAGCACAAGCCACCCCTGTAGAACTTCTGCATATTTCTGGCCCTATCCTCAGGAGTATGGGGAAAATATATGTGATCACTGGTATGCTGGAACATAGCATTCAGGAGTTGATGGAGGCCCCTGGCTGCTGATGCCTCTGGCACCCACAGCATGTCCCCTGTTGGTATCTGCAAGGTACCTGTAGCTAAGATTCTAAGTGATACGCATACCTTTGTCTCAACTGTGATGGGTTCAGCTCAGTGTCTCCAGGTTCTGAGTTGAAGACATCAGAGGATGCAGAGTTCCTGTAGTTTGCATCTATACACCCTGTAGCTCTCTATAATTTCCACATCATGTAGGATATGATAAGTTAAAGAATGTCTGAAAAGTCTGCACCTTCTTGGCCTTGGTCTATTAGCAGCAGCAGCATAAACTTCAGCATGTTGCACATACACATGAACTAAAAGCAACAGTAGCTCCTAACATTGTTTCTGTGTAGACTCCTTTCTGTGGCTGTATTCCAGTAGGTTTGGGAATTCACAGGGAACCCAGCACTGAGTCTATACATGTAGCTTGTTTGTATTGCTCCTCCATCTTGGATTGGTTGATTAGCATATAATTCTGCTGGTTATGCTGTAATTAACATGCTACAGTATTTAACTTGTTAGTGTGGTGGTGTGCCCGGCTTACTGAGAGGTGTGTTACTGTGTACATGTTGCAGTGTAAATAGACTATATATATATATATATATATATATATATATATATATATATGTGTGTGTGTGTGTGTGTGTGTGTGTGTGTGTGTGTGTGTGTGTGTGTGTGTGCCAATAGACTGTGTAGACTTCATTGAAGCTGGCTGCATATCTATGTATCTATGTATATATATATATATATATATATATATATATATATATATATATATATATATATATATAGTCTATTTACACTGCAACACGTACTAGCAGTGGAGTTATCAGAATACCGATACATTTTACACAAGATGTAAATAGTATTGAAAGCATATATCGAAAATATTGGGACATCTTGTTAACAGATCCAGTTATTTCTGAGATATTGAGCCAAGAACCAAAATTTACATATAAAAATAAGTTGAATTTACACAGAATGTTATGTGGTCCGAATAGGTTTGACATAAATACAACTAGTAATCATAAAATGACTAAAAAATGTCAAAAATGCAATTATTGCAAATTCATTAAAGAAACTGATAAATTCAATCATCCTATTACAGGACAAGAATTTAATTTCACAGTTTCTGCCACTTGTGAGACCTGCCATGTGGTGTACCTGGCAACCTGTGTACACTGCCCTGCGTTTTATGTAGGGAAGACGGACAGAAAGTTTAAAGACCGAATTAGGGAACACTTATATAAAATCAAAGTCAGATGTTCTTCAAATGCTCTGTCTAGGCATGTAATTAATACATCCACCCAACATAGCTTTTTGTTTCAAGTAATTCAAAACAATGTTCCATCTCGTAGAAGAGGAGATATTTTTAACACCACGGAACAGATAGAGGCCAAATGGATCATCAGGCTTAGGGCTGATTTGTACCCAGGCCTCAATGACAGAGTCTCCATCAAACCTATACTTAAAGCTAGGAAATTTCATTGAAGCTTTTCACCCCTTTGCCACCCTTATTAACTTCTGTCTGGTTTTACTTTTATATTTATAACATTTTCATATCTCACATTTTTCCATTTCTGTCTCCATCGTTGTCTCTGTATTTTGCTCTGCAGGCTTATTAGGGGCCAATTGTTATGAAAGATGCTGATATACCATGTGTTCCTCTTTCATCAAGCACACATATTTCACCTGATTTTGCACATTTAGTTTTATATATTTTTATGTTTATAATATCAGCTGTTATTAACATCTTTGCATGTGCACATATCAGTTTTGAATGATTTATGCTGTTACAGATATTATGATATTTAGAAGCACACGCTGTACAAATTTTAGATGTAGTCTTTTGAATGATTATTTTTGTACATTTATAATTATGCTAAATAGCTCATGTGTAGATATTAATATATTTATTATTTTGATCCCTATTTTAAGCATGTATTTATACATACAAGTGTTTCAAATGGGATTATATCGCTTATTATTAAATACTAAACATGCGTGCCATTTTGTTACTAGTATGCATATAAGTGCAGTATTTATAGGAAGATAGTATGTAATTTTGAAACACTTTATTTGCTGCATACTGTCTATGAGATGGTTACATAGATATTTAAAATATTTTAAAACATTTTGAATGTTACATGCAGCAGCAGTTAAAGTAGGGTGAAATGTTATTTTAGAACATTTCTATTGTACACTGTTTACAAAATGTCTGCATACATATTTTAAATATTTTAAATAATTTAAAACATTTTATAAGATTTCATATTTAGTAGGATGTGGCATCAGAGTTGTTTGTAGCGTTTTACTACAAAAGTGATGTCAGTTTAAATATTTTATGTATAACAGGATGTGACATCAGAGTTGACTTCAGTATGTCCAAACAGGATGTGACATCAGTAGTTGACTCTAACATTTTGCTATAAAAGGGATGCTAGTATGTTTGTTTGTTAGTGGCCTGATGAAGGTTCGTTGAAAGCGTTAGCCCTGTGTTTTAATTATTTTAATAAACGTGGTTTCTACTGGACGCTTGGATTTATTTTTACATGCTGGCTGCGTGTTTTTTCTACAAGATATTGCCCAGTGGATGAGTAGGTTCGAATGAACACTCTATGGTGATTTTGACTCTTTTTTATTGGATTAAGAATTCGCAAAGTAAAGCGGTTTGTAGGTTACAGCTTCGTTTCTTTTTGTGGAACATTTGGTTACCTTTTGTGACTGACTTGAATTGAACACAGCAAGTATACTTCCCACTATTTAAGCCTGTTTTTTTGTTGTATTTTACAAGTCTTGTTTATTATCAGGCGAACAGAGTGTAGTGAGCATTATTCTTTGTTTTTAAAGTACATAATAAAGAGACAAATAACGTGTTAAGGTAAACACAGTCAAGTATGCACAGGGCTCCAGAAATTCATATTCCTAGTTTTAAAACAGGTAGATTTATTTTTATGGAGATGTGGATACTTTCCTGGAGTTTTGTGAGTTAAAGTGCAAGTTATTCCTCAATGTAGAGGCTTTTTCAGGACTAGCTCAAAGGTTTTGTTCATCATTTACAGCTATTTTAAAGATTTTTTCACATTTTATTGGCTGTTTACTTTATACCAACAAGGATATTTAATGTACTGCTTACCAGATGCATACTCCTTTCTAAAAATGTTTTCTGAAGAAGTTCTTGTTAGGATTAAAGAAAGAAAGCTCTCAGCACCAGCTCTGTTTTTGTTACTTTCCTTCTTTTATGGTTTTAAAAGGATTTCTCTCTCTCTCTCTCTCTTTCTATATATATATATATATATATATATATATATATATATATATATATATATACAGATAAATATATTGAATATATGATCATTAATTCTCAAAATAACAAAAATGATCACCAACCAATGAAAAGAGCAAAATAAGCCAAAGTAACATTTGTTCTGTAGGGGACAACATTATATATATATATATATATATATATTATATATATATATATATATATATATATATATATATATATATATCTATATATATATATATATACATATATGCCTATATTTATATAGATATAGATATGTCTATCTATCCATGAATATATATATATATATATATATATATATATATATATATATATATATATATACACATACATGGGTCTTCTATTCAACAAAAACACGTTTTTTTGAAAAACAGAATTACGAACTCATTTAAGCGAAAGTGCACTTTCGGGAACACCAGTTAACTGATCCAGACTTAAAAAAATATATTGAGCGATCTTGGAGTTGGTATATTTAGTTAGGAGGGGTTAATTTAGATGTAAAGTAGTGTTTTTTGTGTTATGGTCGAGGGACTTGTTTCCCTGGAACATTCAATTTTGTGCGGTTCAATATTAGAAGATCAAATGTCATCTGCAAACATCATAGTCCACGGGCACTCCTGTCTGATCTCGTCTGTCAAACTGTCCATCACCACTGCAAATAAGAAAGGGCTCAGAGCTGATCCTTGATGTAATCCCACCTCCACCTTAAACGCATCTGTCACTCCCACAGCAGACCTCACCGCTGTCACACTACCCTCGTACATATCCTGTGCCACTCTTACATACTTCTCTGACACTGCCGACTTCCTCATACAATACCACAACTCCTCTCTAGGCACCCTGTCATATGCTTTCTCTAAATCCACAAAGACACAATGCAACTCCTTCTGACCTTCTCTGTTCTTCTCCATCAACACTCTCAGAGCAAACATCGCATCTGTATTGCTCTTTTCTGGCATGAAACCATCACTAATCATTACCTCCCTTCTTAACCTAGCTTCCACTACGCTTTCCCATAACTTCATGCTGCGACTGATCAGTTTAATCCCTCTGTAGTTACTACAGCTCTGCACACCACCCTTATTCTTAAAATTGGTACCAAAACACTTTTTCTCCATTCCTCAGGCATCCTCTCACTTTCCAATATTTCATTAAACAATCTAGTTAAAAACTCCACTGCCATTTCACCTAAACACCTCCCTGCTTCCACAGGTATGTCATCGGGACCAACAGTCTTTCCATTCTTCATCCTCTTCATAGCTATCCTTACTTCCTCCTTGCTAATCCACTGCACTTCATGATTCAGTATCCGCACATCTTCCAACCTTCTCTCCCTCTCATTCTCTTCATTCATCAACCCCTCAAAGTACTCTTTCTATCTGCTCAACACACTCTCCTTGCTTGTGAGTACATTTCCCTCATTATCCTCTATCACCCTTACCTGCTGCACATCTATACTAGCTCGGTCCCTCTGTCTAGCCAATCGGTACAGGTTCTTTTCTCCCTCCTTAGTGTCCAACCTTTTATACAACTCTTCATACGCCTTATCCTTAGCCTTCACCACCTCTCTCTTTGCCATGCACCTCATCTCCTTATACTCTTGTCTACTTTCTTCATCTCTTTGCCAATCCCACTTCTTCTTCGCCAACCTCTTTCTCTGTATACTCTCCTGTACTTCTTCATTCCACCACCAGGTCTCCTTGTCCTCCTTCCTCTTTCCAGATGTCACACCAACCACCTTTCTAGCCATCTCTCTTACTAGCTCTGCTTTAGTTACCCAGCTATTCGGTAACTTTTCACTGCCACCCAGTGCCTGTCTTAACTCTTCCCTGAACATCACGTCACAATTACCCTTTTTCAATTTCCACCATTTGATCCTTGGTGCTGCCCTCACACTCATCCTCTTCTTCTTGATCACCAATGTCATCCTACAAACCACCATCCTATACTGCCTAACTACACTTTCCCCTGCCACCACTTTACAGTCTCCAATCTCCTTCAGATTGGCCCTTCTACATAAGATATAATCCACCTGTGTGCATCTTCCTCCACTCTTGTATGTCACCTTATGCTCCTCCCTCTTGTTAAAATATGTATTCATCACAGCCATGTCCATCCTTTTTGCAAAATCCACTACCATCTTACCTTCTGCATTCTTTTGCTTAACACCATACCTACCCATCACTTCCTCATTCCCTCTGTTCCCTTCAGCAACATGCCCATTGAAATCTGCTCCAGTCACCACTCTCTCACCCTTGGGTACAGTCATCACCACTTCATCCAACTCACTCCAAAATTTTTCTTTCTCATCCATCGCACACCCAACTTGTGGAGCATATGCACTAACAACATTCAACATTACACTATCGATTTTCAGCTTCGTAAACATCACTCTATCCGACACCCTTTTCACCTCCAAAACACTCTTAGCATGCTGTTCCTTATTTATTTATTTTATTTATTTCACATTTGTTAAACAAGTTAGTCCAACTGAGTTTGCAAACAAACCCATTTTCAGTGGAGAACCGAGGGGAAAATCCCCAGCCAAAAAAAGTAAGGTAAAGCTAAAGTGACAATATACAAATATTAACTAATAATACAAAATAATAGTAAAAAAGAAAAGGTCATTAACTATTTGCATTGCATTGATAGTAAGCAATCCATTTTCAGTGGAGACCCATGGGGAAAGAACCTCAGCAAACATATTTTTTTTCTTGTCATAGATTTCAATTATGCTTTAGTATATAATGCTCACTGCAACAGGTATAATAGCCTACTGTCTAACTGTGGCCATATGTTCTGCTATGTTCAGAGGAATGTAACAAACTTTTTCACCCTGTTTGCAACATCTGTATTAACTGTGTGTTTTTTCTAAGTATATTTATTGTTAACTTTAGCAACATTTTAAAGCTAACTTTTGTGTAGCATTGCATTTGAACTACTGTGCTAGTCTGATTGCTAATGTGGTAGTGTCAACAGTTTGTTTAAGCTTTGTCTTTTCCTCTCCATACTGCCAGTGTACTGTTAAAAGTTCTGTATACTGAATAAATGTTTGCAACAAAAATCGCTCATCATTCAGCTCTGCTCTCTCTAACCTTGCAGCATCTTTTTTTCTCTGCAAAGTATGTTGACTTAGTTTTCTAGGTTTTAAAATATACTTATTTAAGGCATTATCTACTTTCTAGCAAGTTGGTACAATGTGAAGTAGCTTGGCATCAAAGAACAACCCCCCCCCTCCCCATTCTTAAAAGAATCTGTAAGTTTTCAACAAATTTATGTCTATTAAATGCTGGACTAATTAGCCTGCTTTAAGACATTTCTTACCTGAGAGTACTACACAATAAAACTTTTTTTTCTTACTATTAAGACTACATAGCCTTTTTCTGTTAGATGTTTTACTGATTGTTTCTGGACTGTGCTTGGCTCAAAACACTCCGTTCATCCTTGCTTCGTTTCCCCTACCCCTATTCCCAACCACCCCCACTTTCCTTACACTTATTAACCTAAACCACACCTTTCTAACTCATTATCCTAAAACCTGCACCTACCTCTTTCCAACACATCCATAATCAATTTTTTTTATTCACTTTATCCTGTCCCACCTCACTAACCATTATTTTGTCTCTCATATAACATTCTGTCCCCTACTTTCTCATGACACTGTCTCCACATCACTGTATCAGTACATTTCTCACTCTGCTAAACTGCAGACACAACCCCACCCATATTCTTCTCCTATTTCTGTCCTATTTCACCATGTCAGTTGAAACCACTCTTTTGAGCAACTGTTGCCTACTCATTACCCTTTGCCTAGCCTCCCACTTTACTACCTTCATCACATCAAACATAAACACTACCCCGCTCCTACTCTCCCCACTATTACATACCGTACAAAACCAAATATCCATTTTTACATCTGTTCTAACTGCTACACTAACTCTAACATATTGCTATTCCACTATAAATATGTCCATACCCCCAACCATCCTTCCTATCCATATTTCTTTCATCAACCAATATCCAAATTCAAACTCTCTCTCCTTCTACATTCACTAACAGAAAGCAAACTCCAAGCTGACATACATCCTAACCTAGGACCCACACAGCTACTCCCATCCCACCCAATAAAACCCACCATACCTGCTAATACTACTTTCCACCTTCTTCACTTTAAAAATTCCAAATCAGAGTTACTCATAACTCATTTTTCCCTCAGAAATATCACAAAAAAGTAGTGTATTTCATGTATCCCTAACTACCTACACTCCTGATATAGTAATTATTACAGAAACATGGCTAAAATCCCACATTAAAGATGAGGAAATACTCACTAGTACTTATAATGTTATTAGACAAGATAGCCTGAACAAGCGTCATGGAGGCATTGCCACCATGTACAAAAATTTCCTCAAAACTGAAAAATTAATCTGTACTCCCCCAGATCTATCAGAAGCAGAAATTCTAACTACCTAATTTGAAGTAAAGCCACATAAAACCATCATAATTATTGCCTCCTACCTACCACCAGGAAATAATCTACATACCATTGAAAGTCTTCTATCTTGGGCATCCTCTACTTTCAACCAAGAAACTTTAGTGCTGGGTGAGTTCAACTTAGACTGCCTAGCCTGTTCATCTGACAACCCCTCCAATTTTATCAATTTCACCAAAACTATAAACTCCCCCACTAGAACCGATAAACACATTGAGAAGGAATCTGTACTAGACGGGATACTAACCAATAAGCCCAACTTTGCCCACCAGGCTGGGTGCCTCTCTGATTCTCTCAGTGATCGCTCCCCTACCTCTCTTTTAAGGAAATGCATTCACTCCCATTCACTTCTGTATACTGAATAAATGTTTGCAACAAAAATTGCTCATCATTCAGCTCTGTTCTCTCTAACCTTGCAGCATCTTTTTTTCTCTGCAAAGTATGTTGACTTAGTTTTCTAGGTTTTAAAATATACTTATTTAAGGCATTATCTACTTTCTAGCAAGTTGGTACAATGTACAATAGCTTGGCATCAAAGAACACCCCCCCCATTCTTAAAAGAATCTGTAAGTTTTCAACAAATGTATGTCTTTTAAATGCTGGACTAATTAGCCTGCTTTAAGACATTTCTTACCTGAGAGTACTACACAATAAAACTTTTTTTTCTTACTATTAAGACTACATAGCCTTTTTCTGTTAGACGTTTTACCGATTGTTTCTGGACTGTGCTTGGCTCAACACACTCTGTTCATCCTCGCTTCGTTTCCCCTACCCCTATTCCCAACCACCCCCACTTTCCTTACACTTATTAACCTAAACCACACCTTTCTAACTCATTATCCTATAACCTGCACCTACCTCTTTCCAACACATCCATAATCAACTTTTTTATTCACTTTCTCCTGTCCCACCTCACTAACCATTATTTCATCTCTCATATAATATTCTGACCCTACTTTCTCATGACACTGTCTCCACATCACTGTATCAGTACATTTCTCACTCTGCTAAACTGCAGACACAACCCCACCCATATTCTTCTCCTATTTCTGTACTATTTCACCATGTCAGTTGTCACCACTCTTTTGAGCAACTGTTGCCTACTCATTACCCTTTGTCTAGCCTCCCACTCCACTACCTTCATCACATCAAACATAAACACTACCCCACTCCTACACTCCCCACTATTACATACCATACAAAACCAAATATCCATTTTTACATCTGTTCTAACCGCTACACTAACTCTAACATATGGCTCTTCCACTATAAATATGTCCATACCCCCAACCCTCCTTCCTATCTATATTTCTTTCATCAACTAATATCCAAATTCAAACTCTCTCTCCTTCTACATTCACTAACAGAAAGCAAACTCCAAGCTGACATACATCCTAACCCAGGACCCACACAGCTACTCCCACCTCACACAATAAAACCCACCATACCTGCTAATACTACTTTCCACCTTCTTCCCCTCAAAAATTCCAAATCAGAGTTACTCATAACTCATTTTACCCTCAGAAATATCACAAAAAAGTAGTGAATTTCATGTATCCCTAACTACCTACACTCCTGATATAGTAATTATTACAGAAACATGGCTAAAATCCCACATTAAAGATGAGGAAATACTCACTAGTACTTATAATATTATTAGACAAGATAGGTGAACAAGCGTCATGGAGGCATTGCCATCATTTACAAAAATTTCCTCAAAACTGAAAAATTAATCTGTACTCTCCCAGATCTATCAGAAGCAGAAATTCTAACTACCTAATTTGAAGTAAAGCCACATAAAACCATCATAATTATTGCTTCCTACCTACCACCAGGAAATAATCTACATACCATTGAAAGTCTTCTATCTTGGGCATCCTCTACTTTCAACCAAGAAACTTTAGTGCTGGGTGAGTTCAACTTAGACTGCCTAGCCTGCTCATCTGACAACCCCTCCAATTTTATCAATTTCACCAAAACTATAAACTTCCCCACGATAAACACATTGAGAAAGAATCTATACTAGACTGGATACTAACCAATAAGCCCAACTTTGCCCACCAGGCTGGGTGCCTCTCTGATTCTCTCAGTGATCGCTCCCCTACCTCTCTTTTAAGGAAACGCATTTATTCCCCCTGTAATGTCATTTTCAAACACATATGCAACAAAAGAACATTTCCTCCTAATATCTTAAATTCCCTACTTCAAAACTGCAAGTGGTCACCTCTAAAATCACTCCATCTAGACCAAGCTGTACAATATTTTAATGATACCTTCCTCAACATCCTTAATAACCTCGCTCCAACAAGAAAACTTCGCTCCAAAGCCAAAAACCTACCTTGGATAATCAAAGATGCTAAATCTCCTATTAAACAAAGGGATAGGGCCTGGACTGTTTAGCACACCTACAAAACCTCAGAAAACCTCACGTCTTACAAATAACTAAGAAACCTAACTAAGAAGCAAATATTATCTGACAAAAAATCTTATTTTCTAGCTTGTCAGCAAAAACATATAAATAACCCACAAAAAATTTGGCAAAACCTTAACTGCCCCCTCAATCCTGGCAAAACCTCTTCCCCTGCACTGTCTACAACAAATAGCACTGAATGTATAGCATCCTAATTTAACTTTCATTTCATTACAACTATCATTTTACTTTTAAACAACAACAAATCTAACCAGACCCTTACAGTGTCTAACTCTACTAACTCTAAACCCAACTACTTCTCTTTTAAACCCATATAAACCTCTTATATCAAAAAACTCCTATCACAACTAAAAGGTACCTGTCTAGCAGCTGACCAACTCCCTAATGACTTCTTAAAAACTGCTGCAAGCAACATCGCCTATCCCATATCTATCCTAATCAATCATTCCATCACAGAACAATATGTCCCCATACTATGGAAAATATCCCATATCATCCTCCTCCACAAGGGAGGCCCATCTAAAGATCTCACTAATTATTGGCCCATTGCCATTCTCTCACCCCTAACCAAAATATTAGAGAAATGTATCCATAAGCAGCTCCTAGACCACCTCACTACAAATAACTTCTTATCTAGTTCACAGCACGGCTTCCATCTAAAACATAGTACCTTCACAGACCTCCTAAGTTTCACTAACTACATCAATCTCCTCAATAACAATGGACAACTAGTGCCTACTATATTCCTTGATATTTCCAAAGTTTTTGATTTAGTATCCCACAAACTACTACTCAACACTTTAGCCTCCTTCAGCCTCAACCCTTCAGCTCTCAACTGAGTTTTTAGCTACCTTACTAATCAACAACAAGCAACTAAATGGGATAATAAACTATCCACACTCCTCCCAGTCTCTGTTGGGGTTCCTCAGGGTTCCATCCTTAGCCCTCTCCTTTTTATTATATTCACAAATAGTTTAAACACTGCCACTAAATCTGCTTCTATCATTCAATATGCTTATAATGCTACTCTTATTTGCTCTGCTCCCACACCCCAAGAACTCCATGATAAACTGCAAAAGTCATTTCTAGATATTGAAAATTATGTAAATGAACTTCAACTCATCCTAAATCCAAACAAAACAAACTTAATGATCTTCTCTAACAGGAAATCCAAAGCAAAACCACCTCCTCTCTCCATCTACTCCACTAAAGACACTATAATAGAACCATTAAACACATATCACTCACAATTAAGAACGTTCACATCACACTTGGCACTCTATATAGGACCAAGCTTCACCTTACTCAAAATGCCAGACTAGCCATAGCCAGTTCCCACCTCCTATCTACTCTTCTCTACTGTTTTCAACTTTTCTCTAACCTGTGCAAGTCTGATTTACATATACTTGATTCCTGCTATAACAAATGCTGCTAATATACCCAACACAACCCATCATTGCCTTTCTCTTTAAAAATTACACTGGCTTGAATTACCCAGTCTATTATTGCTCAATCAGATCACCACTGTCCACTCTATTATCCACAAACCTGAAAACTACCCTGCACTCTCCAACCTAGTGCAACTAAATACCAACCCCAGGACCCTTAGATCATCCAATAAACTTATACTCAAGGTTACAAAGTCCCATAATTACTTTGGTGATGCTCTCATCTCCTTCAAAGTAGCCAAACAGTGGAAGCTATTACCCCAGAATATCTTAAAAAACACAGATCATCATAGATTCAAAAAAACTCCTAAATGAATACCTTACTCAACAATGGCTATGCTCCTGTAATACTCCAGATTAGTTTCTCATGGCTTCGATCAAATGTTTTCTATTCTGCTATCTTCTTGTCTTACTTCTACCAAATGAAAATACCACAATGGTTTTCAGTTATATATCTAATGATTTTCATATTACTGTCTGTACTAAGGCTTAAGAAATTTAATGTTTTCTGTTTTAAATTCCTCTTTTTGTAAATTGTGATTGTTGGCAACTGTCAAACTTTTTGTATATTGTTTGTAAATCTTTTAAAAATGCTGTAATCTTTTTGTACTATTGTTATGGAGCTTATGTCCCTGGGTCTCCACTGAAAATGGGCTACTTGCCCAGTCGGACTCTACCCGGTTAACAAATGTAAAATAAATAAAAACTACAATATCTAAATATCTTGAATATTGAATACCCCTACAAGTATAAACCAAGGAACATGTGCTAACATAGGTCCTGCAGGGGGGCAAGTCAAAAAGTTCAACATTGTTGTCTTCAGCACTTTGATCTTCTTTATTATGTTACCAGGATTATGCATTTCAGGATTGTGGACTTCACCCTTGTGATAGTAAACCATATTCAGCACTTAATTAATATTAAAAAAAATATATACTGCTACATGCAGTAGGAGTTTGTTGATGCAAATGTTGCCCAATATATTTCTCCATGTCATAGCTGATTAAACTTCATAGGTAGTTACTAAGCATGAAATCCAGGGGACCATTGAAGAGCCTTACCTAATTCTCCAATTGCCCTAAACCAGTTTTTGGTTATGTGATTTGCTCAAGGTCACATAGCAGTCAAATGAAGTTTGACAGAATCAGCACTTGTACCCATACCTTTCAACTTCGTAACCCAAGAAAGCTCGACAAAGTTTAAAATAATGGGGGGACTAAGGCCCATAAATTGCAACATATTCTAAATATTGCTCTTATAAACTTAGAAAGTTGCTAAAATAACGGGATTTGTGTTAGAATGCATTTTCTGAAGGCTAGGAAGTCTGAAACTCAGATCTGTATCATTATTTAGTGACTTAAACCATCAATAATTTACAAGAAAACCACAAATTTTGTGTGGAACAGGCCAAAAATACAAGGGGGGAAATCTGGATATTCTATGAAAATCTGAATAGTTGAGAGGTATACCTGTACCACGGGAAGCATCTTGTTAACAGTTCATATGCTCAAACTTCTGCACTTACAGGCTGACATGTTTATCCTATAGTAGGTCTTATACTCCCAGCATGTTGGTAAATTAATTATACATTATCAAATGCCAGGATGTGAGACAATCTTGCAGCCTTTCTGCAGCATAGAGACTTGCATCAATGTATAACAAAACCTTCCAGAACAGTAAAGTAAGTTCAGCATTATTTTACGTTGTTCAGTATACTGTTTACCAATCCATAATTTTCAGAAATGACAAGGTTAACAGTTTGTGAATGTCTTACATGAAAGAAGTACATTAAAATATGTTACAATTTTTTAATAATGAAACAGTATAACGATCATATTTTCAAGACTATTCTAATTTCTTTATGAAAACTGCAAGGTCTAAGACAAAGGTCTGTTGAATAAATAAAGGAGTTCATTTCACAACTATAAAGAAGTAAGCCTTTGTTTTGCTAGGTACCCAAAAGTTAATGAATTTGAAAGCAGTTTGATACTGATTAACAACCTTTACTTAACATTCTAGTTTTCCCCTCAAATGCTACCTGTTCATCAAACTATGTAATATAATGTAGCTGCTGTCTCAAACACTTTACTGAATCATTTTATTCATTCTTGTGTAGATTTTATGAGCATATTGCATGCATCCCCAATGCACAGCTTCTGCTCTGTAGTCACAACAGGATTCAAGGCACCAGTGAGTGACTGTGGCATTAAAACAGCTACTAATTATGTCTCATAAATAGAAATGCTGACATTTACTACTGTTGGGGTCATAGAGGATGTGTTGTATTCAAGGGCAGGCAAAACAGCAGGACCTCGCAGAAACACCACAGGAAGGATGAAATACTGTGCTATTAAACCACATAATATGTAACATAAGTCTTCTAACTTTTTTAAATGAATAGCAAAGAAGAATATTGTTACATCACCGCATGTAAATAAAAGATCAGGCCAGCATCTTCGCATCTGTTACAATAAGTTATGCAGTGCAAAAATTTGGGAATCATAAATAAGCAATAATCAGTTATAGGAGTGTGATTATACTGTATTTATCAACAAGTGCTTGAGTTAAACCATGAAGATGAAGCTCACATGATCTAAAAGAACAAGTGGATAAACACTGCATAACCCACACGTCTCAAGTGATCACTGCTATTATATGATGGATTACAGTTTGTATTTTACATTTGCAGTTTTGCATTCTGGAGATTCCCTTGGCTTTTTCTTGAAATTAAAAGCAAAAAGTCGCAACCAAAACAAAAACAAAATACTGTCTGTTTACACTATTTACATGGAAAAAAGACTAAAACAACTAAGCGCTTTCACCTGAAATACAAATAGGCTTCTTCAGAGTTGTAAGAACACACAACGGCCAGCAAATGATGTCCCAAAATTGTTTTATTAGCAAATTCACATAGGATAAAGATATCCCCAAGCTCCAAACCGGTTTCGGTTACCCTTCTTCAGTGGAGCATATAAATTAAAAAGAGAGAGAGAGCCAACAAAACATATGATACTATAAATAGTATCTGTTGGTCCAATATTAACCAATCAGAGTCATCTATTGTGGTCTGATTAGACCTTAAGCACCAAAAGGTTATACAAATGCATTCAAAAGTGCAAAAATACAAAATAAATTCAACCAAAAAATAAAAATAAAAAACATTAAACAAATTAAGAAAAACTGCACATATTCTAGTATAAATATAAACAATACATGATATATAATGTGTACATATGGACACTCATTAGTCAGCAGTATACCCTAGGTATATGAATAGATTAGAGATGATCATTAATACCTGGGGGAAATAATGCCCCCAAGTGTATAATCCAGTATTTCTCCTTACGTGTTAAATATTTTAATCTTAATTTGTTTAATGTTTTTTATTTTTATTTTTTGGTTGAATTTATTTTGTATTTTTGCACTTTTGAATGCATTTGTATAACTTTTTGGTGCTTAAGGTCTAATCAGACCACAATAGATGACTCTGATTGGTTAATATTGGACCAACAGATACTATTTACAGTATCATATGTTTTGTTGGCTCTCTCTCTCTTTTTAATTTATATGCTCCACTGAAGAAGGGTAACCGAAACCGGTTTGGAGCTTGGGGATATCCTTATCCTATGTGAATTTGCTAATAAAACAATTTTGGGACATCATTTGCTGGCTGTTGTGTGTTCTTGTAGTTTGGTTGGCCGAGCAAAGCTCTACGTGAGAGGTTTGGTGTGGTTCTTCAGAGTTGTCTCAGACTAATCATAAAATTCATTTAAATACATCCATTTTACACAAACTACCAATCAAATTGTGAGACCAATTTTCAATTATTAACATTTAAAAGAGAAAGGCACATTTTCTTCAGAATTAGTATCTATAAATGTGCATGAGTTCAAACACTTTTTTCTTACAGTAATCCAGAGATTACTAATTACAATAAAATCTGAATACCTAGGAAACCTGGTCATGTTTTAATTTTGCAAAAGGTTTAATAGAAATATAATCATTTAAACCAGGTAGAACCATAGCATTCAAACGGAGCTGACATTTACATTATTTTGTCTCTAAAAGGATTTTATGTGGGGAAAACTTCCCGGAGATTAAGAGACAGAATAGGTGAACATTTAAGGGCCATTAAGAACAAGTATGTTCATAATGTGTTGTATTTGCATACAACTACATGTCCCAGTTTCAAGAAATTAATCTTTTTTATAATTGAAAAAGTCATGTATAATGAAATGGGTGGAGATGTGAAAACATAGTTTATACCAAGTACGGCCAATTTGGAGAGTATTTAGCTCAGTCATAGAAGATTTTAAGTTGTATTAATAAATGCCATGGAGTTCCATGTCTAAGTGTTTTAAGAAACTGCACTTCTCTTAAAATCTGACACTTATACACAACAGAAAAAGCATGGTTTTCATTGCTGGTATTTGTAGGATTGCTACCTTTTCAGTGGGACGCATGAAGGTGTGGCTAATATGTTGCATTACTCTGACTGTGGTTATGGGAGATGATGTGGTCAAGAAAATGACATCACCACCATGAAGGAGATGATGCATTTACAGGTATGACACTCTGAAGTTACGGCATACTGAAATCCCCCTCACAAACCAATTAAATTATGCAGCTATGACAGCAAAAATAAATCCTTACTGGATAAACACTTGTGCACATCATTATAAAACATTTTGAAAATGTTTAAAAATGGTTCACAACATAATGGTGCAGTAGATCCCACAGATAAATATGGGAGAAAATATTTTAACCATTGAAAACTGTGATAACAACACAGCTGGTAGCAGCTTTATATCCCTGCACCTATAAAAGTCTCATCTAAACAGAGAAAATAATAAAAATCACCCCATTCAAGCCATTAATGGACACTGCTTTTTAACCATTAACATTAAAACAAAACAGCTGCCAACTAGTGTTGTACCCACTAAAGATTACACATCTAAGTAAGGCAAGACAAAAAGTCTTGAATTACTAATACTGCAATAAAACTAATTTATCCTGCACAAAAAAGATGGGCACTCCAACTACAAAACAGCTATAACAAAAATCTATTACAACTGTACCCAAAGCCCTACATTTTACTTTTCAGCAGAGCAAGCATTAAAAAACAAATAAATGAATAGACAAAAATACATGTACATTTCCATCTGTAAAAGCAAACTAACCTGAAATGCATTTCTATCTGTTAAAGCAAACTATTCTCCTGAAACAGCCACAATAAAATATTTCATTAATATGCCAAACATAGCTGGCATTAGACACATACCCAACCTGCAGCCATGGGAGGCTCGCAGTTATCTCCCCACATACAAGAACCCCCACTAACAATGTGCAGCCAACTTGCACACATGTGGCCACTGGTTTCTCCTTCCTCCTTGACCAGTTCTCACAGACTCATAATTATGGCAGTATCACGCGATCTGCGGCACCAGAGAAACTTAATGAATTGCCTTCCTGTAAGCTGTGATGTCAACTGAAAGCTGCACTCCATCAGGTCTGCTTCAGTGAAGCAAGGACCTGATTGGTTGCAGCAACCAATGAAGAAAGTTGTGCTTTTTTTTTTCTCTTGAAAGAAGTGGTCCTTTCAAAGCACTTCCTGAGTCATTTGCCTTTAAAAAGGCATGTGCGTAGCAAGCATTCCTTTCTCTTATTTTTCAAGAGAAAAGTTTGCTTTGCTACTTGGATATTCAGGAGATCTTTTATTGGATTACTGATGGCGTGAGGAGGACAAGGACTTCTGAAGAAAGCCTTTCAGCAGCAATCATTGGGACAAGCCAAGGTGCTGCATTTTCAACTGCCCTTGTAAGGGCAATTTTTAAAAGCTCTGAAAAATTGTCCTTTTAAGGACACATTTAAAAAGGCTGAACTGGTCTGTGTAGTAACAATCAGGGGTCAACCTTTAATTTAGTGTGAGCAGAGGATTAGTAGCAGCCTTCCACTACAGAAAACGGTAAGTTGCTGAGTTATTTTTTTAAACTTTTTTTTTTGGGGGGGGGGCACAGGGAGATGAGGATTGTAATATTTTTCCCCAGAATTATTTGAGGATTAGGGGTGGGGGTCAAGAGAGGCTTTGGTTTAAATAGTTATATTTTAGCTTTGTCTTGAATTATTGTGGTACGAGATGGGGGGGGGCTTGTCTTTGATAATTAATGTCCATATTCTAGTTTTTTACTCAGTCCTGCATAACAAGAGTCATATTTTTATTTACTTACTTTTGCTTTGTCCAGATTTGTGCTGAATGGTTCGTACTGTGGTGATAGTGACTGTGAAACTGTTGTATATAATGATTTAACATAGTCTAATGTAAATCCTGTTATTCTAGTATTTTGTTTTTTTTTTTAAGTTTGTAACAGCAGTATTTACTACTATCTCTTGTGCTATGCATTTGGCCTATGATTTTTTGCTTTGTCTAGAATTGTTGTGCTGAGAGGTTGGAAGGGGAATGCTTACTGTGAGAATGTTGGAGAATGTAAATTTGAGTTCATGCAATGCAAGACCTGTTCTAGCATCTTTATAAGTTTATTAGATGAGTGCTTAAATGCCTGATGTTATGTCATTGCCCTGCTTTTTTTTTTTTACATTGCCCAGAATTGTGCTGAAAGAATGTTGCACAATGCACAAATATAATTTTAATACAAACCTTGTTCTACAAATGTTTCTGCATTTATAATAACACTGTTTAAAAACTATCCCTGATGTTCTGCTTTTATTCTGCAATAATTTTTGGATTTATCTAGAATTGTTGTGCTCAGAGATTCAGAGGATGGTAGGGGTTCTAAAAATATTACACAGTGTTCTAATGTTTATTTGGAATTTTTGCTCTGTTTCTCATTAAAAAAAATGTTGGTTCAAGCAATGCATGTTATTGCAAAATCTGTTATACTAGCATATTTATTCATTTATAAACCAAGTGTTTTAAATTCCTAACATTACTCCTTTGTCTTGTTGTTGTTTTTTTTTTTTTTTTGCTTCATCCAGAATTGCTGTGCTATGAGGTTTAAATGTTTTCCCTAATGTTTAGCTTTTGTCTTATGCTTTCATGCTTTGTCCAGAATTCTTGTGCTGAAGGTTTGAGGATGGGGGGCTGTGAGAATGTAAAAAGTACAAGAATTATTGTAATGCACGCTGATGGAAAACTTGTTATATTGTCTTTATAAGTTTAAAACAATGTTTAAAACAGAATACTTAAAACTATTACTAACATTATGGGCTGGATTCACGAAGGCTTGCATGGAGTCTAAGAGTAGTGTAAGACTTCAGACAGGCAATATGTCTGCCGAGCGATTCAGCAATAGCCGGCAGGGGCGTGCATGAGAGCTCCTAAAACTACTCTTGCACAGACAGTGTTATGGTATACAAATTACCTCATTTGCTGCTGAAAGCTATGCAAATGAGGTAAATTTGTGATCCAGGATACAATAACCTGTCCATGGAAGAGTAGAGTTATTTGCAGAAATGTACTCCGTTGGTAACGGAGTACCGTTCTGCAAATAGCAAAACGGAGCTATGACAACTCCAAATAAAGGATGCATCCAGTTGAGGAAGCATGCCAATGGCCAAATATAAGGCCATTGGCATTTTTATAGGTTGAAAATGAATAAAAATCAATTTTTATTTTTTTCCCCGATCTCCGATGTTTAAGCATAGCGCAGCGCCAACGTGTGGCGCTTTAAAAACCAGAAAATAAATAAAAATAGCCAAAAATAGGCATTCTTATTAAAAATATTATTCTGCCATGCAGGTGAATGGCAGGCTGAAGACAATATGGCTACTGAGTAGTGGTAGCTAAGTGGGGGAAGCTCAGTTTGAGAGATGTAACCAAGCATTAGTAGGCAATCCTATGCAAATGATGGTAAGGATAGTGAATCCCAATTTTCCCTGGCATGTAAGCCATGTCCCTAGAGTGTAAGTGTAGGAGTAGGACAGTAATAGAGTAGAAGACAGGTGACATCATGAGGGGGTATGTATGAAAGACTGGAAGCTTATTGGAGCAGAGTGGCTTGTGTTTGCTCTAAGTTGCTCAGGAATGTAAGAGGAGTGTCTACAGTTGTCCTAGCTGAAACCCAGAAAATGAAGGTGTACGCCGTGGATATAGCTGAAATTTCTTGCAAACTTGCTTACACCGTGTGCACGCGTGTGCACACCTGTAAACCTGTCTAAGCCTGTGTGCGCGCGTGTGCACCCGTCTAAGCCTGTGTAAGCCTGTGTGTGCGCGTGCTTGTGTGCTCGTGTGCACGTGTTTGCACTTGTTTGCGCAGCGCTGCCCCTTGTGGAAACAGAAAGGGAAAATGAAGGAAAAGAAGTAGTAGGACATTAACCAAGGAGAACTAGCAGAGCTGCTAGGTGAAATAAATTAGAATCAGCCAATTACACAAGCAGTACACTAACTCTGCCCAGCCCAGCCCAGAACTTAAAACTCTGCAAACAACATCCCCCCATGTTTTTCTCAAAAACACTGCAACACTGCAGTATACAAAGAGTGAAAACATAAAAAGCTTAACTCAGACAAAAAAATGTTAGGGGCTGCCATTGGTATTATAAGCCAACATGCACAAGATGCTGAGGGTGATGCCATTGCGAATGCTGCTGAGCAACCCACAGTGAGGAGACAGACAAGTGTGTACAGACCCAGGGTAACCTACCAGGGGCTACATGAGCTGGAGATAGTGGAGCACTATAGAGTGGACAGAGACCTCCTACAGCAAATTGTTGAGCTGTGCAGGCCACGCCTCACACACAGAACCAACAGAGGGGAACCCATCCCAGTGGAAACCAAGGTATGTGTTGGCCTAAGAATACTAGCAACAGGTACCTTCCAGAGACCAACTGGTGATATGATGGGGATTTCACAGGCATCAGCGTCCAGGGTACTGCACCGGTTCCTGAATGCTATGTCAGCATATGTCGGTGATCATGTATATTTCCCCAATTCCCGTGAAGCATTGGCCAGCAATATGCGTCTTTTCCAGCAAATAGCGGAATACCCTGAGGTAATGGGTGCAATAGGCTGCATGCACATACACATCCCAGCACCAGTTGGTAAGCGGGGTAGGGCCTACATCAACTGCAAGGGCTTCCCCTCCATCAACTGCCAGGTCGTGTGCGATGCCCAGGGCATAATACTGAATGTGTGTGCTGGCTGCCCTGGAAGCTACCACGATTCCCATATCTGGCATCTGATGCAGCCCTACCAGACATTTGCCAATGGGGACATCCCTGATGGTCACCTAGTGGGGGATGCTGGATACACACTGGAGCCGTGGCTGATGAAACCATCAGAAATGCACACACACCTGAACAAGAACTCCATAATGAGGCACACGCACAAACATGAAATGTAATCGAGCATGTGTTTGGGATGCTCAAGTCATGGTTTCGGTGCCTGGACACATCTGGTGGAGCCTTGTAGTACTCACCAACTACATGTACCCAAATTGTCATGGTATGCCATGCTACACAATATGATCCTGCGAAAACAGCTGCAGCAGGAACAGCATGGAGCAGGGCCAAACAGCCCCCCACCATTGCCAAGGCCATCATAGGCAGAGCATGACTCGGAGGAGGAACAACCTGAGCCTGCCCCAGTAGGCAGAAGGAGGCATGCCTAGTATGCCTTGGCCTTGGCAAAGAGGCAACGTATAGCACATACACTGGCTCAGTAGGAACCCTGGAAATTATACCTCTCTCTGACTCGCACATAAAATAAAAGGGATGCCTAACTTGACACTACCTGTTTTCAAACATGTATAGGGAGTGTATTATGTGAATCCAACATAGGCAGCCCTGCAGCACCACCTGATGCATGATTGCCATGTTGTAGGCAATATAAAGTAGTTCTAAGCAGCTTTTACCACTGTTTAGCTTATTTAAGCACAATTGCATAGAGCTGCTCACCGCTCAAACTAGTGTAACGTTGAGCAACGTTGGGCAACGTTGGACAATGTTGGGCAAAGTTAGGCAAAGTCGAGCAAAGTCGGGTAAACACGCTCACACCTGCTTTACTGTTCCTTAACCAGTCAGGTCTGCCCAGAAGGAAAATAAAAAGCAGTGACTGGGCTTGAACTCAGGATACTGTGCACTATAGTAACAGTACTGAACCACTAAGCCATGGCAGCATTTCAATGGCACAGATGCAGCAGGACAATTGTAGACTAACGCAAACACAAACAAATGCTGTATCATGCCTCTGAACTTCCCAGGCCTATGCAGACAGATAACAGCAGGCCAGACAGTGTGATGTGGGTTGGGTAGGTTATGAAGTCACAAACTAATATACGTGAAATTGGAAGCTAAGATCTGTAGCACAGTAGTATGCCTCAAGCCAGTATGATAGGCAACAGTACAGCCTGAAATTGAGTACCTGACATAGCAGTGCAGGCCTAGCAAATGTGTATAAGTGTCAGGTGAACCTCTCATCCTATGTACACCCACAGTAACAATCAGGTGTGCCCCTCTGGGTAGAAATGTACAAATAATAGCTGTCCCCCTGTATGTAGAAATGTTGATAAGTCTATGCAAAGTGACTCATGGAAGCCCTGCAGGCACAGCGTGCTTCCTGTCGATGTACAACACAAAGGTGAGCCCTGAAGTAAAAAACAACTTGATTTTTCACACACATATAGTATATATGTCCATCCTGGGCATGCTCACACACTTAAATAAATGAAGCAAGTGTCAGTCAACAACATACTGAAAGGTCATACTGGGCATGCTCATGCACTTAGGCCATCTCTGAGTACAGCAGTGGGCCACACATATCTGGGAGTTGCAGTTCTTACCCAAGAAACTTGTCACTATTCACCAATCCTGCCTTGCGCACACAGTGATATGAAAACAGACCCATATAATATATTGCACCCCTGTCATAATCAAACTATGTACTACAAGTACTTAAGTTGTTCAAAGAAAGTGAAAATTCAAAGATCAATAAATCTCCGATCAGTATCATCAATAAACAATGAGCACTCCTAACATTATCCAATCCATGTTCTGGCAAAAATATTGTCAAAGAGTCCATAGAGAACCATGAAGCTTTCTTTCGCTATGTCATAAATATCAATGAATATAAATATCAATAAAGAGCATTAGCGGCCTGAAATACATGCCATACACAGACCATCTCAAAATGCTCCAGCTGCACTCTCTCGCATATCGCCTACTCAGAGGTGATCTCTGCCTAACACACAAAGCTATGTCAAACACAGAGCTGTTGGACATGCTCCACGTAAAACACTCAAAATCCCTCTGCTCTTTGGCCACAAAACCCAGAGTGAAATACAAAAGGAAGGGATGTATCCATTTACCTTATGGATACCCACACCTTCAGGTTAGTGGCACAGCATGAGGGCTTGGAGACCATGCAAGTGCAACTAACATTGGGCAAAGCTGCTTATCAGATTGTAGCCTGCTACAGATCACCTACCTTGTCTCAGGAACCTCACTCAGTATTCCTGAGAACAGTGGAAATATAAAGGTTCTAGCAAACACCATTATATGAGGAGATTACAACTACCCAAACATTGAGTTGGAGAATTACTCATGTACAATGTCCTTTGCCCAATGTTTCCTAGAGTTTAAAAACTCAAACACCCTGGAACAGCTGGTCACCATGCCCACTAGAGGTGACAACATACTGGACCTGATCATCACCAACATGGGGTACCAGTGTTCCACAACAGAGATAACTCCTCGCTGGTAATATCAGATCATAAAGTAATCACACTGGACATCCACATCCCCCCCAGTCAAGGAAACCACTGTGAAGACATTTTAAAAAGCAAACTGCACACTTCCCAAGACCAAAGTGGAAAGTTCCAAAGCCCCCTTGCTATAGGATAATGCTATACAATCTGCCGAATCATTTACAAGTGCATTCTATGAGCATCTACAGGGATGCATGGATCGCGACATCCCAAATATAAACAAGACGCACTCCTCCAAAAATAAGAAACCAATCTGGTGGTCATTGCCCATAAATAAGCTATACAACAGAAGGAGGAAACGAACACATGATAGAGCAAACTTCACAAAAGGAAAGGCATCACTGATCATTATTAGGAAGAAACAATGATCGCTCATAAAATATTCCAAGGCCAGTTTCTAAAGACAAATTGCCAAGGAATGTAAGAATAACAACCACAAAGCCTTCGTTAGCTATACCAAACATTTAGGTGGCAACTGTCAAACATGCTGTCAGCTACTGCAAAATGGCAAAAGATACACTGACCCAACTGACATTGCCCACATCCTGGCGGATAAGTTCAGTGCAAACTCCCCCCATCACCCCAAAAAGGGCCTGTGTCCATCCTAGAAGAATGCAGAGCCCCAGACTTCATGGACATGCAGGTAAAAACAGCCCTCTCCAAAGATAAGAACACAGCATCAATGGGACTGGTAGGTGTCCCAGGCTGCGGCTTACACCAGCCCAAAAAGGAACTACAACCTCACCTACATTCACTGTCCAGACTCAACCTTACCATAGGCTATGTACCCACATAATGGCATACAGCAGCAGTCATCCAGCTCCTCAAAGGGGGTGCCACAACAGAACCTGGAAACTATTGCGCTATAGGCCTACTCAGCCTGGTCTGCAAAGCTATGGAGCAAATTATCATGGAACCCATAAACAGAGACATTGGGAACCTCCATACACTGGACTCTACCCACCTTGGCTTTGTTAAAGGCAGATCCTGCCTTCTAAACCTAGTTGACGCCTTTGAAACAGTTACCAAGGACATAGATGGAGGTGAAAGTAGTCCACACAGCCCACCTGGACCTCACTAAGGACTTTCGACACCATTCCCCACTCTGGCATCATGGACAAGCTTGCTTACCAGCTTGAACATTAACAACTATGTCGCAGGATGGGTGGCCAACTGGCTCACAGATCAAACACACATGTTCAGAGTTGCAGGTGCCAAGTCCGAATCTAAACCAGTCACAAATGGCATCCCACAGGTCTTGGTCCTGGGACCCCACCTGTTCAGTAGATACTGCTCAGAGGTACAGGCAAGCATGGGAGGAATATGGCCGAACAAGTTTGCAGATGACTGCTAACTGTGGTCCATAAACAACTCTATGGCTGACACAGACATCCTCCAGAAGGGTCTTACAGAGATAGATACCTGGTGTCAAAACAATGCCCTCAAGCAGAATGCCAACAAATGCATAGTCATCCCCTATGGATAAAACAAAGTGCACACAAAGTACCACATAGGTGGTAATCCAGTATGTACGGAGAATGTAATTATGGCCCTGGGGACCCAGGTAGATAGTAAACTCTCCTTTGATGATCACATTGCCAAAGTGTTTAGAAATTCCTTCTATGTAGCCCACCTAATGTAACCCACTTTGTCTAGTCTGATGATGTTACCATCCTACAAATATATCTGTGGAAAGGAAAGCATCCAGTAATGTGTATAGCATGTTGTGTAAATGCATACTGCTCTAGTATCATAAAATAGGTAAGTAGGGGTTTGAATCCTGCACTTGACAACTGTATGAGAGTGTGTGTGTATCTCTTTGGAGAGGAGCAACCTTTTTGGAGACTACAAAACACCTTAAAAGTGGTATACTTATCTTTGTCAAGTCTGATTATGTCACCATCCTACAAATATACCTGTGGAAAAAAGAACTCCCAGTAATGTGTATAGTGCATCGTGTAAATGCGTACTGCTCTAGTATCATGAAGTAGTTAGGTAGGGATTTGACTTCTGCACTTGACAAGAGTGTATGTGTGTGTGTGTGTGTGTGTGTGTGTGTGTGTGTGTGTGTGTGTGTGTATCTCCTTGGAGTGGAGCAATCTTTTTGGAGACTACTACAACACCTTAAAAGTGATGTACTTAACTTTGTCAAGTGTGATGATGTCACCATCCTACAAATATACCTGTGGAAAAAAAAACTCCCAATAATGTGTATAGCGCATCATGTAAATGCATCCTGCTCTAATATCATAAAGTAGTTAGGTTGGTGTTTGAATCCTGTACTTGACAACTGTATGAGAGTGTGTGTGTGTGTATCTCCTTGGAGAGGAGCAGCCTTTTTGGAGACTACTACAACACCTTAAAAGTGGTATACTTATCTTTGTCAAGTCTGATGATGTCACCATCCTACAAATATACCTGTGGAAAAAAGAACTCCCAGTAATGTGTATAGCATGTCGTGTTAATGCGTACTACCTCTGGTATCATAAAGTAGTTAGGTAGGGGTTTGAATCCTGCACTTAAAATTGCTTGTGTTTGATCTCCTTGGAAAGGAGCAACCTTTTTGGAGACTACTAAAACACCTTAAATGTGGTATACTTATCTTTGTCAAGTCTGATGATGTCACCATCCTACAAATATACCTGTGGAAAGGAACACTTCCAATAATGTATATAGCACATCGTGTTAATGTGGACTGCTCTATTATCATAAAGTAGCTAGGGAGGGGTTTGAATCCTGCACTTGGTGAGTGTGTGTGCTGTATGTGTGTGTCAATGTGGTGTGGGTTTTGCTTTTACTACTGTATGACATATCCCTATGACAACAGTATGTGCATTGCACATGTCAGGTAGCTGTGTGGCAAATACATATACGTACGTGACCTCAATTATTTCATAGGTGGGAACCCTGCTTTCTCCATGAACACATCTGTTATCTTTACCAGAGTGTGCTGCCACTTTCCAGACCTTAGGTCACATCTGTATGCTTGTGACAAGCACAGCCACTGCAGTGATCCCTGGTCTAGGTCATCCGTGTCACACACACTCATTACGGTTTCTATTGAATAGTGTGAGTGAGGGTTTATGCCTGAGGTATATTTCAGACCTGTTCAAATGCAGCAAAGTCTGTCAATGATGGCTATTCATTATAGGTGTACAACAACCTTTGTGGATATGCATGCAGACCCCTTATTGCTTATGTGATCCACCAAGGGATTTCAAAATACCTTTGGAAATGTGATTACCAAAGGAAAGATGACGTAACACTTGGCTGTATGTACACATCAGTACCTGTTCAACATGTTGGGGGCTACTACCTATGTGATATTGTGGGGATACTATGTTTTATAAAGGTGGATGACTATGCTTTAGTTGGCTTATAGCTTTACAGCATGGGTTGGACAATAGGTATCTGTCTGTATGATACCCTTGTGGAGGATGTGTGTGTCATCTGGAGAATGCATTATAGGTCACAGTATGCATTTCCAGACGTGGACGGACATATCCCTACTGTGTTTGCTTGTACCTAGGAGAGCTATATGCCAAACAGGAGTGGTCCCAGGAATGGGTGCAGGTGAATACCACTGGTTACTGGCATAGTATAGTACCTGAAGGATCCAAATATTGCTGTGTCTCCTACATCTGTGTGTCAGTTGTCAAGACATCATCTAACGATTGTTTATGGTCAGGCTGTTGAGGTTATGTATACTACCAGATTGCAAACCAATGATAGATAGCAACAGTATCACCCACAGTACAGTGTCAAACCATGTCATACACACATGTATACCCAAGTTCCAAAATGTGTGTAGTACAATGCATACTGGCCACCAATAGAAACTATGGAGTGTTAACACTGTGTAATACAGGGCATGTCACCCTGCCCATTTGTCCACTTTGCATGTACATGCAGACAGTGCACCTCTACCATGTTCACAAATGTACACCTGCAAATCTGTGCTGCACACTTCCCACACGTACTTTCCACTCTCCAACACATGCTGCCAATACTACACACATCAGCCAAGTGGCACGTGGGTGGACAATACACTATTGGAATTAACACCGGTGTAAACAATACTACATTGACAATCATAGCTTTAATACATCATGCCTGCTCAGCTACATCTTCAAGGATATAATTACACTTTACTGCTGACAACATGCTAACATTGCTATACTGCTATAAAGTCACCCTGTGCATCAGCACCATGTTAGCCTGTTACTGCATCAATGTTACAGATGACAGGAGGTGGCACAGGTTTCATAATATGCACAGGGTGTGTTGTTGGTTTGCCAGATGCCTACATTGAGCCATATAATAGACATGTATGTGTGTGTGTGTGTGTGTGTGTGTGTGTGTGTGTGTGTGTGTGTGTGTGTGTATGTGTGAAGGCCAAGAGTACTGCTATGGGCCAATGTTGATGTAATGTGTGTGGGTATGTGTTAGCCCTAGGTGTCTGTTTTATGTGTGTGTGTGTGTGTGTGTGTGTGTGTGTGTCTGCATTAACACAGTTCCACCATGTGGCTGCCATATACGGGGATTTGTGGAACAGCCACAGACTGTACCTGCCAGGCTTTACAGATCACCATCTCTGGCCATGGATACGGTACCTGTGCCTGGCAGGGGTGCTACTGACAGTATCAGGTACTAAGCCAGACTGGGTACTATCCTCAGAGGTAGACATATGTGCACTGGACCCAGGTCCCTGCTGCGACTGGCCAGAGCCACATGCACATGGTCTTCTAGGATGGTCTATGGACAGCCCACCCCCAACATTGCTGGGGCTGGTACTGGCACTACGGGAGTGGCTGTGACTTGAGGGACGTCTGCGGCAACTGCCAGCTGATGATGTTGTTGGCATACATCCACGTCAACGTCTCAACCATCCCGCACTGTCCTGACACATAGACATGACATTGCAGAGGACATCTAATGTCTCACCCCAATAGCTATCAGTGACCTCAGTGTAATTATGGATGGCACCTGCTAAGTCATGGATACTGTCATTTAAAGTGGTGTTATGTTCCCTCTTTGCCCTTAGTCCCTGTCTGGTGTACGATTCCATACGTGCCTGTGCGTCCATGACAGCCTGGAACATGGGTGAGGTTGTAAGATCTGTGGCACATCTGCCAGGGGCATGATGACCAGCAGTGTTCCGATGAAAATCCCTGGACATCTGCCTATGTGGTACCGTTCCAGACATCTGGGTATGGCTGCTGTGTCAGGATGCATGTGCCATAGATACCACACTGTCCTGGCCAATCTCGACTGTACACTGTCCCTCAGCTAAAGGCATTGGAGATGGATGTATTGGCAGTATGACTGTGTGCATGGATGGGGTGGACACTTGTGTACTTTCGATTGGTGGCCCAACGACAGACCCTGGCAAACATTACTGTGCCTCAACACACCTATCCTCATTATCACTATTTGTGTCAGTGACATCAGGTTCCCTGCTGCAGTGAACCAGCCCAACTTCAGCACCTGTAAGAGGAAGACAGGAAACACACTTTACGACCTGTACATGATGTCAGAACACATGCACACATGCACACATGCACACATGAACACATACACACATCCACACATGAACACATGCACACATGAACACATGCACACATGCACACATGAACACATGCACACATGCACACATGCACACAAATACACTCCTCACTAAAGCAGACACACACACACACACACACACACACACACGCACACACACACACCACCACCAGCAATCCAGAACATACTCAATAGCGGTTGATGGTGGGGTATAGTATCACAAGCCAAACAGTCATATCACACATGTCAGCATGCAGGACGTGTGTTGCTCAAAAGCATGCAGGGCGAGTGTAGACAGTCCTTGCTAATAACAGTATACATGGATTTGATGCATGTGTGTTGTTGTTCAGTGATTGGCCTCATCCCGGAAAGCAATGTGTACATGGACACAACATTGCTGTGCAAGTATTAAAAGCTCTTCAATGTCCTGTGCACCATCACTCACAGGTCTACATACCATTGCTGGATGTGTATCTGTGTGCCACATAGATATCCATTTCTGATTAGAGCATCTGTGTCTTTAGCAGATAATTGTGGACACAGGTTTAGCACATGCATGCTATGTATACACAGGATGAGTGGTGCATGTATACCTGATGGAATACCATTGCACAACTTAGCCATTGCACAGTGGTTATGGTGAGTGTAGAACATATTGTGGACATGCCAGTGCCAGCCATGACATGTCATGCTACAACACAAATGCAACATTAACCATCACACATACCCAATGTGTATCATGTGACCTATACACTCAATAGCATTACAAGACATATATGTGTCACTTTGTGCAAATGGTGATTGCTATGCATATTGTGTATAGGTGCATATGTTTGCACACACACAACATTGAGGTGTACAGCAATGAATGCTATGTATACTACTGTGGTTATTGTAACTGGATTTGGTGTAGTACCATGAGCCATCATCATGCAGCATCATGTGGTCACTCAAGGCTACTAATGTGTGCCAGACCAGCACCTATCATGCTGTACCTGAACTGCAGTACCATGGCTACATTCACCATTTTACAGCCAGTTGTTACATGGGTTTGTAAGGTGCCCAATAGAGAGCATTGCCTAACATGAATGTGTTATGTGTTGAAGAGTGTCGCACCGCACCATGATAGGCCTCTACCCCTTAGATATATTATGTGTGCTGTGTGGATGACATTTGGGATACTGGTGTGCGACCTTACAGCAGGTGTATGAATACGCCATGTGTAGCATATTAACGTGTACTGTGTATGACAAAGTTGTGTATGTTGTGTGCATGTGTATCGACTCTGCCTAGCCAATGTCCACTACAGTGTAGCCACAATTGTTTGGGATGTTCTGTGTATTGTATGTGTTTGAGGCAGCTACTCACGTTATTGAGATGTGCATAGTCTCACAGCAAACAAGCACAGCATGCATTATGCGTAGGTGTTTTACATGTGTACATGGCCTACACCTCACCTATGACATGCACATTTTATTTGCGATTTTAAATGTAGAACACACTCACCAGCATGGGTCTGCTGCCTTGCTGTCACACCAGAGGGACCTACAAGTATATGAGACAGTTTGTCAGTGGCAACAACTGTGGCATTGCTACTGTGGGTTTGCAATCTTACAGTAGTACAATGGTTGACAGTCACAGGCCTACAGATTATGTTCCAAATTATCAGTATTACACAACACCAGGCTCCACATCTTCTAACTACACAGTACACATCTCACATATGCATGATCTACCAATAGAGGTAACAGTAGTCTACAGATATGCCATGTTACCTGCACGCTCCTTGCTGGGTGGCTCCAGCCTCCATGATGATACATGTGTGTTGTTGTTGTTGGTCAGGAGCCATCAGGCTCAAGAGCAGCTCCTTCACTCTGGTGAGGGGGTGGTGGATGGTAACCCCATCACCTGTGGCAAGCTGTTGTCTACAGACATCAGACGCATGCTGCCAGACATGTCTAAGTAAATCACTGCAGTGATGGCGTACCTGCTCATATGTCTGGTTATGCATGCCTATGTCATTTACCCTATGGACAACATCTTGCCACAGTGCAGTCCACTCATGCTGGTCCTGGCTGGTTCTTGAGAAAAGCAGGGTGTAGTGCTGAACCAGACTTGTTGTTATTACTTCATCCTCAGCTGGACTATAGGTTGGGTTGCGATGGTGGGCCATGACCCTGGAAGACAATGAAACAATATGTGTGAGCAAATCATGTGGCACACTTAACATTCTAAAGTACAGATATCACTGAACTGCCATATATAGCAACCTATTGGCTGTCAGACTATACACACTTTCAATACCACATATCAGTGCTCAACCCACAACTGCCTGACAGTGCCTGACACGCTCTATATATTAAACCATGTTCTGCACAGCAGCAAAGAGAAACCAGTATGTAAGACTATACAACAGTACATGGCACACTGTATGCTACACAATGCAGCACCTAGTCACAGGAGGTATATATTAAGCTAATGCATAAAGAAATATGTCATCCATTGCAATGATTGTAAAGTCCAGTTACAGTATTACCAGTATATCGCACTAGTTGTTGATGGCAAACCCCTGCCTAACATATGTGCACATTCATAAATATAGGTGGCATACTGCTGTACTAGACTATACATGTTGCTAGATATGCACTTATATCCTGTAACACACATATGACCGAGGGCATGTTACAGGCATACCCACACACACATCAGACATACATACAAGACACAAAGGTATGGCAACCCAGATGAGCTTTACTTGTGTACCATACAGTACTGTGTGTCAGTACTTACAAAACCTTATGCCTGAGGTATGTAATCTGTGAGGACTACAGGGAACACACAAAACAGTGGTTCCAAGCAATGTGGACATACACCATACTGTGCTGTTTAGGCCTACAGCTTCAGGTAATACTACAGTTCATACGGGATTTGGATTCACCAGCAGTACCAATCAATAAGCATACATGTACTGCCTTAGCCTACAATGGCACATCCCAGTCAACACCAAGGGAGTACGTCAGACCTTATGCCATACTGCTTTTTCTGCCTAGCAATAGCATACGCATCTTTTGCTGTGATCAGAGCTAGGACACAAAATACCATGACAGAAACAGTTTCCCACTAAGCTATCACACATATACACAACTTTTACATATTCACCAACACATTCACCATCACACTCAGTCAACCTCACATAGCAATTATTGCAACAAGTACATGTGGGTGTGTATCGGTTCATAGGTAGGTAATAGGCTATTGGCCCTATGGCCTAGAGAAGCCTAGCCATATGGTACCCTGGCCTTTGACACCCATGTAATTTAATTTCATGTGCCCCTGTCAAGCAGAGCCACAGAGGTAATTCCCAGGGTGTATTTCCTATCTCCCATCCAATCATCAGGATTATTCATGATGACTGTTAATATGGAGCTTTGTTTGCTATTGATAGGTAGTTTGTTCCAGAGTATGGGATGTCTCTGAGATAGGAATCTATCCCTCCGGCATGTTCTGTTTATTGAGGTGACAAGGTTTAGGTCCTTAGAGCGTGTAGCTTGTAGGGATTGTGATCTGTTTACGTGGAGCCTGTCCAACAGCTCTGGGTTTGACATAGCTTTGTATATTAGGCAGAGGTCACCTCTGGGTAGGTGGTATGCGACACAGTCTAGCTGTGGTTTTGTGAGACGGTCTGCATAGGGCATCTGTTTGAGGCCTGTAATACTCTTTGTGAGGTATGTCTGTGGCCTTTCCAGTTGCTGTAGATGTCTTGTGCATTGTACTCTATAATGGGTTTTATGAGTGATGAGTAGAGGGGAATACTGACCTCTTTTTCCTTGGATGACACACCTTTTGTGATTAGGTGTGCCACGTAGACAGATTACATGACTAGTGTGGCACTGTGATTATCAAAGGGGAGACTACTCTCCACCTGTGACCCATGGTCTCTTATCACACTTTCGGTGTTAAGTAGACTACCGCCTATGTGGTAGTTCATGGGTACAGAGTTTTTACCAAAAAGGATGCCAATGCATTTTCGACATTGAGCTTGAGGCCATGGCTTTGTCAACAGACATCTGTCACAGTAAATAATATGATCCTGTCTCCCTCTCTCTCTCTCTCTCTATATATATATATATATATATATATATATATATATATATATATATATATACACACACACACATATATATATATATATATATATATATACACACATATATATATATATATATATATATATATATATATATATATATATATATACACACATATATATCTATATATATATATATATACACATATATATATATATATATATATATATATATATATATATATATATATACACACACATACATATAAACATCCATTGGTGTACATATAGATATACATATAGGCACATGTACAGTCAACCTTTCATGGTGGGAATATCAATTATGCGAAGGTTGTGAGGTATACAGTTATGTAATAATATCGCACAGTCTTGTGCAAAATGCATTGAAGGTGTTCTCAGCCCATGTAGCTTTAGCAGGCCTCACTGGCTGCAACACTGCAAACCTAACAAATCACACCCACAGCGTTTAACCACCACATGTCATATACAAGCACTGTATGCTATCTTGTTTGCCACACACTACAACCTACATACAAATATGCACATAACAACCTTCACCAACATATATATGTCCACCCTTCACAAACAGTTGCAGTATGTCCCTTGCTCTATGCACATGTACAGATGTTAATATATCTGCCACAGATATATCTCTCTGTATGTGTGTGCCATACACAAACAAGGTTCACACTTTTATAAGTCCTTGGACCTCATGGCTGACCTGTTGGGCCTTGCTGCAACATGAACAGGTGTCACATGTGAGCACACAGTAATATTAGAGGGTGTATATATAGCTGCAAATGCTAGATTAGCATACTAGCCTGGTACAGCAGTTTCCAGTGCTAAGCTACACATTAATATGACTATCATGCATGTGTTACTCTGTCACATCCATGTTTATATAGCTGTATGTGCTACTCCCCAAACAGCCATTGTCCACACTACTGTACAGAACACAGATAACATGGATCAGATGTTTGACATTTAATGCTGAGCTACATATGTCACAGTTATGTCCCACTGCACACAGCTACACACTGATTTGTCCATGGCAGTAGTTATGCAGGGCATATGTGCATAGATACATACTGCTGCCACATATGGATGTTTCAAAGTATGTAGAGTACTCTTCAAAAACATCTGCTAAATGCCAGTAAATATATATATGTTACATACCTTTCCTTTGTATGTGTTGGTAGTATTAAGTTCCGTGTGTCTTTTTTTTTCTGTTAATGTTGATGTGGGTGTGTGTCTGTCTCTCTCTCTCTCTCTCTCTCTCTCTCTATCTCTGTCTCTCTCTCTCTCAAAAGCTGCAATGGAAGTACAGCCTGCTTTTATAGGTGTCTGCACATGTGCATGTGATGGCCTCTGCACCTATTGGTGGCCACCATTTGGTAATTGCATGTAGCCTGCTGTGTGGCAATTGCAGTACTCACTGTCATAGCAACCCAATGCTATAAATCACTAAGCCAGGTAGGCGTAGCCCTTTCAGCTTTCCAAAGTGGGGCCCATGCTTGTTTGTTGTGGACACTGTTGTTTAAGTCAGAAGGTTGGTATAGTTCTTATATCTGAAGCTAGGGGTGTAGCCAGTGATTTAAATGTTGTACTCAGACCTGAATGTTGCCACTTCCAGTACACAGTTGTCAGTGTAGAATTGTACTCACCCCTACAAATGCTAACACAAGATACATGGGAGTATATAGTTTCTTTTCTACTTATACAATTAACTGCCATACATAAGTAGTTATTGAGATGTATTCATTTGGCAAATGAACTATTTGTGAACTGCTATACTGTGAATATTAATGCACTCACTTCTGCACAGTTTGTGCTTTTTTATTGTCGACATTAGCACAGGATGCTCAAGAAAACTGGACAATTCCAGTACTGAATATGCCTATCTACATCCTTGGTAGACCTTGAACACACAGGTATATTGTACATTTGGGTGGGGATGCAGACATACAGAGAGCATTATGTATTATTGTGTGAATGGTATCTTTCTGTACTTAAAGGGTTGCTGTGTACCTGTTAGTTTAGCAAGGCAAGTAGGCTGTCTGCATAGCTCCCAACTGTGGACCTATCCAGATGGTAGCCAGACATTAGGCTGTTATTCTCTGTCTGTGCAACGCACAGGTCTTTTCAGCACTGGTACAATGGCATTGTTACAGTTGTTTGCTACCAGTACATTGCTACATCCTTTGGCATTTCAGTGTTGTATTCCTACATAATGGTATGGTTGTGGAACTCCTTCCAAAGCTATTTGCACAGTGTGTAACAGCAGAAAAGCTGATATGCCTGTGTGTTTCTGCCTTGGCCAGGCCTTTGAAACACTCAGGTACATATTTGAACAGAGTGATGTAAAGGTAGGTAAAAGTGAAGTACACCTTCAAAATATTAGAGACAGTAAGTGGAGACTTCAGGAGAACCAGTGCATATGATTTACTACACCTTTTCTGAAGTACAAGCGGTGTCTAACTCCTGCATATTGTCATTATTCATTAGGTGTAAACCCCACCTTTCTGCCTAACGTCAGTAGTTTTCAGGGGATTCAGAGGGACACAGCTAACATATGTTTCAAAATCAGGGACATCCCTGAAATGTAGTCACAGTTGGAATGTATGTCCTCTGCCTTAATCAGATATGCCACTGTTTGTCCTGCTATGATACTGCGTGAGGGTTGTAAAGTGTTGCTGTAACATTATCTAATGCTAGAATGGCTGGTTTTCTTATCACAGTCATGTAATGCAATTCCGCAACAACTGCTGGTAAAGTTCTACAGAACAGGTTTTGTGTTATGGCATTCTTATCTTTCCTTTACATTCACTCATTCTGATGCATGATATATCTATTTCAGCAACAACCTGCTGTATATCTACTGTGGGTTAGTGGTACTTCATGCAGTCTAGTGTGTCAAGGTCCGGGGTTCGAGACTGACAGAGGTGTTTTATTTTGCTGCTGAGCAGAACAAGGGCCCTCACATGCAGGGTGACTAAGGCACTTTTAAGCAGTTGTAAGCGTGTGTGCACGTGTTTGCGCGAAGCTTAACAATACTTAGCTAAGCACACACAAGCGCACACTCCCGCAAACCCACTAACTACTGTTTAAAAGTGCTTACTCCCACTAACCCTTGCGTTCATTTCTTTGAAAGAAAAGAAAATGGAGAGATAGGAAAGTGGAGAAAAAGAGGCACAAAGAGGGAAAGACAGTAGGGAGAACAGCTCGGGATGTGCAGAACAAGTGTAGGGAAGGAACATAGCTGCCCATTTCTTTTACAGCAACAGATGCACATATGCAATACTTTTGGAGGGAAATATGAAACCTTCCACCCCAAGAGAGGGGTGAGGACAGCAAAGTATTTTGTACTGCCAATTAAATATCAGTTTATGTGTCCAGCGGACATGTGTGCAAAATGCGCAGCTATGTATGGGGCATAATTTTTTTTTGGGAGCAGATTGCTCTTTTTTTTTTTTGTCAGGTGAGAGTGGAATGTGGGGTAGGGGAAGTAGGTATATTTGGGGAGGTAGGTTGGGGAGGTAAACTGACAAGACAAACAAGATGCATACAGGGGCAGAATATGACATGTGGTGGGTGAACACCATTGATGGGGAAGGATGTTTGGAAATCGCAAGCCCATGAGCCCACAGATGGCAACAGTGGAACTGAGATCCCCACCCATGGGCAGTCACCACTGCACCTTCACAGCCCAGAAGGTGGCTGTGCTGGGGGCTGCATAGGAGCGGCAGGCTCAACCATGAGTCGCTCCATTCGTGCCTCAAGCTGGCGTAGAGGATCAATGACAGAATGCTCAATCTCCCTATGCACCACAGCCCAGACCATTTGGAGGGTGGTAGGTGGCCCTCCTCCACCCACGCTTGCACAGGGGGGATGAGCCCCATCTCCTGCAGTGCTTCAACCTGAAGGTGGCACAGGGCCAATGAAGGAGGAGGTCCCAGGCTGGGCACTGGACCTGCTGGTGCCAGGTGCCATCGCCAGCTGAAGTGGGACAGGTGGGTCCGCTGGGACTGGCCTTCCCATACGTTCTATGTTTAGGAGGATTTAATGAAAATATGGGTTAGTAACAGTCAACAGCATTCCCAATTAGTTATAACAGCATGCAGAAATATTCCCATTAACCCAACACACCAGAGTTCCAACAGTTCCTTCTAGTTTACACTGCATTCCTATTAACTGCAGTTATATGTCCCCTACTTGTATTATTACACTACCCAATTGTCCTTAAATTGGGAAATGGGTTTTGCTAGATCTTTACATATATGGGCTGAATCTGACATACAAACTGTCCAGGATGCGATGTTACTGCTACATATTTTGTGAATTGCTCAGACACACTACTGCTGAGATGGTACACTGACAGCTCTACTTTCCTATACTTATCTAGATATGTTTAGGTGAAATTATCAGTTATATGTTAACAGCTCCTTGCATTTCTGCCAGCACAATGACATTTCTGGGGAACACAATACCAAGCTACTCATGTGCCAGATTAACCTGTACATGCTGGACATTAACCAACAGTTGAGGACTGTATATATGCTTAAGAGCTACTGGCACTCCCTTCATCCACTTTATATGGGCCTACCCAAGTGTGGGTTGACAGCACTTAATACAACAGTACTATTTCTATAATGCAAGAGTACAACATATCAAAGAAAGTGACATGGACACACTCCAGGAATTATACCTTTATTAATTACATAACACACTTTTCTAGAGGCTCTCTGATTTATTTTATATAACAGTGCATGCAGAAAATTTATTCAAGAATTTTAATACCTTTATTAATGGGTTACAACACTTTTTTTCAGGCTCCCACTTATTTTATATAACAGTACATGCAGAGAAATTATTCAAGACTTATACCTTTATTATTGGGCTACAACACTTTTTTCAGGCTCTCTCACTTATTTTATATAACAATACATGCAGAATAATTACTAACCTGCCTGGTGGCGCAGCCTTAGCAGCCTATCTGGGTAGGCTTGCTGAATTGCAGCAAGAACACCTGCAGCTGTGAAGTAAATGAAGTGATATTGAGACATACCTATCCATAATATAGACTACAATGGCAATTCTTACATACTTCATTCCATGGCTACCTACTCAGTAGTGGGGCATTTTCCATCCCATGGATCTCCTGTATCCACTGGTTCAGTCAGTCCTCCTTGCGTGTCTTCAGGTCTGAGTAGTGGTGTCTGACCTGCTCACCAGTCCAAGGGATGCCTGTGGCACTGGTGAGATCATGAGCTAGACAGTTCCAGGCTTCCACTTTGTATTAGGTGCCCTGGAACTGGCCCTGCAGGAGTCTCAACTCATTTACTTTTGACTCCTCAATGCCCCAACGTTGTGCTCGAAATCGAGACCCCTCTCCAACACCAGCCATGCTGACTACAGATGGGAGCTACAACTAATTATGGCAAGTATTCCCGCCTATGGAGCTTAAATATGCCTCATTTCCCGCACTTATCTGTGATTGGCCGGTTTTGAAAAGACTGAGCTAAAAGCACACCTGCTTAGCAATGGGTAAACTTCCATTGATATGTATGTGTGTGTTGAAAGTGCATGCATATGAAAAGCTGTCATGGCTTAGTGGTTCACTACTGTGATTATGGTGCACAGTATCCCGGTTTGAGGCTTATCATTGCTTTTTATTTTACTACTGGCCAGACCGGCTAGGAGGTGTGGCTGTGTTTAGCCAACTTTGCTCAACTTTGCCCAACTTTGCTCTACGTTACTCTACAGTGCTTTACATTGCCTGACATTGCCCGACATTGCGCTATTTAGCGCATTGCGCAGCTACGTGCAAACATGTTCTGTTTGGGCTAGTTTGCGCGATGCGCAGCTCCACGCAAAGCTATTGCGCTAGTTAAAGCAGTGCTAAGCTATGAGCAGTTATACTTAAATATACTTAATACTGGTAAACATTGCTTAAGATACGTTACTTATGCATTCATCAGTATGCATGACCATTTCACCTTTATATATATATATATATATATATATATATATATATATATATATATATAGATAGATATATAGATACATATGTATATAATTTGTTTACTACTACATAGGCCATTTCAATGCTTTTTACTAAAATTTAAATGATAAATGTCAGTAATTATTTTTATATACTGCTTTCCAACAGAAAATAGAAAGGGGAGTGGTGGGACTCAAACCGGGAATGCCTCCTCGTTGTGCGAAGGCTCTACCACTACGCTATTGCTATTTTGCTTAATTTGCATATAAGTTTCTTATTATCCTCTTCAATGTCTAAACTGCTAACTGTAGCTAAGCAATGGGCAAACACACGCAAATACGGGCAGCTATATCGGGAATAATAAAAAAAAATAAAAGTTTTACATTTTATAATTGTGCAGGGGTTTAGAAAGTGGGGGAGTGCAATGTTGGGTATGTACACATTTGAGCGGACTCGCTCATGTCAGTTGACATTTCTCGATTGAGAGACTTGCAGGGGTGTGGATTTTTGGACTGCTCGGCAGTCCAACATGCCCCCTGCACTTGTGCATGCTCCATGTTAGCCTTAGAGTTGAGGCAGCACACTCTCATGAATATGCATGGCGCACTGACGTCTTACTCTTAGGCTGCAGTTTCCGTGTAAGACTAATTTAGTCTTACACAGAAGATTAGTGAATCCTGGGGTATGTCTCTGTTCTGCAATTAATTTTGACTTTATCTGGAATTATTATGCTGAAACATTGGGAGTCAGGGTCTGTGAGAATTCCACAGAATGTACTGATGTTTTAATTCATACTGATGCATACTCTGTAATTCTAGTACCTTTGTAAGTTTATAATAGCAATATTTAAAGCTATCTCTGATGATATGCCTTTGTTCTGTGATTATTTTTGGCTTTGTCTACAAATGAGCTGAAACATTATGCAGGGGTAGGGGCTGTGAGAATGATATCCAGTGTTGAGATATTTACCTGATATTTTTTGGTCTGTTACCCCCAAAAATGTGGTTCATGCAATGCATGCTACTGCAAAATCTGCTCTAACATCTTTATTAGCTCCAGAAGCCCAGTGTTTTAAAGCCCTAATCTTATGTCTCATGTGCTGATAGGTTAATGGTAGGGGTTATGAACTTTGAGACTGTTTCAGACCGTGCTTGATATTATAATCTGTCCCTCAAAGCAATTTAGTTTTCTAGGAAACTTTGAGGATTGAAGTAAAGTGAAGGGGGTGTGGCCACATCTTACATCCTCCTAGGTAGGGCCCCCAGCATAACACTTGCTGGGGGCCCCCAAAATGCTAGCACTGGCCCTGATGCCAAGTGTACTATATTTATGTCTGAATATACACACACAACACACATTTTACTATAGATTCCATTAATAATAAATAGCACACCCCATTTACCCCTGAACACAACATTAAAAAAATAAAAATTAAAACAAAACACAATATTCTCACCTTTAAAAAAATACAGAAATAAAATGCAACTTGTCCTTACCACAGACCTGCACAGGACAAGACTTTCTGGCTGTCTTCCTGGGCTGTCTGATTTGGATGGCTGGCTGGCTTGCTGCCTACCTTGCTGGGCTGGCTGACTTGCTGACTACCTTGCTAGGCTGGTTGACTTTCTGACTGTTGTGCTATGCTGGCTGGCTGACTTGTTGACAGCCATGCTGGGCTGGCTTGCTTGTTGATTGCCTTTCTGGTCTGACTGGCTTTTTGCCTTGCTGGGCTGACTGCTTTGTTGGGGTTGCTGGCTGAATGGACAGCAACGGATCTTTTTAAATGGACAAGAAATATCTCTTCTCTCCATGGGTGTAGACGTTTGATAAGAAAGTGCACTAAAGATGCTGACATTATCTGACTCTTCTTGTTATAAGCACTACCCCCTAAATGAATTACAGCCAATCACTACATGAGTTCCAACATCCAGAAGTAACAAAGAACAGCTTTGCCTGAAGGTCCGGGATGATGATGATGTAACTGAATTGCCACTGAAGAGCTGGGTATAAATGTGAGTTTTCCATGGCAATTCAGGTCTTCATCAAAAGAGGGATTTTTTTTAAGTCCCAGTGCTTTGTGCAATGGGTGACAGGACCATTTCATCAAAGCTATGTATCCTGATGGTAGCAGGATGGGTGGCAAACTTAGGAAGCATCCTTAATTCAAATATGCTGTCTCTAACATGCTAGGTAATATCTTCCCTGACAAGAGTTCAGTGAAGTGTATTTCTGAAAACAACACTTGACAAACAGCTATAGTTTCTTAATGAACATAGTTCATCTTAAAACTAATTTACTTATTCATTACTAACTCTGCTAATGTACAGCAATTTTATGGATATGTCTAAGTCAAGCAGAAAATTAGCAGCAAGAAAGTGGTTATACTTCTTCAATCAAAAGTGGTGACACCATAATGTCATCCTGCCACTGAGGATACTCTTGTGAAAAGTTCTAAACTAAGGTGTCTATTTGACAGAAGCCTAAGAGAGAATGTTGGTTTGATTTGTGCCAAATCAAGCAAAATGTGATTTATTCCATCTAATGATAGCAAGTCTATTTCTCAATCAATAACAAATATAATTTATAGAGCAATATACAAACCATACTTTTTCACAGTTCTCAGTCCAGGCTAAACACATTATAAAATCCAAAGCTCATGATCAAAATCTCCATAGTTCTCTGATAAATAACTATGAAATTTTGAGAAATCCTTTTCACTTTCCATACACATACTTGGGCATTTAACATAGCTTTCAGAAGCATTTTTATGGTATGCATTTCTTCTCTCTTTTACTATTTGAATTGTAGTTTCTGCCACAGTATACGTTTTCTGCATGTCTTTCCAAAAGATTGTGCCAGTATCTTACAAGACACATTTTAATTATTTATTGCTTGATGCACTTTTATCATGAAGTGTTTGGACTAGTTCAGGTCATTTTCAGTTATGAACTGAAGACAAAGACAATTGGCAAAGTAGAATGGTGTTACTTGGCCATAGAAGCATAACGTTTTATATATTCATCTTATGTGTATTACCTAAGTTAATTTAATTATACATTTGTGCAATAAGAAGAATATTTATAAAGGAATTCAATCTATGAAAATGGCAGCTGTAAAATATAACCCACAAAAAGAGATTGTTCAATAAGAAAATAATTTAAGCTTGAGTATTTTTGAATGTCTTTGACAGAAAATGATTTTGTATCTACCAGTGCAGTACATTTCTGTGATTATTTTTAAATTTCTTTATCTCTGTTTATATACTGCCATTGCTTCATATCCTTTTTTTTTTTTTGCAGTTTGTTATACTTTAAATTTGTTATTTTACTTGATGGTTGTTTTTTTTTTTGTGCAGTACTAAAAATGTTGGCTAGGGCCAATTAGCAGCAACATTTTCTATTGTATTTCTGGCCTGTAAAATGATTATCTCCAACTGATTTGCTGGAGGGGGTGATAAGTTGCTTTATTTTAATGTAAGCATAACAGTAAAAAAGTTTCAGTTTTGTGAGATGCCAGAACCTTGTAGCTGATGCTCTGTTATAATTCTGAATTTCTTTATTTATAGATTGTATACTTGCATTTTTTCTTACATTTTGTTCTTATTTTATTGTAGTCTGTTGTACTTTAAATTTCAAAATGCTTAATTGTGTTGTTACTTTAAGATTGCCTTTTTTTCCTTTCTTGAACTTTTAAAACATCTTAGTTATGGACAGTTAGCAAACTTTTTGCTACATTTTTTACTGTAAATGGACTATATCTACATGATTTGTTGAAGGAGTGGATAATCAACATTTAGTATTTCAGGTAAATGAACAAGAACATGTTTCATTTTTGTGTGCTGCCTGTGCTCTGGGACTATTCCTCTGTGGTTACTTTGAATTTATTTATTTATACTTACATGGTTTCTTATGCTTGCTCCTGCTTCATTGCAATGTATTATACTTGAAATGTATTATTTTACTTTAATTTGTTTTCTTTTTGGAGTATTAAACACTTGATTAGAGAAGTTAGCCAATAGTGTGTTGTATTTATTTTTTTTACATTAAACAAATTTAATTTAGTGACTTATAGAATGAGCTTTATTTAAAGTAAGTGAAACAGAAAAAGGTTTCCTTTTTTGAGCTACCATTGCTCTGTGACTGCTTTGATGCAATTATTTTGGATTTCATTTTTATAGTTTTACAAACTGGCATTGCTTCTTGTCTTTTTTCCTAAGAGTTTTAAGAGTTCTTATTTAGGGCTAGTTAGCAAAGATATGTATTGTACTCTTTGAATGTAAAGTTTTTTTTTATCCAGCTGATTTTAATTGGTGCTGAGCAGTAGCCTTTTTTTTAATTTAATGTTACCAGAACATGAATTATTTGATTTGTGTGAGCTTCCAGCATTCTCCATCGTCTGCTCTGTAATTATTTTGGAATTTTACCTCCCAGCCACACTGAACTGGTGATATTCTTATAACTGTGGTTCTTGAATTGCCCACTCAATGTACATTTGATTTTTGTGGCTTCCCTGAGTCTCATCCCTTCTGCTCACACTGCTGAATATTAGAAAATCATACTGGAAAAGCTTTTCCCTTGTACTGGTAAAGCTTCACTTATCCTTTCTTTCATATAGAAAGAAAAATGTATTCATAAGCAACTTATCAGCTATCTAATAGCTAACCAGCTTCTGACTTCAAAACAACACAGCTTCCACCCTTACCCTGGTACAATTACTGCTTTATTGAATTTTGTTAATATTGTCAGCACCCAGAGAAATAGCAGAATACTGCTGTCTACCATCTTCTAGACCTATCAGAATCTTTTGATATTGTTTCCCACCAGAAAGTCTTAAGCTCTCATCCTTAGGGCTCATCAACTCTTTACTGCAATGGTTTCATAGCTACCTGTCAAACAGAGCAGACGCAATGAAATGGAAAACTGATTTCTCCACATTCTTGCCAGTAAGTATTAGTGTCCCACAAGAGGTCTATACTAGATCCCATACTTTTCAGCATATTCATCAATGACCTATGACCTATACAGTGCTCTAAATTCATCATCATCATCATTAACCCCCTTTTCCCATTTTCTACATGGGGTCAGGGTGTTGTGTTAACTGTTGCCATCTCTCTTAATTCAGTTCCACACTCCTACCTTCTTTGAAGCTCATGCCTGATTGTTGCAGATCTTCCCTCACATAATCCATTCACTTCTTTGCTGGGCACCCTCATTTCATCTTATCTTCTTCCTGTGTGCCCCAACTCTTTTTCACCGGATTGTCTTCTACTTTTCTGCACGTGTGCACAAACCTCTGTAATCGGTTCTCTTTGATCTTTTCTGCAATTCTGTTATGTTCTCCTGTCTTTGTCTGTCCCATAGTGTGCAACCTATCACCCATCACAGACACTTAATTTCCATCACCTCTAGCTTCCTCATTTGCTCTGCCTTTACTGCTCAGGATTCTGTACTATATAGAAGTACTGGTCACACCACTGATTTGTACACCTTACTTTTCAGCTTCTTTGGCATTCTTCTGTCATATAGTATACCTGACAGTCTATGCCATTTGGCTGCAGCTCCAGTGATTCTAGCTTTGACTTCTTCACTCAGACTTCCATTCTCAGCAGCCATCCATCCCAGATACTTGAAGCTGTTAACCTGTTCCACTATCTTCCCTTCTGTCTCACTTCTCATCTTCTGATTTCCCCAGTTTGCTGCCATTGCCCTGTCTAATCTGTACTTAGTTTTATCCCATGTGTCTTCAGTTTTGCATTCTATTTGCCCTATCCTTTGTTGAAGTTCTTGCTCGGAGTCTGCCAGTAATGTCACATCATCTGCATACAGCAGCTTTGTTGATCTGTCCCACCCGACTGGTTTTCTAATGTTGTCCATCACCAGAATGAACAGCAGTGGGCAACCGTGATGTACACACAGTCCCACTTGGAACCCCTCTGTAAGACTTCATACTTGGATCATTGTATCCTTGTACATAGCCTGTACTAATTCTATCAATGTTTCTGGGACCTCAAAACACCACAGGACTGCTCAAGTCAGCTTTCATGGGACCTTTTCATATGCTTTCTCCAAGTCTATGAATGCTCAATTGGACTCTTTCCTCATCTCTAGCTTCTTTTTAACTATATATCTCACTGCAAACATTAAGACAGTTGTGCTGCATCATAATCTAAATCCAAACTGCTCATCTCCCATCTTATGTTCTACTACTCTGCATATCTGTTTATCAATCACCCTCTCCAGAACTTTCATGCATGTGGATGCACCCTTTGTTCTCATACCCTGGCATGAGTATTCTCCAGTCATTCAGGTTACACCTTTCTTTCCACACTGCTATGAGTACCCTCAGGAGCTATTTCTTCCCATCTCACTCAGCATCTTTATCATATCTGCCGTGGCCTCATCTGAGCTTCCTGCTTTCCTTTACTTCATTTAGTGCTGTTCTAACTTCTTCTAGGGTAGACTACTCTTTTTGTCTCATTGTAGGCTATGTCTGGGTCAGTACAGCCTCCATGGGGTTTTCTTAATTCAGAAGCTGATGGAAGTACTCCTTCCATAAACCATCGATGTCCTGTAGACTGGTGAGCAGGTTGTTGCTGGCATCCCTTATGAAGGGTGTCTGATTGTCTTCTTTGTCTTTCTGTCTTTGCCTTGTAGTCTGATAGTTTCTTTGTGTCCCTTACTGAGTCACTTTGCAGAAGTTGGTAAAGTGCCTCTGGTGCCTTGTTCTTTGCTATTGCAACTCCTTTCTTAGCCTCTTGGCTAGCCAACCAGTATTCCTTCCTAGCCTGGTCAGTCTTTTCTATCATCCACTTTTCCTGCACTCCTCATTTCTTTTGATGACCTCCTAGACTTCTATATTTCACCACCAGATTTCCTTTTATACCTTATTTCCATATCTGGCTTGGCCATATATCTGTTTTTAGTCATCACACATGCTGTTTTGAGGCACTAACATTCTTCTTCAACTCCACTTATTTCCTCCTTTTCTTGGGGAGCTAGAGCCATGAGTAATTCCTTGAACTATTGTACTTTCTCTCCAGTCAACTTCCATAACTTCAGCATGGTCTCTGTTGACCTAAAAAACCTTATCTGATGATGGCTGCAGCTGTTTGTGGCAATCAGCTGTTTATGGTGTGGACTGACTGTGTTACTGGAGCTGGTTTTGCAATCAGTGATTTTACCCCAGTGTCCTTTCTTTTTAGAAAAATGCCAAACTAATTCAAAATGCTGATGGTTTGACCCTAATCTGTTCTGACACATCTCTCTCTAAACTCCAGGAACTTACACAACAATCCCTGTTGAATAAAACATTGCTACATAAGTCAAAACCACTTCTAATCTCTAAAAAAATTAAATTACTGCTCTTCATATCAAAACACGCCTCAGCCAACAACACAGTGCTAGAGCAAGAAAACCTTACAAAATTACTCAGTGTCATTATAGATGACAAGTTAAAATTCAACCACCATGTATCAGCTGTGGCTAAAAAAAATCATTAAAACCTAGGTACATTTTAGAGGGAAAAAAAAACTACCTTACTGATAATACCCAGAAGACCTATAATCTCTACATTTTGCTGCCATCTTTCCCCTATACTGCCCAAATCTTCAATAAATTTCAAGTCTCACAGCTGTCCATATTTGAGGACTGTTATAATAAAATAGCCAAATTTGCAGTATACCACAATAATAGAACACATTACTACCTAGCCCTCAGAGAATTAAACTGATTAGAACTACATAATAGCAGCCTTTCCATTACTGCGGTGGTGGTGCTGAGGTAGCGTTGTCGCCTCACAGTTAGACATTGCTCGTTCGATTCTCAGTTAGAGCATCTTCTGTGTGGTGACATGCGTGAATGGGTGTTCCTTTGTTGAAGGTTGTGCGTTAGGCCCAGCAAGCCAGCACGTAAAACTCTACTGCCAATCATTAGCGGACTGGATTTCCGCTGTGGCGACCCCTAACCGGGAAAAGCCGAAAGACACAAATAGCAGCCTTTCCATTCATGTGAATGTAATCTAATCAGCAAATGAATGTGTATTTGTTAATGTTCATTATTTAATGTCAGTCTGTGTATATTACCGAACATATGGTTAAAAATATTTTTAATGTGTGACCTTTCTTCCCAGACATCTGCTGAAAAGGGGTTTTTGACTAAATCCAGTGAACAAACCCGGTAGCAAAGGCAAAATAATAACTAAAATAAAATAAATATATTCCCACTGGCTAAGCTTACATTGCACTCTAGAGTATTGATTGTGTTTTACAACTTTAAAATGTGTCTCACCAAGAGACATTAAATCTCAAGATCACATAAAGAGTGGAGAGTATGCAGCTGTGTTAGACTCCACCCTAGTACAGAATAAACATCAGGGTCAAACCAAAGGTTACAAACTGATCCCAAGTGAAGCAGTCAGCCTCAGAACAAAATAATGGTTGCTAGAATCATCTGTATGCAGTGATCTGAGAAGAATCTAAGGACAACAGAGACCAGACTGGAGAGTTAGAAGTTGACCAGAGTAAAAAGCAGAACAGTTAAAGAAATTATTCCCTTTTCATTGTAACTGAGGATTTATGTTTATATGATTGGTGATATGCATTGCATTATAGTCCACCATAGGATTACCCTTATCTCTCAGGCATGTGCCTTCAGCATACTTAGAAGACACATAGAATAGCCCCCCCCCCAAAGCTAAGTTCTATTGTACCTCCTTACTGGCAATTACAGAGACTTAATTTAGAGGACAGCTAAGTAGCCACCATCTGCTGCAAACATAAGAAGGATTTTGATTATGTTGCATTCTCTGCCTCTCCTGAGTAGGTGATGGTATCATCATAGACTGGGAGGACAATGAAGCATGACGGAGAAAAAATTTCCACCTAGGGCCATGAGCAAGACTGACTCCAAGATAGCCTGCATTCCCAACCAGGCAATCCCTACACACCCCAGCTTTCATTAGGACTATGTGAGGTCCACCTACATTCTGTGCAAGCCCTCCCTCACAGGATAGCCTAACACATCCCTTTGTCTACCTGTCAAATGCCCAATCCTCTCATCTAATTCAGATCACTTGTTATTTAGAGAAGGATTATCCATCTACGCTGCTGGGGAGACATAAATTCAGGAAAATGCTCAAGGTTCTAACACCTCAAGATGAAGATGAAATAGAAGGAGTGAAAGAGGAGTCACAGTGTCTCAAACCAGCATATGTGAAGATGAAAGCAGAGATATACAGTTGATCCAGATATTGGAAATAAGGTACATAAGGAAAACCGGGGATGGGACACAGAAGTCCAGGAATGTATTAAAGAAAAAAAAGAGTGAGGAAAGAAATGGGAAATAGAAAAGATGGACTAGGCTAAGAAGAAATGCTGGTTAGAAAACAGGGATATTAAAAGAGAAGTTACTATGGCAACAAGCAAGGTCTTGAGAATTTCTGCTAGTTTTTAGAAAGTAACTCAGAAGATGCTGCAAAGAAGCTCTATCAGATTACTAAGCATTGACAAAAAGATAAAGAGGATAGTTAGCAGATGCCATCCGTAATGGATGCCAGCAAAATTCTGCACTCCATGCTAAAGGACTGTCTACAAGTTTCTGGATGAAGTAAACACAATAGAAGGTTCACTGCCACATGCACTTCTTATGTTGAAAGAGGAAAGAGAGCTCACCATAGGAGTATTAACTGCACTAAAGAAAATAAAGTCAGGGAAAGTAACAGGATCAGATGGTGTTAGAGTAAATATTTATTTATTATTTTTTGACATTTGATTACCGGGAATGTCTGACTGAGTAGAATCCCATTTTCAGTGAAGGCCGGGGGAGAAAAGCTCAAAATTATTACAAAAAACATTGATTAAGAATCGATTCAAGGTGTATGACAATTGTTTAATATTTAGGGAAATTTAAACAGTCTGTAGGGAAATTAAAGGTGTTAGTCTAATAGGAATTGCAATTTGAAATGAGGGAAAAACAGGCTTATTGTATATTTAGAGAGAAAGTCAGGGAAGAGAATTAGATATCAGTATGGAATTAAGTGAAGAAGGGAGAGTATCCTGGTTTTGAGCAAGAACAAAGCCAGATTTTAGATAGGAAGTCTTTCAGAGTGGTTTTGAAAGATGAGAGGGTATAGACCTGATGGATACATGTAAAGAGTTCCATTCCTTAGCAATCTTGTACAAGTACAAACAATGCCCAGCAGATTTGTTAGGTTTGTAGACAGACAAGAATTTTTGATCACTGGATCACAATGAACGACTGGGAACATTGTTGTCTAGAATGTTTTTTTAGTGCTGGACAGGCAGATTGATGCTGGATAATTTTATATGTGGTAAGAAGTTGTGTGTATGTTAGTTGATGTAGCAGTTCTGATCAATTAATGCTTTTCAGTGCTGTACAGTAGTGGGTTCTGAAAGGGATATGTGCTGCAAATTTTATCAACTTTGTTATAGCATTGTTCAAGTTTTAATTTTTGTGAAGCCTGGAAGTTAGTACGGATGGGAGCATCATGTAGAAGAATGGGAAGGAGCTAAGAAGTGACAAGTATAGTTTTAGTTGCATTGTTGAGAAACTTTTTGGTCCTCTCCTCTTTAACATTTTCATCAACACCCACTATACTTCCACACAACAGGCTGCCCTAATACAACACACAGGTGAGCCCACTGTCATTTTCACATCTGACAATATGGCACACCTCCACAGGGGAGTCACAGGGGGTCTTCTCCCCCTGCAAAAACATGATGTTCAGACCAGTGCAGTACAGTTCATCGTACTACTGTAAAGCAGGCAGGTAAGGGTACACTTATCACATTATTTGAAACAGCGCAGGGGACAACAGACTTCAGATGTCAAATTCAATTTCACCGCAATTACCTTGTCAATATTCCAACCTAGTTAATATGCAGCACATCGAACATGTAAACCATAGTTTTTGAGTTATGATGCCATATTTCAGTGTCTGTTAAAAATTTCTGAGTAATTTTTTTGGAGGTGTGCCATATTGTCAAATGTGAAAATGACGGTGGACTCACCTGTGGGTTGTATTAGGGCAGCCTGTTGTGTGGACGTATAGTGGGTGTTGATGAAAATGTTAAAGAGGAGAGGACCAACAACAGAGCCTTGTACACCGGTGGTCACTGGAAAGTATGGAGAGAGTGTGGTGTGCTGCTTTACTGACTGATACCTATTGAACAAGTAGCTTCTGAACCACAGAAGGGTGGGCTGAGAGAGACCTAAAGAGGGCATTTGAAGAAGAAGTTTGCTGTGATAAACTTCATAAAAAATGTTAGACAAGTCTACAAATAAGGAGGAAAAGACTACTTTTCCATTATCTCTAGCTTTATTGACAGTGTCTGTATAGGTGTTAGAAAGGCAATGCTAGTACTATAAGAAGGATGGAAGCCATGTTGTATAGGAGATACGAATTCTTCCTGCAGGAGATAGTTTAGCAATTGTTTTTGAATACATTTTCCAAATATTTTGGCGAGGGGAGATAAGGTTGCTATAGGTCTAAAATTATTAATGTCTGTTGAATTTCCTCCTTTGTGTAGAGGGATAATGTGGGACTTTTTCCAGAGATAGGGAATGTAGGATTCCCAGACTGACCTCTGTTTATAAGGACTGAGACAGAGTAATTAATCCTACTGGTTGCTATTTTTAGGAATTCACTTGGAAGGCCTTCAGCTGAAGAAAAGCATGGTTTAAGTTTGAATAGTTTTATATAAGACGTGGGCAATGGTTTGAAGGTGAAAGTTCATGAAAATGAAAATATGGCCAAGATTTTGGGTGCACTAGTGAATACATTATTCCTGAGGGCACTCAATGTGTGTGTATAGGTTTACTATCAAAATGCAGAATGAAGGTTTGGTGAACATGGCAATGCCGAACGTCAGTTGGCTGATTTCCATATTGCCAACCTTCAATTCTGCAAGTGTCTTTTTCTGCGAATGCCACTGTGCATTCACTTATACGTGGACGATGTTATGTACAGAGATCATGGTACAGTCCAGATCAGGAGATTTACCCTTTTCCTCACTGTAGTGTGATCTCAGAATTGGAATATATAAGTAGCAGGGGGGTGGGGGGCACAGCCCCCCCACAGGGGAGTCACACGGGGGCTTCTCCCCCTGCAAAAACATGACGTTCAGACCTGTGCAGTACAGTTCATCATACTGCTGTAAAGCAGGCAGGTAAGGGTACACATCACATTGTTTGAAACAGTGCAGGGGACAACAGACTTCAGATGTCAAATTCGATTTCACCGCAATTACCTTGTCAATATTCCAACCTAGTTAATATGCAGCACATCGAACATGTAAACCTCATTTTTGAATGGTTTACGTTATGACATTTGATGTTTTGATAGTAAACCGTGTGTGTGTGTGTGTGTGTGTGTGTGTGTGTGTGTGTGTGTGTGTGTGTGTGTATATATATATATATATAATATATATATATATATATATATATATATATATATATATATATATATATATATATATATATCTAAAGAGTGAGAGGGGGCATATCCTAGATGATTAGATAAGAATTTCTTCTGTCACTACACAAGAAGAAAGGGGACATACACAGCTATAGGCCACAGAGAAATATCAGACCTCTGTCACATTCCATGAAAGTGCTGAAGATAGCGATTGATAAATTAATGCACACAGTATTGAAAAGTATGATGGGAGATGAGCAGTATGTGTTCAGATCAAGATGCAGGCCAAATAACCTGATGTTTGCTTTGACTCAGATAGTAGAAAAGAAGCTGGAGATGATGAGAACTCTTAGACTTGGACAAAGCAGTGCCCCTTCCATCTTGATGACCGCACTGTTTATGCAGAATCCTTCACTGCCAAATTCTATGCACATGTAAATAGCTGATCAAATGTATGTGTTACTCTCATAAATAAGTATAAAGTCAAATTCAAAAACAAAACCTTGTAGTAGAACTCAAATATGTACAGACGCTATAAAGAACTCATTGTATGTAAAAATAAATCTGTCAAGATGTCCATATGTCCTTGCTAAATAAAACAAGAAACTCCAGATGCTGACTAAATGAATCAAAGCCAGATATGACGTAAAGATATCAACTCCTAGCAAAGAATAACAACAATGTCATCTTTGATTAAGTTAAACATCTCATAAATAATGCCCGGAACTGTGCAGAACTAATAGTAAATGATATCTTATACCTAGACCCGATGGGCATAGCTAATCTACAAGTGTACAAATTTAGCTTAAGCCCTTGACATGTAAATTCTTAAACATGGAGATAAACCTCTTGCATTAGTCTGTTGTTGGTAAACATCATATATCGATAATTGCACATCAGTCACAACATGCCACCAAGACTATAGTGTATGCTTAGAATGTATAAAAAAAGCCTCTTTTACCCCACTTGGAAAGATACAAGGTTACACCTGCTCCCTCTTCAATCATACATACTGCGAATCCACAGAATTTGTAAGTCACCAAGAAAACAGATCAAAGCCCATAAAACCCAACAAGTGTTCTTTCATACCAGGAAATGTTTTATAATAGGCGGCAATATAGTTAAGCATACAGACTCTGCACTGCCCCGATTGTACAAGAACATGATGAGTGTTCGAACATTGTTGGGATCCATGACATCTAAGGGCCCTAAGGTGTCTCAAACCAGAAAACATATGAGGATGACCTAGGTATGGTCCGTGTGGGAATGAATCACCTGAAGCAATCAAACCATTGGGACATGAAGAGAGATATGATGGAACATACTATACATATATTAAAGGCAGGAAAGACAATGTTTTTAATTAGTGTCTGGCCTTCACCCAGGATGATGCCTAAAATGTAAGACAGCTAAGGCATTAGTAAAATGTATAAAAAAAGACAAAAAGTAAATAAATAATAACAAAAAGTTGAAATAAATTCTCAACCTCCTAACTCAAGACTGCAGTGAAAAATGTCAGCAAGGAAATTAAGAGCATTATTAGAAAATGTAAAGTGCAGCCTGAGCTTGAAGTTACTACAGATACCATTAGGAACTACATATATTTCTTAAGTTATATCAGGAAATTAAATAATGAGTTCCAATAATGCACTGACCTCATCCATAACAGATCCTACATCCCAGTCACAAAAATATAGCCAATAACTTAGCAGACAAATTTAATGCTAAGGTCATTTCTCCTACACAGACTGTCATCCCAATATCTCTGAAAATGTACTTCCTCCTGAAATCAATTTTGATCAAGTTTTGTAATCTCTTTCAAATAATAATAATAATAATACTTCCATGGAACCAGATAATTACAAGGCTACATTCTCATTAGAGCCAACTGTTTCAGTGTTCAACCTCAGCCTGTCCACAGGCCTTGAGCCTAATGTCTGGAAAATAGCCACTATGTCTTCACTACTCAAAAGAGGCCATTTTGCTAACCTGAGTAATTGCATGCACATCAGCTTCACTAGCCCTATATGCAAAGCCAGAGAACATATCATAGCAGATCTCAATAATGCAGTCATAGTCAGCTTAAATAATCAAGATTTCAACCATTTCAGTATTGTGAAGAGCAAGTCCTGTTTTCTGAGCTAGAAAATATACTTTTAAAAGGTTACAGTGGCTGTACAGACTGGTCAGTCAATGCATGCTGCTTATTCAAACACCTGGAAAAGGCTTTTAGAAATAGTCCCCCGGCTGGTATTGTTGAAAATATAGATAAATTTAGCAATACATTGTACATTGGATTGCAAATTATTTATCCAAAAAGTGCTACACTATGAAAGTTGCTGGCACTCTCTCTGAATGCAAATTATAACTAGAATGGCACCACAGGGTTCAATGCTAGGTCCTCTCTTATTTAGCATTTACTTTGAAGAAATCCAGCCTAGTATCCAAAAACTATTTTTGACTAAAATTTGTTAATGACTGTAATCTGGATACAAATATCCACTCATCTACTTATGCTATACAGCTTCCAGCAAGTGCAACAATAGAGACATACCTGGAGTATTAAAACTGTTCTCAGGTTAAATGCAAAACAGTACAGTGTCTTATTATTGGGCAAAAAAGCATATAGTCCTTTTTTTCCTGAAAATACATTTGTGGCAGTGGCTGAGTGACCATATCATTATTTAATGATAATATGATACATTCGTAGTTTTACCCTTTCAGATTTATCATGCAGTTAAATAAATTATTATTTTCAGCCTAAGAAGTCAAAGTGAGTTCATAGGAAGAGAACAACATTTATGAAGGAAAGAAAATACCGTCTGTATTTTATAAACTTGCGTTTATGACTAGGGTAATTTTTAAGGCAGCAGAAGGTTATCTGATGGGCAATTTTATTATACTGAGGTTTTTTTTCAATGTGAGGTGTACGTGTGTGGGTGAGTGTGTGTGTTTATGTGTAACACTGTTCATACTTGTGTCATTGGGCCCTAGTACATAAGCTGCAGTAATTCCACCAATGCTTTTGGGACTTTGAACCATCTTTAAGGGGACACTTAGAGTAATGAGCAGTAATTATTTTATTGTAGTATTCATGTCATTACATGCAAATACAGCACCTCACCTGCTTAGAGATGTTTGCTTTTGCCATAATTTTACATCTGTGAATTTAAATGAGGGTCATGTAGAAAGCTTTCATATAGAGCAAGCAGGGTGTTTCTCACTGCAGAGCTACTTTTTGTTGTCTTTTTGTTTATCATTTTATTTTGTTACTTTCATTTACATGGATTTTCTTTGTTTGTTTTTATTTTAGTGGCTTCCTAAGTTTCAGTTTTGGCATTATTTACTTCTTAGCTCTGATCATCATAGGTTCAAAGATTAGTACTAGGCTATCTGCCTGAAGGCATTTATAAGCCTAGCCAGAATGTGTTGGCTTTCGCCGCCCCCTTAGATTAGTTCCCTGTGCCTCTGTCCAGCAGAGCCACTGAAGTGATCCCCGAGGTAAACTTTCTGTTTCCCATCCACTCGTCAAGGTTTCTTTTGAAGAATGTTAGTGAGGAGCTCTGCCTAATGTAGATTGGGATCTTGTTCCAAAGCATGGGAAGTCTCTGGGACAGGAATCTATCCCTCCAGCATGTCCTATTTATTGTTGTAGTGAGGTTTAGATCCCTAGAGTGTGTGGCTTGAGGGGATAAGGTTTTCTTTAGGTGGAGCATGTCCATCAATTCTGGGTTGGACATGGCCTTGTATGTCAGGCAGAGATCACCTCTGAGTAGGCAGTATGCAACTGAGTACAACTGAAGTTTCTTCAGTCGAGCAGCATAGGGCATCTGTTTGAGGCCAGTGATCCTCTTGGTGAGGTACTTCTGTGGTCTTTCCAGCTGCTGCAGGTGTCTTGTAAGGTATATCCCAAATGGGGTGTTGTACTCCATGCTGGGTCTGATGAGTGATGAGTAGAGTGGCTCAATGACCTCTTTTGATCTAGATGCGAACCCTTTTGTGATTAGGTGGGCCACGTAGAAGGATTGTCGAACCACTTTGACAATGTGATTATCAAAGGTGAGATTACTATCTACTTGGGTCCCCAGATTCCTTATTACATCTTCTGTATTTAGGGGACTACCACCTATGTGGTACTTTGTGAGTACTTTGTTTTTTTCAAAGGGGATGACTATGCACTTTTTGGCATTTAGCTTGAGGCCATGATTTTGACATCAGGTATCCGTCTCAGTGAGACCCTTTTGGAGGATGTCTGTGTCAGCCAGAGAGTCAATTATAACCCCTAGTTTACAGTCATCTGTGAACTTGGTCAGCCATAGTCCTCCTGTGCTTGCTTGTACCTCTGAGAAGTACATGTCGAACAGGAGGGGTTCTAGGACTGAGCCCTGGGGATCACCACTTGTAACCGGTTTAGAGTCAGACCTAGCTCCTGCAACTATCACCATATAGGTTCTGTCCGTGAGCCAGTTGGCAACCCATCTTGTGACGTAGGGGGTTATGTTCAGGCTGGTGAGCTTGTCTATAATACCAGAATGGGGAATGGTGTTGAAGGCCTTAGGAAGGTCTAGGTAGGCTGTGTGTACCACCTTTCCCTCGTCTATAGCCTTGGTAACTGTCTCATAAAAGTCCACCAGGTTTAGGAGGCATGATCTGCCCTTAACAAAGCCAAACTGGGTAAGGTCCAGTCTTTGGAGGTTCCCAATGTCTCTGTTAATGAGTTCCATGATGATGTGCTCCATAGCCTTGCAGACCAAGCTAGTCAGGCTTATAGGGGGATATTTCTCGGGGTCTGTTGTGGCTCCACCTTTGTGGAGTGGAATAACTGTTGCTGTGTGCCACTCTATGGGTATGTAGCCTGTGGAGAGGCTGAGTTTGAACAGTGTGTTTAGGTGAGGGGTTAGTTCATCTTTGAGCTCATGTAGGATGCAGCCTGGTACACCATCCGGTCCCATTGATGCTGTGTTTTTGGCTTTGGAGAGGGCTGTTTTAACCTGAGTGTCTGTGATTTCAGGGACTCTACGTTCTTCTGGTATGGTTATGGACCCTTTTGGGGGTGAGAGGTTGGTGAAGTTTGCTCTGAACCTGTCTGCCAGGATGTTGGCTATATTGGTCGGTTCAGTGTATTTTGTGCCATTCTGCACTAACTCTGAGCAGATCTGAGCATTGCCACTTAGAGTCTTGACATAGCTAAAGAATACCTTGTGGTTATCTTTGGAGTCCTTGGCAATTTTTCTTTCAAAGCTCACTTTGGATGATTTTATGAGAGATCATAGTTTCTTGCTGATACTGATCAGGGATGTCTTCCCTTCTTGGGATTTTACTATTTTCTGTACTAGTGTCCTCCTTCTATTGTATAGCTTGTTTATGGCAGGAGTCCACCAGACTGGTTTCCTTTTCTTGGAGGAGTGAGTCTTGGTTTTGCTTGGGATGGCACGATCCATACATTCTTGTAGCTGCCCATAGAATGCATTAGTAAATGATTTTGTAGCTTGGACAGTTCATCCTCAACCCCCTTTTTCCCATTTTCCTCATACGTTCAGTGTGTCATGTCAACTTTTACCATCTCTCTTGATTTAATGCTACTCTGCTACCTCCTTGATAGCCAGCACCGACTAACAGAGGTGTTTTCTCACACAGTCTTTCCCAAATCTTCTATACCAGATTGTATTCTGCTTCCCTGATCATGTCCCTGAACCACCATAATTTGTTGTCTTTGACTTTTCTGCAAATGGATCTATTTGGGCTGCTGTTTTGATGCCCTCATTTCTTTGTCTGTTCCACAGTGTATATTCTACCACCTTTCTTAAGCACTTTATCTACATCACCTCTAGCTTCTTCAACTGCTCTAGCTTCAGTGCCCAGGAATGTATACTATACAGTAGTACTGGCTGCACCACTGTTTTGCACACCTTTCTGTTCAGCTTCTTTGGCATTTTTCTGTCATGCAGTACACTGGCATAATATGCCAGTTGGCTGCAACCCCTATGATTTTAGCTTTGACCTCCTTGTTCAGACTTCCCTTCTCCTCAACCACCCTTCTCAGTTACTTGAAACTGTTAACCTGTTCCATTATTTTCCCTTCTATCTCAATGTTCACCTTCTTCTGATTTCTCCATTTCCTACCATTATAAATGTCACAGCTGTACTCAGTTTCATCCTACCTTCAGTTTTTGCATTCTATTCCCCTTACCATTTGCTGAAGTTCTTGTTAGAGTTTGCCTGTAATACTACATATTGTTGATCTGCCTGTGACAACCCACCACAGGACCAGTAATCAAGGAGCCTCAATCCTCACCACTAGCAACAGTGGGAGACGTGCACTTCGAGGATAACAGGTAGACATGCAGTATTTCCAGATGCAGCTCACTGCATCAAGTGTAATTTCCCTTAAGATCACACAGACACCACAGTCCATCTGGGGCTGGTTCATCCTTCTTTCTCCTGATCCCCAGTAAGACTCCCCACTGGCACAGCTATAGAGTTGAGATCTCAGTTGAGTGGCCAAGCAAAGACCTCCAGCACTTTCTCTGTCCAACCAGTGCTTCATGTCCCTGCCCAAGTAACTGACACAAACACTGTTTGAGGTTTGATTTATGTACACACACACACACACACACACACACACACACACACACACACACACACACACACACACACACACACACACACACACACACACACACACACACACACACACACACACATACACACCTGGGAAAAGCTGGCACAGGTTTACTATCTATGCCCCCTTTTGCCCAGACTATAAGGTAGTTATCACTGCCACCAGCCAACCCCGTGTCAGCTACTTTAAGGCCCTTATCAAAGGGTGTCCGATCTTACTGTGTAATATTAATATTAATGCAAATGTTAGTTTGACCAAGAGCAAGGCTATTAGGACTGGCCCACACAGTGTCACCAAATAAATATGCAAGTACTCTCAAAACTTAAATATATCTAGTCAGATCAGCCACAATGAAATGTTTCAATATATTTAATAATAAATAATAAAAAAGAAAATACTCAGTATATATCTGAAGTGACATAAGAGTTTAAAATCACAGGAAATATTTAAAACAACTTTGCAAGACAGTCAAATATTTAAAATGACTTTGCAAGACAGTCTCAAATAAATAAAGAAAATATCTAAACTAAGCTTTGCTATCTTCCTGACTATATCTAAGAGAATTATACTATTCCCTTGTAGCTTACTTCATTAGAGCAAGGCAGATGTTTTGATGAATGGTTTGTGTTAGGTCCAAGACAAAATACAGAATGCCCTGTCTCCCTAAGAGACTTTTTAAATTAATATCTCAAATATTACTGCTGGGATAGCTTGCAGAATTACATCATTTATTCTCATCTAACTCTATCCCAGGTGAAACCTTCACTGCTGGAAGCTGGTAGTATTTAGCATCTGCCTGTGAAAATACATAGACTTCAGATCTTTGTCAAATGCTGGAAGTCATAAAACAATTGCATTTCTTCACATTTCAAAGCTAGTAATTAGATCACTCCAAAGACAATGCAGGAAGCTTCTCCGCACAGACTGTGTCTAGCTGCATTGAAAACTGAAAGATACAATGTTTTATTGCATAGCCATAAAATAATTTAATTTCAGCCATTTGTCTGAAGTTAACTGCCTGTATTCCAGTTTCCACTGTTGAACAGCTACAATAGTGCATGTACATTTCTGTTCTCTTCCAACAGGGCACACTCTGGCTACATCTTAAGCACAAGCACTTTATAAAATACCTTTTTAGCACACATCCCAGTTTGATATACACATGACATACAGTTATATTACAGTTGCAACACAAACACCCTATATAAATCATGTTAATATTCGCAAATGATATATCATTATTTACAAAATTCCAGATAGCTGTGCTGTCATTATTTCCATTTGTGACACTTCCTCTCCCCTTTGAAGACTCAAGCTAGTTTTTCAACTGACCCTTGAGAAACGTTGCTTGAAAGGGATGAGCCTATCTGCGAATACATTACCCCATATCCTGTCTTGAGATTCCAGCTGCCTTTGCATTGCTGACCCCATTACAGTGCTGCCCTGTCATATCATATGCCTGCAATGCTAGGGTCCACCATAGTAACTTGGGATTTTGCTGGCTGTCTCCCTGTAGGCATAGATCCCCCTCAGTCTCCTCCTGCCTTCTACTGCAAATACTCAGTACAAGGGCCTTCCTGTCATGGTAAGGTTTCATAATGTTAAAATAGTACAGTTTGTACCTCTGCCACCTGCCTAGCAGTTCTACCATGTAGTTAACATCACTGATCTTCCTTACCACTTCAGAGGGTCCCTCCCAAGCTGCCTGCAGCTTGCTGTATCTGACAGGAATGAGAATGGTAACCTACTGCCCCACAGCATCATTTCTAGCTCGAGCATTCCTGTCATACCAGACCTTTTTCTGCTGTTGGGCTTTTGCCAATTTCCCCTAGGCCAAACCCATGAGATCCCTGAGCCTTTCCCAGAGGTGTAAGAAATATGCCACAACACACTCCTTGTGGAATTCACACTCACCCTCCCACTCATCACAAATCAAATCTTGAGGTCCACTCACCCTGCGTCCATACAGCAATTCAAAGGGTAAAAATCTTTAAATTCTTGGACGACCTCTCTGTAAGTAAACAATAGAAGGGGCAAGTATTTGTCCCACTCCCTCTTAAACTGCTCTGCAAATGCCCATAGCATGGAATTTAGTATAGAGTTTAACCTCTCAGCTAGACCATTAGTCTGGGTGTAGCAGGAGGTGGTCTTTAGGAGCTCCACCCCACAGTGCTTCCACGGACAAGCCAGCAGGTCTGACATGAAAATGACACCTCTATCAGTCAGTATCTCTTTTGGAAAACCTACCCTGCTGAAAATCTCTAACAAAGCGTTTGCCACCTTTTCTCTTTCAATGGAGGGCAGAGCCACCATGTTAGAGTATCTGGTAGCATAATCTACTATTACTGGGATATACTTCTTTCCTGTCAATCTTGGGGTACTCAAAGGCCCTACAATATCCATAGCCACTCTTTGAAATGGTTTCTAAATTACAGGCAAAGGCATCAAAGGAGCTTTCACCTTATCTCCTGCCTTGCTTACCTTTTGGCACTTCTCACAGGTCCTGCAGTACCCTGTTATATCCCTGGAAATCCCAGGCCAATAAAAGTTCTGAATAATCCATCTCTTTGTACGCTTTATGTCCATATGACCTGCAAAGGGAATGTCATGGGCTATGGCTAGAAGTGCCAGAGTGTAGGTTCTGGGCACTATCAACTGTTGCACTCTCTCACACTCAAGCCCTCCCTCAGGGGTCCAGTCTCTGTACAGTAACCTTTTTTTCCCAGTATACAGACTCCTCTTTTCCTTGACAGTCAGGTGCCTTCCTGGCTACCTCCCTCAAGGCTTGTATTGTAGGGTCTGAGAGCTGAGTCTGTCTCAACTCTCTCTTTGTAACCCTTCCCAGCTCCCCTTCCACTTCCACAGCAAGTCTGGTATCCTCTGACAATGGTGCCTCACTGTCAACCTGGGTACTACTTCTCACTTCTGCCTTTGCAGTAACTTTGTCCAAGGGACCATCAGTATCCACAAGCAGCTGTGACTCCCCTTCAGTCTCACTGTTACAGGGTAGCTCCCTCCCTGAAGTAGCCACCTCACGTGTCCTGGCTTCAAGTGTGCAGTCTTTCTGAGTCCCCCCCCCCCCCGGAGGCTGCCAGACCAACATGCTTTTCTCTAAGCCTGACTATATAACTGCATGCACACAAGGTAATACATTATCAAAATCATTCCCTATCAGAACATCAGCAGGGATATCCTCAAACACACATGCATGCTTCCTTCCTTTTCCACCTTCCCAGTCAAGGTGAACTCTAGCCAAAGGTATTTGGAATGGGGACTGTCCTAAAGCTCTGAATGGAGTAGACTGCCCAAGCAAGTAGTGCTCCTCATTAATCTTTGTAGGCTTCACAATGGTTATGTCAGTGGCTGTGTCTGTCTTAGCAGTGGCCTGTTTCCGATCTAAGGATATAACCTCTTGTGGTAGTTTGATACCCTTGTTATCTCCAGGCAGCTTACTGCTGGTACTCTATCATTCCCACTTACTAGCTCTCCCACTTTTTGTTCCCCAACTTGCCTCCATGGACATCTGTATAGTACATGGCTCAGCTGGTTATATTTCAAACATTTAACCCTTGATTCTGGATATGTACCTGAACTAGTGGCTTCCCCTGTTACTAGCTGACTCTGTTGGGGTGGTTTATGCTGCCCACCATGGGTTCCGTTAGACCCATGTGCAGTGCTGGGGATCCCTTTCCTGTGCAGTGATGCCCTGCTTGCTAGGTATAGCTCTCCCTTTTTCCCCAACTCATCTGCAGTATTACATTCTCTATCTGCCAATCAGATTCTCATGTCCTCAGGCAAAGTGCTAAAGTGTTATTCCCTTACCAAAAGATCTGCCAGCCCTTCAGAAGCGATGACCTGACACCCACTCACCCATCTATGAAAATAAGTGCATAACTCAGCAATATATTCACACACACTTTCATCTGCCTTGTGCCTCTGGTCACAACAGTTTTTTTTTCTATAAGCTTCAGGTGTTAGCTTAACTCATTATATCTGAGGGACGCCTCCAGGTGCATCTGCAATTAACTCCTATTGATGTCTCTAGGTGTCAAATATTGATTGTTCATATTTGCATCAATAATTCCAAAACCATTCTATGTACAAGGTTTGAAAATATTTCATCTTAAAGCTTACACAGTAGCAAACTCAGTGGCATTAATATTGGACGTCTGTCTAGTGCAGGTAAATAGATATTAATTGTTTTTATGATATTAATTTATATAGATACAATTTTCACATTTTTCTAAATATCGCAACAACCATGTAACACAGACAGAACCCCTTAGCCTCATATGAAAGCACTCAGCTAGATGAATAAAACGCTGCTGACATTATGTGCATAATTTGAGTGGTTGCTAAGATATTGCAAGTTGTTTGCAAAATATTACAAATGTAATAGTTACTGTGTTTACTGTGACTTTTAAAATTCAGTTTAAGACCGAGAACCTAAAGAATACTATCCCTATAAAAGTAGTTTGTGCTGAAGAGTTTGCCATGTACAAGTCTTTCATAACCCCTATGGTTCCAGAGATATAAAGATTTAACATGTGAGGACATAATTTGTTTCTGTCAAAAGGCTTAGGCTCCACCCATTGAAAATTAATGCAAACTTCGGAGCTTCATTGGAGTAAAGGAGTTAAAATACTCTAATAAACATGTTTTAACTGTATTATAATTTAAGCAATCAGTATCTGGCAATTTAGAAACAGTAGTTACAGCTTTACCATGGAGTAAGGGGGTCAGGAACTGTATCCAGAGCCCTTGGTCAACATTATACTGTTTACAAAACCATGCAGACATACGAATAAAACTATGAAAATTATCACCCTCTGTAAGTTGTGTAAGAAATTTACTGACCTTTATTGCTTCTGGGTTTCTGTTACTCCCTTTCCCATTGTGTTCATGACCCTGACAAAGAGTCAGTGTTTCCTTTTCATGTTGCGTCTGCCTCTCATTATCTTCACTTCCCGACATCTCAGTCTCTCTGCTGATTCTAATGCCATCTGTTTCTCCTTTTCTTCAGCCCCCAAATGCCTCAGCCTCTCTGCTGATTCTAGTTCCAACTGATGGCCTCCAGTTCAAGTCTCTTCAACCCCAGACAGATTTTTAAGTCCTCTGAGGCAAAGTTGAACTGTCCATTTTCTGAGATTTGTACATCCCCAAGGCCAATCTGGTTGTCATCCTGGTTGCTGGTCTGTGATGCAGCTGTAACTAAAGCTGTAATCATTTCTACTTTAGTCAGGCTGGCATGCACCAGTCCTTTGTTCTGGCACATCTCAGCCAACTGGCTCCTTGTCAGCTAGCCCTATTACTCTCCTGACATCCTTGCCTACTCTGCATGACTAACTAAGCTAACGCACAAACAAAATAAAACTATTGTGATATGAAACTCTGAATGTCTACTGTGTGGCTGTTTGAGAGTACAAACACCTTCTTTAGTGACCACTGTTTACAGGCTATTTACTACTGAATCCCAATATGTGGATATCCCACCACTGCCAACCAATAATGTGATGACCAACCACTAGACCACTAGTCAAGAAGCCATAATCTATGAAACTCTGAATGTCTACTGTGTGGCTGTTTGAGAGTACAAACACCTTCTTTAGTGACCACTGTTTACAGGCTATTTACTACTGAATCCCAATATGTGGATATCCCACCAATGCTAACCAATAATGTGATGACCCACCACTAGACCACTAATCAAGTAGCCTCACTCCTCACCACTAGCAACAGTGGAGGATGTCCACTGGGAAGATAGCAAGTACACACACAGTATTTCCAGATGCAGCTCACTGCATCAGGTGCAATTTCCCTTATGAGCACACAGACACCACAGTCCATCTGGGGCTGGTTTCTCCCTCTTTCTCAAGATCCCCAGGAAGACTCCCCGCTGTAACAGGTATAGAGTTGAGGTCTCAGCTGAGTGTCCAAGCCAAGACCCCCAGCACTCTCTCTGTCCAACCAGTGCTTCATCTCCCTACCCAATTAGCTGACACAAACACTCTTTGAGGTTTGATTTACACACACACACACACACACACACACACACACACACACACACACACACACACACACACACACACACCTGGGAAAGGCGACACAGGTTTACTAGCTATGCTTCCTTTTTCCCAGACTATAAGGGAGTTATCACTGCCACTAGCTAACTCCTTATCAGCTACTTTAACACTCTTAACAAAGGATGTCCGATCTTACTGTCTGATATTGATATTAATATCAATACAAATGGTAGTTTGATCAAGAGCAAGTTTATTAGGAGTCGCCCGCACAGTGTCACCAAATAAATATGCAAGTACTTTCAAAACTTAAATATCTCTAGACAGATCAGCCACAATGAAATGTTTTAATATATTTAATAATAAATAATAAAAGAAGAAGAAAATACTCAGTATATATTCACAGTGACATCAGAGTTCAAAATTGCAGGAAATATTGAAAAAAACATTCCAGGACAATCTCAAATAAATAAAGAAAAATATCTAAACTAAGCTTTGATATATTCCTGACTATATCTAAGAGAATTATACTATTCACCAGTAACTTACTTCATCAGAGCAAGGCAAATATGGTGAATGGTTCTTGCCAGGTGCAAGACAGAATACAGAATGCCCTGTCTCTCTAAGATACGTTTTTAAATTAATATCTCAAATATTACTGCTGGGATAGCTTGCAGAATGACGTAATTTCTTTTGACTCTACCCCAGGTGAAACTCCCACTGCTAGAAGCTGGCAGTATTTAGCATCTACCTGTGAAAATGCATAGACCTCAGATATTTGGCAGATGCATTCCTTCATATCTCAAAAGTAGTAATTAGTCCACTCTGAGGAAAATACAGGAAGCTTCTCAGCACAGACTCTGTGTCTAGCTGCATTGAAAACTGAAAGATTCTATCTTTTATTGCATAGCCATAAAATGTAATTTAATTTCAGCTATTTTTCTGAAGTTAACCTCCTGTACTCCAGTTTCCACTGTTAACATATATACATTTAGTCAGCTACAATAGTGCATGCACATTTCTGTTCTCTTCTAGCAGGGCACACTGTGGTTACATCTTAAGGACAAGCACTTTATAAAATAACTTTTTAACACACATCCCAGTTTGATATACACAACATACAATTCTAGTACAATCGTAACGCAAACATCCTATATAAATCATGTTGATATTCACAAATGACATATAATTATTTACAAAAGTCCAGATAACTGTGCTGGCAGTATCTCCTTTCATGACACTGTCCACTCTGACATTTTTGCTAATATAGTCCATCACAAGTTTGACCAGCAGTGGGCTCAGAGCTGAATCTTGATGCATGTTCACTCCTGTTGGGAACAACTCTGTGAGTCTGAACACTGTTTTTGTGTCATTGGGTCCTTGTATATAGTCTGCAATAATTCAACCAATTTTTCTGGGAATTTAAACAATCACATGACTGTCCAAATCAGGATGCCTTCTCCATGTCTAGGAATGCCCAGCTGGATTCTTTCTTCATCTTTAACTTCTACTCAACTATCTCTTTCAGTGCAAACTCCAGATAAGCTGTGCTGCATCCCGATCTGAATCTGAACTGCTAATCTCCCATGTTGCTTTCTACTACCTGCATATTTATTTAAAAAGAAGCGTTTAAGGAAAACAGTGCAGTGACGCTGAGAACTGGACAGATCTGCAGTGTAACAAAACATGCATCATAAAGAAGGTGGATGGAAAACTGATTTATTTGACTGATTAAAAGATTTAAGAATACAATTAAAAGTAATTGGTAAGCACTATTATCAAATGACAGCCTTATAATAGTTACTGCATAGCAGTCCTGTATTTTCTTAATGATGTGCTTTGAATTTATGATTATTTTTTCTTATAAACTAGTGCCTATTTTAAATTGACTGTAACATGCTAGGTTAGCAGTGAGATATAAAATAATCAAAATCAGTTGGATATATTTGAAAATTAGTCAGAATTATGCATACCAAATTTGCATAATAGTATACTCAGTTAACACATTAACACTTATGTGTTGCAGAATGTCACACCTTCAGCAGTCTACACATATCTTGCATTCCAGAGCTTTTTCTGAAAAATAAACTTAAAAAAGCATAAGATAAACAAATGTAAATATTTTGTGAATAACAAAATATATTACAACTATACAAATAGCAATGCTATTATTAAGAAATATTCTTTACAGTGATGAGTGCATTCATAGACTGATGAGTGCATTCATAGACTTTCCTTAAGTACTGTAATGTATTATAATGCACACAACCCCCAAATTATGTTTTTGTTAAACTTTCTCAAACAAATTGCCATATTTTGGAAACGATACCACCAAGATGTATATTGTTACAACATTTTTGATAAACAGACATACGTTTTTATATGACAACAAGCAATTCCTATACAACTGCCTGTTTATTGATTCCTGGTTATGTCCACGTGTCACATAATGACAAATAAACTCTACTTAATTTCTTCCTCCTGAAATCAGGAAACATGGAAGTAAATGGTATTTTCTTTACATATACTAATGTTTGTTTATTAATCTCTCATCTGAACATTTGTGAACCACTAACGCATTGTCTACTTGAAAAGTTGTTGAATAAGTGTGATAAGAATTTCTATGTGCTCTGATCTCTTATGTCTCAGATACAAAATTTAATTGATTGCTTTATATTTTATGCATAAATACCTGTAGTCACTGTATTAATTAATGGAGCTCTTCTTCCCGGGCCTCCACTGAAAATGGACCTCGTCCAGTTGGACCATCCCGGTTAACAAATGTAAAATAAATAAAATAAAATAAATTATTGAGATATTTAAAAATATGAAAAAAAATATGCTTAGTTTTGTAATTATCAATATAAATAAAACTGAGTTTCTCTAAAAATGTTCAACATACAGTGCAAGTATTAAAGATAGTTTTCTTCAAGACATCTAAGGTTTCACTTAATTTTCATAATTACTAAAAACAGATAGTAATATCTCAGGATAATGTGAATTAAATGGACATTGGCAATGAATTTTCACATCTCACGCCATAGCATTTCCCACCATAGACCTAAATAAGATGTAGGACTCTCAGCTATAAACATAGTACTGCAAGATATCATAAAATAATAATCTTAATGTAATTTGGTTAATAACTTTTTTACATTTTATAATACTGCCTATAGTTAGCTGATTAGTCACTTGTTTAAAGAAGCCAGGTCAAAGAAAGGTCTGGACACCATAAGGACTTACAGGTGTGAACTGAAAGTATATACATAGCGTTATAGGCTTAATTTTGAATAAAACAATAACACATTGGACAAGCTAAGAGAAAAGTAAAGTGCAGGATAAAAGAACATGGTTGAGATGCCAAGGACAGAAATTTTGGTAAGCTTATTTCTAAACATATATCTGACTACCATAATAGTAGTTTTCAAAATTTCAGATTTTTTTTTTTTTTTTTTTTTTTGCTACAAGCAATATTGGTCTTGCCAATAAATGCAATGAAATCAAAGCTTTAAATGAACTGGAAGCATGTCTAAAGCTGAGGCTTGATTCATTGTCTACCAGTGATTTAAGTCATAAAACACCTTGGCAACTGTAATTTAGGCTTCGGAAATATTTGATTTTAATATTCAAGTTGATGATTAAAAGTGAAATCTGTTGTAGCATTGATTACAACTAGTCTATTTTATGAATTTTATTTCTTTCAGGTGTGTGCTTTAAAATTAATGATTTTTAAGAAGATATTAAATAAGAAAGATTCAAATAATGCAATTCCTTTTGTTTCTTTTTGAAGATGTTACATGAAAGAGCTAGGAAGAATAAATTAGTATTTTTCTACATTCAAGCTGTGCATTAGTGTGCATTTAGTATTTACCTGTGCATAGCGTGTGTACAACTTTAATCATTGTACTCTGCCTCACTAATCATATCTTCATTAGCACGTGTAAAAAGAAATTTATTACTACATTCTTTATTAACTTTACCAAATCCTTTGATGCAAGGTTATCATCAACTTGTCTTCAATAGATACACAGTTAATTCAATCAAAAATCCAGCAAAATTAACTAGAGAACTATCTATCCCATCTTCAACAGGTTTTCCTAGAAAATCCCCAGAAATCCATTATTGTTTTCTAACCATTTACTATTTTAATTAATATTTTCAGGATCACTATATTTAAAATTACATTATGCTAACATGGTCCTCTTGACATCAGACTTGCCTACACTTGAAAATTACATTAAGGCCGTTGACAATTTAGTTCATTAGGTTTTACCTGAATGTAAAATAGCTCAGGTTGTTTAGTAACACTAAATACCAATCATAAGCCTACCAAAACTAACTTCTTATCTCAACACTGGGTATATCATTGATTTAATGCAGCACTTTAGCTATGTAAGTTTCCATTTTTTTAACAATCTTTTCTTCTCATTGTAAAGTGTCTTGAGATGCCAGCCACGAAATGTCACAGCTGTAGAGACTTGAGGCAAGAACCATTGTAAAGAGTTTAGTTCTGCCGACATTTGGCTAAAGACTCCTTCTCATGATTGCTGAATCCTCTCTTAAGCCCCTGTACAAACCCAGACTAATCCAAATTGTCATTGCTATCATCATCATTAATGACCCATTACTTCTTATCCATTACTTTTACTATCATGGACTGGTCCATATCTTTTCCTTATTCTATTCTAAATAAGCATGTTTAAAAAAAAAAAAACATATCCTTGGGAATAGAGTTTCTAGCAAACTTATCTAATGTTCTGTTATATTTTGTGTATTCAACTGTTGAAATGTTATGTAATTATCTGAAAAATAACTTCTGTACATGCATTTTATATGTTAATCATTTTTATGTTAGTCATTTTTATTTGGAGCTTATCTCCCGGGCCTCTACTGAAAATGGACATACACCCAGATAGACTAGCTCGGTCAACAAATGTAAAATAAAATAAATAAATAAATTCTCCTCACAACTCAGTTATGTTACTACTATACTAAAGTGTCTTGAGATGTCAGCCACAAAATGTCACAGCTGTAGAGACTTGAGGCAAAAACCATTGTAAAAAGTTTCGTTCTGCTGACATTTGGCTAGAGACTCCTTCTCATGGCTGCTGAATCCTCTATCAACTACAACATGGCACAAATTCTACTAAGCAAAATCTGGAGATTTCTGTGTTACTCATCTACAATGAAAACACCATACCTCCCTCAGCAATTAAAGTTATACAAAGATCTAGGGCTGCATTCATGAACACCTACAGTAAGTGCACACTAAGTGTATACTGCTATGAGTGAACAGACAACACAAGCATAACTTCCAACTTCTTCCTCCTAACTTTAGTTTTTCTACTAATTTTCTTGCAGCCTTAAATATTGAGGGATATTCATAAAGGTTACCACAAAGTATGTAAACAATCCTTCTGAGTGAATAGACAGCATAAAATGAGGCAGGGATGTTCTTGAATGCAGATCGTGTACATGTAGTGTAGGTGTTCATGAATCTGGATCCTAGATTTACTTCCTATTTAGATAGTCAAAATCCTTAATGTTAACCACTATTCCCTAGAAACAAAACTTTCACTAGATATCTTGCAAAGCTCTTCATTCTTCTAACCATAGACTGTTAGCAGATTGTTTCACAAATAAGTGCACCTGGTGAGAACTTAAATTAGGAAACACAGTTAACAGAGTCTATATCACTTCATCGAATACGTGAATCTCAAATGCTCACATGAGCGAATATACATGTACTCGAAAATGGTAAGCCCCCTACACCCCTCGTTAAATATATATTCCTACTCTGAGATTGCACTACAGTGAGGAAAGGAAAAAAATCCTGGTCTTCACTGTACCGCAAAAAATATTCATAAACTGAATATGTGAATATTTGCTCATGTGAGCATTTGATATTCACGTATTTAATGAAGTAATATAGACCCTAAAAACAGAGGCCTACCCACTCTGCCGTATTCAAGCCTCATCTTTACAGGCTCCTTCATGAATCATTTATACCCAGCTCTGTATCCATACATACTTTCAACATACCACTTCTTGTATGAATTCCAGCTCTTTTTTTTTCTAGAGGTTTGTTTTTTATTATGATTATGCATTGTTTCATTGTGAATTATCAAGGCATTGTGTTTGCACTTATACATTTTTGCACTTTTGTTTCATTGTCTTATCTGAAATAGGTTCTGGTGTCGACTCTACCTACATTAACTAAAATAGAAAACTAGATAGATAGATAGATAGATAGATAGATAGATAGATAGATAGATAGATAGATCGATATAGATAGATAGATAAATAGATAGACATAGATAGATAGATAAATAGATAGACATAGATAGATAGATAGATAGATAGATAGATAGATAGATAGATAGATAGATAGATAGATAGATAGATAGATAGATGAGAGAGAGAGAGAGTGATAATTGTCTGTCTGGAATTGTTTTTCTTTATTTCAAAGATGAGTGTGACTTGACTACAATGGTTAAGAGAAATGGGTATGTGACTCCATCAGTGCTAAATGTCTCAATAAAGTAATGCTGCTTTTGGCTGTTCTACAGTAACTGATTAAAAGTTTATCTGTTCTGTTTGACAAGCAGGAAACAGCAACTAGCATATAGGAGTGAACAACACTGATCATGCATTTATATTCATTCTGTAATGAAAACAGTTATACCTGCACAAAAATATTTATAACTGAAGGTGGCAGCAGCAAATAAACTGGACATATGCTGCTCATCTCCATGGGTTTTGTTTAGTTTTATGGTCATTGACCCTTTTTTAAGTTCCAAGAAACATCTAAGGATGTAGGTTATACACAGGCTGTGAGTCTGGTAGCATACAAGGGAAGGATTATAGGAAAACTGCAAATAGGGTTGATTCTGTAAAGCAGGAAGTGTTACTATGCATGGATAACAAAGTTATGAACTAGAAGACATATTCTGAACTTGATTAGTAAGTTCAATGTTTTTGCAAAGAATCCTTAGAGCTGTGTAGAAACTTCAACTAATGGGGGAACAGCAAACTACAAACAGCATAAATGTTACAGTAGTGATGAAATGCCAAGAGGTCAACAGTTGATATGCTTAACTTGGCAGTATTAACAATTGCTTTAGCAGATGGACTGGCTATGAACCACTTATGCTTCAAATTTCTCTAAAGCAATCTCTTTGACAAAGAACAATAGAGAATTCAGAGTCCACTGCAATAAGAACATGCCCTATTTTGCAAAAATTCTTTTAAATGTGCACCAAGAGCACTTCCACAAAGGGGGAGATGACATTTTACAATCTCCTAATGACTGCACAATACAATGATACTTATATATCGGTAAAGTAGAAGGACATTTTCACATAACTGAGGACAACTTGTTGCATTTTGTTGAATTTCCAGGTCAGTAAGACTCAGTGCAAATAAAACAGCTGGCAGCACTAATACTGTTAGGTTTGTGGCCACAATAAAACCTCCCAAATGTATGGGTGATGCCATGGCTCCTTGTTGAATGTCTATGCATACTGGCTGCTTAATAATGCTGCAGTACTTGCAAGAATAACAAAAATACCAGAAATTAGTGGTAGTTGTTATCTATTCAATCCTTCATGGTGATAGCAATGGAAATCCTCTTTATAATACTGTTATTCTGCTCAAAACATGTAGTGTGTGTGTACTGCTTGCTCTTATAGTTTGAGAATTTACGATTTTAATTTTCCTTTGATCTGTACCAACTGTTGTGTGAAGCAGAACTGCTTGAGGCTTTAAATACTTCAGCGTTAATGTGAACAGTGTCTTTTTTTGGAACAGCTCTTTTCGCTTAACTTTAAGACTCTGGGTCTCCAGAGCTTATCTGAAACCATCTAGTGTTTTTTATGATTTATCATGCAACTGTATAGTAGGAGAAGATTTATTTTAGATTTATAATTTATGTTTTAACTCTGATTTTTACTGTTTGTTGGAAGAAAGGGATAAAATGTAGACAAGAAAATTCTAACCCTCTCCAGGGGCCTAATCAGCTATAAATTCATACATCTTGTAGACAGCACACTCCAGAGCTTATCTGAAACAATCCAAAATTGTTTTGCAATTTGTCATGTAATTGCTAGATAGGAAAAGATTTAATTAACATTGTATTTTATTTTTCCTGTGGCTTTTACAACGAAGTATAACTATGAGTGATAGTGAATGTTTTATGGCCTTCATTTTAGTGTAATTAGTAGAAGTGGCCAGAATAACTTATTTATGAATTACTTTCCTATATACAAAGTTAGCTGTTTGTACTTCATTTAATATTTATTTGCATATCATTTGCACAATTTGCTCACACAGTTTGTCTTTGATTACCAATTGTAGTATGAATTCATAGATGATTACTAATTGTTTTAATTTAATTGAGCTCTGTATAATTGATTCTGATACTTTTGTTTCTTTTAAAATTATTGGCACAGCTTGGAAAGCTGTTGCTACATATAGTAATGGCTGGGCTGAAGAGATACATAATATTAGTCAAACTTGAACACATTTAGGAAAGGAAGTGCTCTCTGTCAATAAAGATGTAGCTAAATGTGCTGTTATTTCCAGTGGTTTCCTTTTGGTTTGTGTTGCTGGAGCTTCTTTTTGTACAAAAGTTCATAAATTCATAGGAGATTACTAGGCTAACTGATTAAGGGCCCTTAAAAACCTAGCCAATATAACTAGATTTTACCCAATATATATGGCCCCCAGGGGCAAGAGGATGGTGTGGATTTGTGCCTGTGCATTGAATATCTTACAGATATCCCCTGTCCATAAGGGACATAGGCAATACCCTAGGAGTGACTATACAATTCTCTATCCATTGATCTAAACTGCATTTGAAGAAGGCCAGTAAAGGGTTCTGCTTAATGTGAATAGGAAACCTGTTCCAAAAAAGGGGCAATTTCTGAGACACATATCTGTCTCTCCAGCATGATTTTTTTTTTGAATTGCTGATTAAGTTTATATCCCTAGGCATAGGTCACCCCTTAATAGTTGGCAGAAGACAGAGTAAAGGGACAGAGCTTTTAGTCTATCTGCATAGTTCATGTTGTTTACACCTTGGTTTTTCTTTGTAAGGAACCTCTGAGGTCATTCCAGCTGCTGTAAGTGCCTAATTAAGTATATGCCAAATGGTGCACTACACTAAATTATTGGCCTAATGAAGACTAAGTGCAGTGGGACTATAATTTCCTTGGATCTTGGTGCCATACATTTAGTAATAGGTTGTGCCATGTGAAAGGATTTCCTCACCACTGTGGGCACATGGCAGTCAAATTCAGGCTATCTATCTGTGTGCCTAGATTTCTCACTTCTGATTCTACTCTAAGGGGTGTGCTATTGATCTTGTAATTTGCAGGGATATTCCTTACCAAAGTGTATGATAATGCATTTTTTTCTTTTAGTTTTAGGCTATGGTTCTAGCACCAGCCATTTGTCTGATCTAGACCCTCCTGAAGGATATCTACATTGATGGGGGATTCCAGCTTACAATTGTCACACACTTTGTCATCTAGAGGCCTTCCACAGCTGCCTTAACTTCAGAGAAGTGTATTGTGAACAGAAGTGGTCCCAGTACTGAGCCTTGTGGCACACCTCTAGTAACTGGCCTCTTGCTGGATCTGGATTCACCCACTTTAATCAGAGCTGTCCTGTCTGTGAGCCAGTTGGCTATCCATCTGGTGACATGGGGATTTATGCCCAGTTTTGTGAGTTTACTTATAATATCTGAGTAGGGAATTGTGCCTTGGCCAGATCAAGGTCGATGGTATGTACTGTTTTACCCTAAACCATGGCCTTAATGATTTTCTTAAAAAAAACATCAGATTCAGTAGGCATGACCTGCCCTTGACAAAAGTGAATTGGGTTGGGATCAGTGTTTGGAGGTTTCATATGTTATATTTTATCAAGTCTATGATTAGTCTTTCCATTGTCTAACATATAAGACTAATCAAACATATGGGTCTGTAATTTCCAGGTCAGTAGATGATCCCTCTTTATGTAGAGGGATGACTGCTGCTGTCCTGCACTCTATCAGGGCAAAGCCATTCCGGAGATTGGAGTTAGAGATCCTAATAGGCCTGATAAGTCCTGATTTAAGCTAAGAAGCAACATGGAATATTATCAGGCCTCATTGAAGCTGTGTTTTTAGCTTTGAAGAGCACAGTGGCAACCTGTTCTTTAGTGATAATTGGTGGTGGAGTGGCAGATGGTATTTCTTGGGGGAGAGGTGTGGATGATGGGGAGGTGAAATTTGAGATGAATTTGTCAGCCAGTAGATTTTCTATATCTTTCAGATGAGTATAGGTGATGCCATCTATGGCTAATTTTACACATTGTTGGGTGTTGCCCTTAAGAATGTGAACATTACTGAAAAATGCCTTATGGTTATCCTTAGTTTTGGAGGCTACTTTGGCCTCAAAGTCTGCTTTCAGATACTTGATTAGTTCCCTGATTCACTTGTTTAGAAAAATGAGGGACTCATTGCTCTGTTGTGCACATTTCCTCTTATTTCTCAACAGGATTTTCTTTCTTTTGTAATGCAACCTATTCATACCAGGGGTCTACCAGAGTGGTTTGTTTATAGGTTTTGACCTGGGTTTATTTTGGTCTGATAGTGCCATTTTTTAATTTCTCCAAATCTTTTGGGTTTCTAATACCATGACAGGAATGGGCCCCATTCCTAAGTCAAAGTACGATTAAAGTTAATAAAATCAGTCTTTGATGTCAGCCAGAAGTGCTCTTTGCAGCACCCCCAATGTGCCCAGTAATGACTCCTTCTGCAATCCATATGGAGTTTCATGTATTGATAATATATCTAAATATGATTGTAGATTATTTTTAATATGACCCATTGCTCTTACTACTATTGGAACTGTCTGGGTATCTTTCTTCCACACTGTTCTCATTTCTGCCTGCAACTCCTGATATTTTACGATATTGTGTCTCACATGTTTTTATGGACATACAGGGCTTTTGTATATGCATCTGCATATGTTTCTGTGTTTTATGGATTTGGGGGAGCTTGGAAACCAGCTATGTAGTCCCTTATTAGGGGCTAATTTACCTTAGAGAAGTTCTTAAAGTTTTGGGGGTTAGATGGAGGGACTAATTTTGCCTTTATTTGTAGGGAGACTGCTTTGTGACCTGATCTTACCAGTCAGCACATAACACTGTGGGATGCAGCATTTTGCCATATTTGTGGGTTCCAGATCTAGGATATTTGTTCCCCTAGTGGGGAGTGCAGAGTAGCCTCTTTACGGCATTTTAATTTACAAAGTGAAGAAATCTTTGAGCCTGCATGTTAGTGGCCATGTATGCCTCCCAATTAATGGAGTAGTAGTTAAAATCACCCATGATTATGGTGCTGGACTCGATGGTGGTGATTCTAGTAACTTCAGGTATGGTGTATGGGTTTCCTGGTTTATGGAGGGGATCGGTAGCTAGCAAGAATATGGCAATAGATTTTTCCCATGGTTAGTTGGACACAGAGTAGTTCAAGCATGTCATATTGTTTGACCAGCCTTGAGATGTGCTTATCCTTTATGTAGACAGATACAACTCCGCCTTTTGCTCTTTCATGTTCAGTAGGTGGTTGGAATGTACAAAAGGCATTATAACAATGCACTGCAAGAGTATTTTCTATGGCTTTGAGCCATGCTTTAGTAATTGCACATATGTCAACATTTTCCAGGGTGAGGAGAGCTTCCAGAGAGTGCAGTTTCTTGTTGAGGCTTCTAACATTGAGCAGTAACACCTTTAGCTTGTCCTGAATAGCTTTGGTTATGTTGGAAGGTATGTCTGTTTGGCAATGGCTAAAAATGGCACTGTAGGAGTGGATAATGTTTTGGTCAATATCCGAGAGCCTAGAGGTGACAGATGCATTCCAGGCAAAGCAGAGTGGCCTATCCACCATATTTTCTCAGACTGACAAGTATTAGTCCTCTTTGGAATGACACCACTAGCTAAGCCAATTGTTAAAGCTAATCATTTTCCTTGGGTATTGTGGCATTATTCTTGGAGATGGGTAGAATGCTTCTTAATGCTAGGCTTATGCCTGCAAGTGACACATATTCTGAGTGCTCAATGATGTCTCTCTTCTTATAGCCCAAGGAGGTACATCTCATATCATTCATGCCCACATGGACTATGATTGAGTCATACTGGTAGTTAGGGGTAAGTGACCTGAGTGCTTATGTGATCTGACAGATCCAGCCATCTGACAGGCAACTAACTATAACTTTTCAATTATCCAGCCTGTTAAGAGGGACATCACTGTGTCTCACAATTGAGTCTCCTTTGACCAGAATATTGGGTGATGGTGATTTTTGCCTTATGGGTTTGGTAGTTGAGGCACAATGAGATGCAGCTTTATGGATTTAGGTGGGTGTTTGCTGTCTTATTGCAGTTTGAGTTATCAATTTTATGTAAGAGCAGTAAGATAAGATATTAAAACATGTTACTGTAGTATTTTTTTCTTTAGTTTTTATCACAAAAGTAGTGGTATATAAAATGGCAGCTATCTTTTGAGGGTTGGGGTGTGGAAGCATTCTGAGTGAGAAAGCATGGGGAAGTTGGGTGATCATTGTTGAATGATCACTTATATGGCATGCCAAGGTGCAGTGTATGTGTAAGAGACAGCAAGGAGATGCCTGGTTGGTGGTTGGTGTAATGGTTAAAGTCTGGAACTAGCTGCATATTGTGAAGATGTGCAAAATGAGTTGCTTGAATATGAATGTAATGTCAGCATAGGGCTCAACCAAGCAGGACACATAGTAACAGGCTCATGGACAAAAGTAGACAGAAGCATGCACAATCATGACCAATATCAGAATAATACCACCACTAATCTGTGTCACTGACATAAAATATGTGATTGTGACTTATTATACATGTTTCCCATGAACACACTTGTACAACTGTCATGATTTGTCAGTAATCTCTAAGGGGAATCAAGCACATCTTCTTCAGAAATTAACACCTTTTGAAAGTGTTAAGAGGGATACTGTTACACCTGTAGTTTAAATTACCAGCAATCCTGTCTAGTTGACAGGATTGCATGGCATATATATGGCACAATACACACTTACACAAAAGTAACCCATGCCATCAATGTTGTCAATGAGCTATGTATTTACTGGGTTCATCACAGGAACACGTTTCATATATGCATCTTGTATAACACCTTGAAGGGCATTCTGCACTGTCAACTTGTTTAGTTATGGATCAAAAGAATACTTAGGTATGGCTGATAAGATGTGTGGGATCTCATTTTGGAAAAATTGATACACTTGAGTAAATCATCCCTGAAGATGTGTTAGGGGTTACATGCAAAAGGGTGCATTGTACTCAATTACTGGTGTGACGACGGCTGAGAACAACAGGACTACAATGGACTTTGATGTGGATGTTCTGCACACACAGGAGTTGTGCTACATACAAGGTATTAGTCACAACTGTGGGAACATACTGGTGGAAGTTCCATATACTATCTGAATACACAGGTCATATACCACTTGGTCTGCTCATAGGAGTGTGCTGTCTATATTGTAATTAGCTTGTGTAGTTGTTTTCATAAAGGCACTAATCCCCCTGTGGTTTCTGTTCATCTACCATGTCTCCATGTCTCTGGCAACAATACTTTGTGTGTGTTAATACTGTCTGCATTATACCAATACAAATCTTGGATTCAGTGATTGCCCACAATTTGCAGTCCTCCACAAAGCTAGTTAGACAAAGGATGTGTAAGTTAGTCTTGACCTCTGATACTTAAATAATGACAGGAAAGGACTTAGTACAGATTCCTGAGGTATGAAAATGGTCAATGAACTCTACAAGCAGGTGACTTCATACACTTTGACATTATGTGTCATGTATGTGATCCGCTTGTCTACCCACTTGGTAATGTAGGTACTTATGCCTACTTGAGACAGTTTCTCTTTAAAACCTGAGTGTGGAGTTGTGTCAAATGCCTTGGCCAGGTCAGATTATGCAGAATGATAATGTTTTCCGCATGGATGCCCTTACTGACCTTCTTGAAGAGATCAGACAGGTGTAACAGACATAATGTAGCCTTAACAACTCAAACATGGGTATTACCTGTGTCCTTTTTGAGCAGGTCCATGATGAGTCATTGGTCTGCCTCACAGATGAGGATAGTCAGTAGTATGGGTCTATAACTCCATGCATCAGGTGATGGTCCCCACTGGTCACATTGATGAATGTTGCTGTACACTCTTCTGCAAGAACATAGGCTGTCTGGAGGCATGCTGAAGTAGGGATCCAACTGTGTCTGCTAGGTCAAGCTTTAAGTCACGCTATAGGCAACGTGGGATGATGTCAGGGCCCACTAATTCTGTGTTATTAGAAACAGAGAGCACACACATGAGGTACTCTCCTGAGAAGATAAACTGAGTAACGTTTGCATGTATACTTCGGCTGATGGCCAGTGTCAATGGGGGGGGGGGGGGTGAAATGTGAGACAAATTGTCACCTAGCAGATTGTCTATTTTCTCTGGTTGAATATGGCTGGAGGCATCCACAAATATCTCTGTGCTTAGTCATACATTCCCCTTAACATCTCACAGTTACTGAAATAAATGATTGGTGAAAACACCTCCAAATACAACCTTGGTCAGGCATGACATGCCACACATTGGTACTGTTCACACAGGCATACACCTGTACCAATGTCATGAAATTATATCAACTGCGCAACATACATCTGTGTGTCTCATGGGAAAGCTGTATTTGAGTGACCTTATACCATATAAGGACACATTACAAATCAGTTGTTTGTGGCTCATGCAGAACATTTCCTGACACAAATCTGATAGTCACATAATGGTGCTGATGACCACCTCAGTAATCCTCCATAACAGCAACACAACTGCTTATACAATGAACTCCACAAGGATGTAATTGAATCAAAACATGTGATATTTTGTATATCACAGCATTACAACATGTGGATGAAACAAGGCTTATGTGCCCATGTAATCAGTATGACTTTATACTGGTGTCTATCACAAAGCATTTAATGCTGGTAGGCAGACACATGCACACCTGTGTCATACTGCAAGTGTCACTGTGATGGTTGAATGAGAACTGTGTAGAATGTTGATCTGCTCCATTACAACAGCACATGTCTTAATAGGCCAAAAATGTACATAAAAGTTTGTCATACCATGTCAACAGTTCTCAGGAGGCATATTACTACAGCTGTTATAGAAGGAGCATATAATGAAATGGCCAGTGGCCATAAATACATTAGCTCACATCACAGATTGTAGTATTCTCATGTAGGTATATTGTACATCCACACCTCAATATAGCACATGTCAATGACAGCAGCATTGAGATGAAAAATGTTCATAGGGTCATAGGACATGATTAAGCTAACGGTCAACATCACATAAAATCCTGACTCGGGCTGTTCTGAATACACACACCCACACACACACACACACACACACACACACACACACACACACACACCAGTTGACTGCAGTGAGATTAGAACTCCAACCTAATTAGTTATAACAGCTAGAGCACTCCCCAGATGACTGCAGTGAGATTATAACTCTTGCCTAGTTATTTATAACTGGTAAAGAATTCAGTACTTAATGCAAGTGTCTTGGCATAAGTCTACTTTTTACACTGCTCCTGGACAGTTTATAGCAGATGTCAATCTTACTGCATATTTGTGAGAAAGTGTTGGGAGGTCTGTATGAAACTGCTGGGTAGCCATGTACTACTGTCAAAATTATTTGTACTCCATGGACCTGGATTGCTGACAGTAGGGGACAGACTTACTCTCTTCTGACTAGACACACACACACACACACACACACACACACACACACACACACACACACACACACACACACACACACACACACACACACACACACACACACACACACACACACACACACACACGCACCCCACACACACATTGACTGCAGTAAGATTAGAACACCTACCTAACTATGTACATCAGCCAGAGTACTCAGCACTTAAAGCATATGCCACAGCACAAGTATAACATTTACACTGCTGCTGGACAATTTATAGTGGATGTTTGAGAGAATATGTTGGGAGGCTTCTATGAAATGGTTGGGTAGGCATATACGACTGTCACAATATTAGTTCTGCATGTGATTAGATTGATGATAGTAGAATACAGATTGATATCCTTCCAACTATGCACCCATACTTACACATACACAGAGAGACACACGCACAGTGTGGCTGCTGTGGTAATTTAACACACATGTAAGTAGACACAGTAGTTAATGACTGTAACACCAGTGAAGTATGTTTTTGCCTTGTCATAGTGGTTATTATATATGATGCCATCATTATTATATGATGTGGGTAACATATCCTGTTATATGAGAGTGCTGTGAAAAATGTGGATTTTGTATGTCCTGTCATTCCCAATATGCAGGTATACATCAAGGTTTATATGATGTGACAATGAAGTTGTTTTACTTATTCCTGTATTGTAGATGACATTTGGAAATTAGTACTAAAATACCAATTTTCAAATGCATAGGTGCAGGGCATACATGACTCAGTGTAAATATATGTTCAGCCAGTAAGAAGTGGTTTTACATGGATTTTAATGGGCTAAAGACTAAATGAGCAATAATCATAAGTAATACATGCTAATCAGCACTTTCCATAGTGCACTACCAAGCAACTAGTTTGATGATAGATGGCAAAGTTTTTCTGAATGTGAAATACACATTTAAGGACTCCTACTTGAACTTGAGAAGTATGTATTCATATTACTATGGTAGAAATAGCTAACAGATAATATGATGTTCATAAGTAGTTCATATCGGAAATGTGTAATAAATTTTAGGATATTAAAAAGTATTAATATGGCTTTCCCTGTTGGTGCATATGTAAGCAACGAGCAAACATGAGTCTCTGCTTGATCAATGTACGCTATGTACTTTGTGATTCATTGTATTTACCACACTACACACACTTGATTCACAACTTTAATTTATGCTGTCTTTATCATATAACCAACTTCTATTAATTATAATTTATTTCACTGTTTCGCCATATTTGCACTGTTACATGGCATACACATATTAATCTTTAAAAAAGGAAGCATAAACACCATTACAAAATAGTTGTTAACACACCTTACAGATTTTGTTTACATTACTCTGGATTTGAAGTGTCAGACTAATGAACATACAAAACACAGTAAGTGTGCCTTATCTCTTTCTGCCACAGAAACAGCTTTTCAATAGGAATGCAAGTCTTTGTACACACAAGCAAGTGTCATTTCCACCACTGTATTATAAGAACATTTAACACTTGTAAACTCTCAGTTGTGTGTACATGTGCTGCTTACATATTTAATGCAATGAATGATTACACAACCATTTATGGGTTTTGTTTGCCAAAGTGCAGCTATGTCTTCTCTTTGTATTATGTTAATTCTCCTTTTAATTGTGCTGTACTCTCAGGCATGCAGTCTTTATGGCATTTTGTAGCAGTGTCCTCAAAATTTATGAGAATATGACACAATATTAAAATACAGTTTTCATTAAAGGAAAAAGGGTTTGGTTATTAGTGAATAAAAATTGAGAAATGTGTGTTTACTTCCATTTAAAATCTTGCTACAATTACTTCTACACTTTGTAAGTATATCCTGAGTGACATATCCACTGAAAGTAAGGGATCCTGAATTGCTGTTATGTCTTCCTTCTCCCTACCAGTTATCATTCATAGCTGCAATCCAATAGCAACACTGAGGTAGTGTCTTCACTTTGTTTACATCTGCTACACAAAGCCAAAAGTTTGGGATTCAGCAATTCTAATGAGTTTGCACTGAATTTGCATCTTCAATATGCTCACAGACCAGAATCTACACCATAAAATGTTAACCATGTAGCTAGAGAACTTGAAATTGAGAGGATGAGAGGGACTTGTGTATTTGGAGAACACAGAGGATTGATATTCATTTTGATTTATATCCACATAAGGCTTCTGATATTGTTAAGATATATAATTGTGTTTTTCAAGTGCATGGTAGAATTGTTAACACGTTACATAGAAAACTTATATATATATATATATATATATATATATATATATATATATATATATATACATTAAAAATTAGATTTTGTCTGTATGCGCTTCTTATAGTTCACTATTGGCATAGTCATTTCGGCAGTCATTAAGTTTCACAGATAGACAACCTTATTAACTGTCACCACAATTGTTACTGTTAAAACTGGTTATCTTACAGTCTTTTATCTTATTTTATGGAACTGTAGAATACTATATTGTCAATGACATAGGGATGTTATGCTTCTAAGATGGCCCATAGACACCACCTGTAGAGTGTTTTGCACAGTGAGAAGTGACTAGCAATCATATCTAATTGACTGTTGTGTTGTAAATGTGTACATATTTTGTGAGAATTGTGTTAAAACATTTATAATAAGTGAATTATGTGGTATTCCTTGGAATGTACAAACCTGTCATTTTTCTGTTGTTTTGAGGCTGGTGGAGCCAAGTACTGTTTGTGTGTTGCCACGGCAAAAGTTGGGTTTCAGAAGGTTTGCTCTTGCAATTCTGTAGTCATCCTGGTATTTCCATGGTAAACAATACAGTACTCCATTGGTATTCCTTGTTTTGGACCAACCATTGATTTGTGTGTGAGTGTGATATGGTACAAACACAACAACCTTAAATCACATGCCTTCTACTTAGTTACATTAGCAGATAGCACTGTGCAAGGATCTGCCATTTATTTGGGTTCTTAGATATTTATTTTCCTATTCCATGTTAAACAATTGCCTTGATAGTTCATCAGTTACAAGTGTTTTACTTCAGGGCTGAGTCTGTGTGATGCTAGCAGTACATAGCCATTGCATGGGTAAGTAAAGGTTGTGAACTTTGCCTGGCATCACTGTTACTATATGTGCAAAGGCTGAAGGGTTTATCCCCTTATGTGGTGAATATGTATGCTATCCATTGGCTCTTGGCCAGAGTGAGAGCATATTGTGCATGTCTATATCTGTCTACATCCACAGCCTCTGGTGGTTCGAATTGTGTCTCCTCACCTGTCTGTGGCCGTGGTAACCTTGACAGTGGTGGTATGTGTGCATCTTTCCCTTGGTGTTTCTTCTGAAGCTGTTTTCTCAGAATAATATTGTGAATGATGGCACAGATGGTGAAAATTAAAACACACATATAGGGATTGTACTGCAGGGCTCTACCTAGGCACAGGAACTGGGACTTCAGCAGCACAAGTACATGCTATATGATATTTCTTCATTGAACATGTGCCTCATTATAGCATTCTTCGGTCGGGGTGTGTGCATATTTGGTGAAGGAGTCATCAGCCATGGCTCAAGTGTATAACCTGCATCCCTCAGTAAATGACCCTGCGAGATATTCCCCTAAGAAAACATGGATAGAGTTGAGAGTTGTGACAGATATGGGAAATGTAGTAATAGCATGGATTGCCAGCACACACATTCAGAATGATGTCCATAGCATTAGACATGACCTGGCAGTTAATGAAGTAGAAGCCCTTTCTGTTTATGTATAGCTTTCCCTGTTCCACAGGTGGTATTTTGATTTCAATGTGCTTGCAGTCTATGGCACCCAAACCTTCAGGGTAGTGTGCTACTGGGTAGAACTCCTGCATAGTTGTGGCTCTTTCCTCAGGTGTACGTGGAAAATGTATGCAGTCACTGGCATGTTTGTTGCATAGCATTCAGGAACTGATGTAGGATTCTGGATGTTGATGCCTGTGACATCCTCAGCATATCTCCTTTTTGTCTCTGGAAGGTTCCTGTAGCTAATATTATAAGTGCTACACATACCTTAGTACCCACAGGTATTGGTTCCCCTCAGTTTGTCCTTGCTCTCAGTTGAGGATGACAGAGGTTGCAGAATTCCTGTAGTGTGTCTTTATCCACCCTGTAGTACTCTTCAATTTCTACATCATGCAGACCGTGAAATGTTAAAATGGGGTCTAAACACCCTTGTCCTTCTTGGCTGAGGTCTATTAGCAGCAGCAGCAGCATAGAGATAGGGGTGCTACACATATACAAGAATAGGAGCAACAGCAGCTCTAACACTGTTTCTGTGTACAATAGTTTTCATGGCTGTATGCCAAAAGATTTTGGAATTCACAGACAAAACTTACACTGAGTCTACACAATTGCTTTATAGCTTGTTGAGTAGCTCCTCCTTCCTGGATTGGTTGATTAGCATACAATTCAGCTGCTTATAATCAACATGTCACAATGTTTACCATCTTTGTGTAGCACTACACAGTGTGTAGAGCCACTTACTGATTATAAAATGGTACCCTATCATGTGTGCATTGCACCACGACACACCCATGGTCTTAGCAAACCATGTAGCCTTTATTAATTCCAGCCCATTATATCAAAAATAAGATCACATGTCACAAGTGTTGGTTACAGTTTTCTATCAAAGTATAATGCAATAGGCAAGTGACATGAGCTCTGGTTGTCAGAATGCATTCAAATACAAATATGCAGACTAAATTATCATGCTGTCATTGTATCAGTAATATCTATATACATATATATATATATATATATATATATATATATATATATATATATATATAGGAATAGGAATTAGAGTGGATAATTAGAATGCAAGCAACTATGGGTAAGGGTTTAAATTATAAGGTATCCATTAAACCCATATTAGCCAGTAGGCCACTCAATAGATAGGTTTTATGAATTCCATGTGTGTTATATATTTATGTAATTGTTTTTTTATATATATTTTCATATTTTTAGGCTGTTTTATATTTTATTGAGTTATTGTGTGTTAATTGTTACTGAGCCATGATTGGATGGCTTGGATTTAAATAACAGGAAATGAAGTAATTATTTGTCTGATGAAGCAGCTTTTGGCTGAGAAAGTGCTCACCTATTTCTCTTTGGAATAAATTTTGTTTATGGTTTTATCTGTTGGTGTCTGGTGCCTTCTTTTCTTTTGCTGTGCATTTGTTTTCTTGGTGGACCGGTTTACCTGCATCATTAATTTATTTTCTGGTCTGGCTATATATATATATATATATATATATATATATATATATATATATATATATATATATATATATATATAGATATATATATATATATAGATATATATATATATACATAGATATATAGAGATATATATATATACACATATATATATATATATATATATATATATATATATCTATATATCTATATACATATATATATATATATATATATATACATATATATATATATATATATATATATATATATATATATATATATATATATATATATATATATATATATATATATATATATATATATATATATATATATATATATATATATATATACATATATACACACACACACACATACACACACACACACACACACACACACACACACACACACACACACACACACACACACACACACACACACACACACACACACACACACACACACACACACACACACACACACACACACACACACACACACACACACACACACACACACACACACACATGATTTCACTTTATAATCTCGAAATACTAAAATACTGAATTTTAGTATCTCAAGACTATAAAGCCGAAAGTGCAGTTATGCGAAACTGCATAATATCAAATGAGGAAATGAAGAATCCGCTGTTCTGCTGGCACGTTCATGATGTGCTGTGCAGTTTGTGAATTTATCTGAGGATTCAGGTAATTGGTGTATTTGTAAGGGTATTGGGTAGGGATTTTAGTGTGTGTGAGTTTGTGTAGTGGTGGGTTGTGTGTATTTGTGTGTTTAGTGTGATCTCGGAGTTAGTATATGCAAGTAGTGGGGATGTGGAAGGTGCAGCGGGGCTTGTCCCCCAGCTTCTAGCTAGTGTAGGTGAGTTTATGTTGTGTTTGCGTTTGTTGCTTTGTTTGTTGTAGTGTAGTTAGGTAAGTTTATGTGTGCTTGTTTGTGTGGTGATGTGTGTATGTAATTAATCGCAATTTTGAATGTCGCGGTTGTGGGTTGTCGATTTTTTGAAGTTTCAGCTTTATAATCTCGAGATACTAAAATTCGATATTTTAGTATTTCGAGATTATAAAGTGAAACCAGACACACACAAACACACACACACACACACACACACATATACATACATATATATATATATATATATATATATATATATATATATATATATATATATATATATATATATATATATATATATATATATATATATATATATATATATATATATATATATATATATATATATATATATATATATATATCGATATATATATATATATATATATATATAGAGAGAGAGAGAGAGATATATGTATATATACAACTTGCCTAACAATTTTAGAAAATAAGAAAGATGAACCATTGTGGAAATAGAACCATTTTTACTCAAACTGTAAAATTACGCAAAAATAGTCAGCATACATCTCAGCTGTCTATAATTTTGCAAAATGTCCTTGATTTTTTCTTAAACTTTTATACCGTCCCTCTTAAAATTTTCTGGTCCATCACTGAGGATTACAGTCAGTCAGTAATGCAAACCATTAGAGCTTTCTTCATTTTTATTGTTGAAAATGTGTACATTAATGCAAGGCCTTTTGTTTTATTAACTTTTTTTAGGTGAATTAGAGTAATGCTTAAAAGTTGTCCATGAGTCCCCCACACACATTATTTTAACATCTCCATCTGTGATTCTTTAGCAAAGAGGTAGAGAACTGTGATAACCAATGCTCTGGGAACAGAACTTTGGACATTCTTAGTATATAGGGAGTTATATAGAGCTGTGATGTGTGATATGTCTTTTATTAGAATGTGAGCATAATGATGTAATTTGCATGACTACAGTTCATTGGCAGTAATTGTTAGCACGCTGTTTCTTTAGTATTAATCATCCTGCATTTGTTAATTTGTCTGTTATGCTTGAATACCTTCAGTTTTCAACTATTAACAGTATTAAGCACTTATAGAGCTCTTAATTTTGATGTTGGGTTATCAATCATACAGAGGTCAAACTTTTCTGCTTTTCATTTTAGTAAGAGTATTAACAAGCTCTCATAACAGACATCGATATTTGTCAGTGCAGCATTCATTGTGTCTTTCCATTGTACTTGAGTGATGTATAGCAAGCTTAATAATTGGGTCTTTATTTATTATTTGTTGACCAGGTTAATCTTAATAGACTAGTAGCCTGTTTACAGGAGAGACCAAATGTTGTATTTATACTATTAGGGGAAATTTGGTCATGGTATCAGGGCGTATCCACTACTCTTTTCGATAGGTGCCCTGGGATCTTTTATATCTACCTGAACTATCACCAGCTCAAGCAAATGGGCATCAGTTTAATGTGTCATCTGAAGGACACACACTCAGGAGTGCAGCGACCCCTTATGCTGCACTGTAGTGTCAGTAATCAAACTATATGGTGTGGGAACAGAACCCACAGCCTTCTGCACCAAGAGTGAGTATGCTATTGTTGCACCACTGACATTGTGCTACTTTTTTTTTTCAGCAGCAGTGATATTTGTGGAAATGTTTGAAGTAGCAGTGCTGTTTGTGAATTTTTTTTTTTTGTCAGTAGCAGTGTTATCTATGACCTGAATTTTGAGGATGGACTAGATGACTTACTGTGTTATAAGCAAGGCAGAGGTAATCTTCAAGTATCCCATTAGAGACAACATGCAATGTTATTTCCTAAAGTCTTTGTTTTTGGTCAGGATTTCAGCTTTACAGATAGTTTTGTATGAAATTGTTGTACCATTTTTTATAATTTCTCCAAATCTTTTGGGTGTCTAATACCATGATGGGAATGGACCCCATTCCTAATTCAAAGTATGATTAAGAATCATGAAATTAGTATTGTTTCAGTCTTTGATATCAGCTAGAAGTGCTCTTCACAGCAGTAGCAATGTGACCAATAATGACTCCTTCTGCAATTCATATGGAGTTACATGTATCAGTAACATATCTAAATATGATTGTAAATTATTTTTTATAACACCTGTTGTTCCTGCTACTATTGAAAATGACTGGGTATCTTTCTTCCACGTTGTTCTTGTTTCTGCCTACAAATCCTGATATTTTATGACTTTGTGTCTCTCTGTACACAGGACACCATAGTCATTGGGTATAGCGATTTCAGTGATCAATGCTACTTTTGTCTGCTTTTCATGGACCACTATATCTGGTTTTCTCACATCTATCTTTTGAACTGTTGTTAATGGGGGATCCCATGTGATGTAGACTTCATAATTTTCTATGATGCTTTGTGGTTCATGTTTCCAGTGTTTTTTAGCTATTTCAGTGTTATAATGTTTACACAATCCGCAGTGCAATAGTTTTGCCACATTATTATGCCTTTCAGTATACAGTCCTTCTGCCATTAGTATGTCATAACCAGCAACAAGGTGTTCATAGGTTCATAGGTTCATAGGTTGTACTAGGCTATCAGCCCTAGGGCCTATACAAGCCTAGCCATAACAATTCCCTGGCTATTTCTTCCCACATTATTTACTTTCCTGGAACCCTGTCTAGCAGGGCGACTGACGTGATCCCTGGGGTGAATTTCCTTTCTCCCATCCAATCGTCAAGGTTCCTCTTGAAGAGGTCCAAAGAGACACTCTGCTTGACATGTATGGGCAATCTATTCCAGAGTCTGGGGAGTCTCTGGGTCAGGAACCTATCCCTCCAGCATGTTTTGTTTATTGTGATGACAAGGTTTAGATCCCTGGAGCGTGTAGCTCTGAGGGATTGGGATTTCTTTAAGTGTAGCATGTCCAACAGCTCTGGGTTTGACATGGCCTTGTATGTTAAGCAGAGATCACCTCTGAGTAGACGATATGCGACAGAGTATAGCTGGAGTTTTTTAAGGCGGTCAGCGTAGGGCATCTGCTTTAGGCCTGTTATTCTTTTAGTGAGGTATTTCTGAGGCCTTTCCAGTTGTTGCAGATGTCTTGAGAGGTACATACCAAATGGGGCGTTGTATTCTATAATGGGTCTAATGAGGGATGAGTACAGTGGGACAATGACCTCCTTTTTTCTGGATGAAAAGCCTTTTGTGATGAGGTGTGCCACATAGAAGGATTTCCTGACTGTTGTGGCGATGTGGTTATCGAAGGTGAGACCACTGTCCACCTGTGTCCCTAAGTCTCTTATCACACTTTCTGTGTTTAGTGTACTGTCACCTATATGGTAATTCATGGATACATGTTTTTTCCCAAAGGGGATAACAATACATTTCTTGGCATTGAGCTTGAGCCCATGGCTCTGGCACCAAGCATCTGTTTCTGTAAGGCCCTTTTGTAGAGTATCCACATCATTTGGGGTTCAATAATGGTTCCCAGTTTGCAGTCATCTGCAAACTTTGTTAGCCAGAGTCCCTTAGTGTTGACCTGTACTTCAGAGAAGTAGATGCCAAACAAGAGTGGCCCCAGGACTGAGCCTTGAGGTACTCCACTTGTCACTTGTCTGGAGCTGGATTTGGAGTCGGCTACTTTTACAGTGTGGGTTCTATCAGTAAGCCATTTAGCAACCCATTGGGTGACATAGGGATTAATACCCAACTTAGTAAGTTTATCTATGATTCCAGAGTGGGGGATGGTGTCAAAGGCCTTGGCAAGGTCTAGATAGGCTGTGTGGACCACCTTACCCTTGTCCATGGCTCTGGAGACTGATGCAAAGAAGTCAATCAGGTTCAGGAGACAAGATTGGCCCTTCACAAACCCAAAGTGGGTGGGGTCCAGTGTTTGAAGGTTGCCAATGTCTTTGTTTATAAGTTCCATGATAATACGGTCCATGGCTTTGAAGATAAGGCTTGTCAGACTGATGGGACGGTAGTTTCCGGGATCCAAGGTGGATCCCCCCTTGTGGATTGGGATAACTGTAGCTCTGCGCCACTCAGCGGGCACGAAACCTGAGGTGAGGCTATGATTAAACATGACACTTAGGTGAGGTGCCAGTTCATATTGTAGTTCATGTAGTACACAGCCCGGGATGTCATCTGGTCCCATGGATGCTGTATTCTTGGCTTTAGAGAGTGCATTTTGTACCTGTGTGGCCGTTATTACTGGAATTTGGCAATCTTCCGGTATTGAGATGGGCCATTTAGGGGTGAGAGGGGTGAAGTTGGCACTGAATCGATCTGCCAGGATATTGGCAATATCCTTTGGATCAGTATATTTATTGCCATTCTGTTTTAGCTCAGAGCAGATCTGAGCATTGCCATTTAGATTCTTGACATAGTTATAGAATGCTTTGTGGTTGTCTTTGGAATCTTTGGCAATTTTATTTTCATAACTAGCTTTGGAGGATTTTATGAGGCATCTCAGTTTCTTACTGAGGCTAGTAAGGGAGTTTTTTGCATCCTGGGATTTTCCTCTTTTCTGCAAAAGTTTCTTCCTTTTGTTGTAAAGTTTGTTTATGGCAGGGGACCACCAGATTGGCTTCCTTTTTTTGGATGAGAGCATTTTGGTTCTATTTGGGATGGCACGATTCATGCATGAGTGGATGTGCTCGTACAGTGCCTTATTGTAGGATTCAGCAGTTGAACTTTCAGTTCCCGTCTGCATCGGTCTCATGAAGTTTGTCACTTCTGACTTGAGTAGCATGAAGTTGGCTGTGGAGAAGTTTTTTATGGTGGTTTCTTTACTGGTGGGTGGGGGTGGGATGTGGATGTTAAGGGTGATTAGCTTATGGTCAGACCTGACTAACCAGGGGGTGACCATAGGTATGGAGCATTGATTTGCCATGTTGGTAATGACCAGGTCTAGGATATTGGAGCCCCTGGTGGGACTATGGTTTAGTTGATCCAGGGCGTTGGAATTTATGAATTCCAATAACCGTTGCGCAAAGGTGTTGGGACATGAGTAGTTTTCCCAGTTAATGGCAGGGTAGTTAAAATCAGGTGTGCAACTGTTTTCAAATCTGTTTTACAAAACCTACATTTGTTTATTTTTCCCACATGTTCAATGGACTTTACAAACCAACGTGTCCATTATCTTAGGCCGCTGATATTAACCTTTCATCTTTTGGTTTGAATTCACCTCTCCTTAACCATTCTTGCATTCAGTCCTGATCAACATGAAGTTGTTCCAGGAGTTTTCTATACTTGCAACAATATTTATGCATTTCCATATTTCTTGCCTTCTCATCTGATCCTTCACGTTATATTCTTTCTTTTGTTTTTTTGGCATATTCAGTTGCTGCCTGATTTTTGTCTACTTCTGGTTTGATTTTCATTCCCGTTCAATGACAATATGCTTCTGCTAGACTAAGAAGGGAGGTCATCTTAGATTTATTCTTTTCATATTTCAAAACTTTCATTATGTTTGGGTCTTGTGAGGTCAGCAGATATGTATGCAGTCCTATGATTGCAGATCTATACATGTAATCAGTTTCAAAGAGGCTCATACCTCCTTCGGAATGGGGAATATATAATCTTGGTATGCACTGCTGTTTATAAATCATTTGATGAGCATGAAGAATCCTACTTGTTTTCCTGTCTAGTCTATCCAACACCTGTTGGAGCCAGTCAGTCACTCCAAAATTATAAATAAGGACAGGAAGAGCAAACTGGTTTATAGCTTGAAGTTTTTTTCCAGATATCAAAGCTGTTTGAAGGATTAATTTAAGTCTTTTAAAATATTCCTTACTGAGTTTTATTCACATTTGTTCCTGTTTTAGTGTAAATCGTTTATCAATTCTCAAATATTTATACACTCCCTCTTGCTTAAGTTCTTTTATATTGCATTCTTGTCCCAGACTGATGTTTTCTTGGTGCTGTAGTTTTCCTGCTTTAAATATTGCTTTTGCACATTTATCAAAGACCAAATGACATTCTTATAAAATCTGAAAAAAAGTTTTGACTACTTGCAGTTGTGCTTTCAGTTCCTCATCTGATTAGCTATACAGTTTTAAATCATTGACAAAGAGAAGATTAGACGTTTTTACACTTTGTTGCTTTCTGGGAGCCAACTTATAGCCATGACCTAATATGTTAAGCAGACAGATGAATGGATTAAGGGCAAGGCAAAAGAACAATGGTGACAGAGAATCACCCTGGAATACCTCCCCTTTAAATTTTTATCCTTGGAATAATAATTTATCCTTTATCATGGCTTAACTGCAAAGTGGTTTTCCACTGTTTCATGGTTGCAGTGATGTAGTTTATCAGTGTAGGGTGTATCTTATGCATTTCAAGCACTCTTTTATCCATGAAGGTGGAATACTGTCAAATGCTTTTTTTGTAGTATGTTCATGCCATACTTAGATTCTTGTGCTTTTTACACTTCTCCACTATGACTTTATTTAACAACAAATGATCCTTTTTTCCATATGACTTTCTTTTATTACCCTTTTGTTCAATTGCCATAATTGAGTTTTCTTCTAAATGATTATAAACTCTTGTCAGCATCAATTCTAGAGTATAGTTTATATGTCATCGGAAGGCAAGTTATTGGTCTATAATTTTTAGAGTAGCTTGCAGGTTCACTCTTAAGTAGGAGCATTGTTTTTCCTGTTGTTAGCCAGGCTGGTGTCTGTTTGGGGTGCGCATATAAATAGTTCTTGCTCATGGGTAAATCTTTGTACAAAGATGTTAATACTTTGAGCCAGATTAAGTACTGCAGTTAGAGTTTTTTCTTAACTTTGTTTCAATCTCTCTGGCCATTTCTTCATCCCATTTCATATGATATATGTTTGAACTTCTTATTTTTTCTTTTACTTCTTCTATTCATTTAGCATCTTTATGTTTCACAGGATCTTCATAAATACTTCTCCAAAATGTGTCTATTTCTTTTTTTTGGTGGTCTTTCAATTCCTTTTACCTTTTTTCCCAATTCTCTATAAAACTTTTAATGGTTCATCAATAAATTGCTTATTTTGTACTTTTCCTTCATATTTATCTGTGTATCTTCTAAGTTTTTTCTGCATGTGCTGATATTTTTAGTTTATTATTTGCGATAGTGCATGATAAATCCTGAACCATTATAATACTGTGGCATGGCTTTTATCACATCTATCTTTCTTTTTTTTTTTTTCAAATGATTTTTATTTTCCAAATAATCTAATGTTTAAAAATACAATCATCAATAAGCAAGTATTATAAACCTTTGTATACACTATGTACAACTGACCCGAACAAAGGAGGGAAAACATTTAATAATATATATGAAATTAGTAACAAAATGTATAATATTATATTACTAAAGTATAAAGTTACACATTCATTATTTAGGGTTTATTTTTAATGTCTCAATAAGAGTTAACATTTTTTTCCCAAGGATTGTTTGTCCATGTTTTAGGTGAAATTCTTGATTCCTTCACCTTGATTTCTAAGGTCGCTGTTTCTTCCACCAATCTCAAGAATTCTTCCAGAGTAGGTTCTTATGAAGACTTCCACTTTCTAGTTATACATTTCCTTGTCACAGCTTGTATGGACCAAAGTAAGTATAGATCTTTTTTATTCATTCCAATAGTATCATTAACATTTAAGAGGACTAAAGATTTCGTTAAAATAAAGGTATCTGTAAATATAACTTGGAGAAAAATAGTAATTTCTTACCAGAATTTTTTATATTAATACAATCAAAAAATATTTGAGACCAATCAGCTTTACAGTTTAAAGAACATCTCCAACAAATGGATTTATCAAGTTAATTGAATTTGGCTAGTTTATCAGGTGTAGTAAATGCTCTGTGAATATATTTCCATGTAAATATTTCCCATACTTGTAAATTAAATGTTAAGTTAACAGAACATCAAATATTTGTTTTACTCTCAAGTGATAGATTAGTGTGGCATCATTTTGTTATGAAATTCCAATATCTTGCATTAGGGATAGTTTTATATGTTATCAATATTTTGTATAATTTTGAAATTAGATTCGTCCAATTATAATTGTCATAAATAACTTCAGATATTAGACTTATCAAATTTGGACTAGTTTTATAAAGAGAATTAATAATTTTACTATTAAGATGAGGTTGTTATTAAGTCTATTATGCCTTTATTGTGACAACGTTTTCATGGTTTTTGGATTAATTGAGCATTAGACAGATTTATTTAATAAACACTTTGTTCCTCTCAATTATAATATTGCCATTTAATAACAACAATTACTATTGGTGTTTATATTTATTAATTTTTATGATGCATTTTTCTTTAATTTTATTTTTATTTTTAGATTTATTTTTATAGAGAACATGTGTAGATGCATTTATAAAGTCATTGGGTTTCCCTATATAAAATGTAGGATTAATCAATTGCATTGAATGGTCATATAACAACAACATATTTATATGCATTTTGGAGGGTTGACAGTAGCAGAATTTGAATTTATTCCATTCTATTCTATTTTATTTGTTCTATTTTCATTAACTTTAATATTTGTTAATAGTACAAGAGAACATTGTTTAGTTAATGATACCATTATATACATATTTTTAAAATATTCAGTGTGTGTTTAAAGGTATTAGCCCTTTAAATTATTGTGTTGTAGGTAATGAAGTATTTACTTCAATTAACTATTTAATTGTTTTTAATTAGTTTGCTCATTATATATAAAAAGTAGTGCTGTGGTTTTTTGTATTGTATATGTCTGAAGAAGGTGGAGGAATATCCTTAACCGAAAGCACTAACATTAAACAGTCCGTGCTGTAGCTGCTTTGTCCGTTTTTACTCTTTTTGGTTACTATTAAGATCCTTAACATATGATAATATGCTTTGTAGTATCAACCAATCTGCTGATGGAATTTCATATTTATTCTGAATTACATCTATCTTTCTGAATATTTTTGTTGCTCTGTTCCCTCTTCTATACTCTTCTAACAGTGGCACTTCTTGATTTAATTGCTTTATAGTTTTCTCTGTTCAATATTTCCATGATGGCATTCCATTTTTCCCCATTGTTTCCCTTACTATCCCATGTTCTTGTGGTAGGACTTTATCTGTTATTAATTTGGCTGCACTGTTATGTATCCTATTTACTTATGTTATATCACACAAATCTCTATAGACAGTCCTAATTGCTGTGTTCATTTGTTTTATCAGACTTCTAACTTTTTGGGTTTTATTGGCCTTCTACAGTCTATTTCTTTTATTGATTTTAATATGTCTATCAATCTCTATTAAATCAAGTAACCCTTCTCTTAGATAATTTTCTTCTAAACTGAGGGCACACTCTTTGTTTGACATTTCCTGAAGACATTCTTCAGAAAGTTCCAGAGCTTCTTCCTGTGCCATATTCTCTTCAGTTTCACCTGTGTCATCTGTTGCTCTTTCATATGGGAACTCACTTACCCATCACTCCATGGCATTGACTGTGTTAGAGTTGCCAAAGTTTCTTGTTCTTTCTCTTGCTGTATAGCTCCAACTGAACATTTATATCATCATATGTCAACTGATTAGATGCTTCCTGCTCCACTGGTTTCTCCTTAATTTGGGTATCCATTGCTCTATCCTGTTGTGTTGTTATCTGAGTTAAATTTTCTACACTAAATCCTTCACTTTGCAGGTAATCCATAACCTCAATTTATTTTTCTGTAACTTCTCCATTACTAATCCTCTTTTCTACTTTCCCTCTTTGTTTTCTTTTTTTTTTTTTTAATTGTAACATTTTCCCTATCTGGATGTCTTTGCCTGTATTTCACTTCAAATATCTTTGGAGCTGCTCTTTTTGCATTGATTAATTTTGCTTTCGCCTTTGCATAAATATTGCACCATTAAATCTCTTTTTCTTTCCCATGTCCATATTTCTTCTTCATATGTCTGCTGCTGCTCTTGTTTCTCCTTACTTTGGGGAATAGTTGTTCCATCATGCTGTTCTATGACCTGTGTTACATTTTCTGCACAGAATCCTTCACTTTGCAAATATTCCATAACTTCAGCTAATATTTTTTAACTTCTACTTGACTAATCTTCTGTTCTACATTCCCTCTTTGTGATCATATTTTTTATTGTGAAATTTTCCACATCTGGATGCCTTTGTCTATGTTTCTCTTTAAATATCTTTGGGGGTGCTTTTTTGTGTGATCAATTTGGCTTTCTCCTTTGCATAAATATTGTACCATATCGGATCTCTCTTTCTTCCCCATGTCCATATTTATTTGTTTTTTATACCCTTCCAACATCTCTAAATTTTATTTGCATTTTTGCACTTCCTTAGTTACTACTTTTCCAAAAGGCACCAGGTTTCTTGGACTATATACTGTTTTTCATGGATCTGTTTTATTAATGAGCACAAATTTTTATTTGAAGCTTCTGACAGTTTTTCTTGTAGAAGTATTTTTCTTTCCTCTAATTCCTTCCTTAATCTTTTCATGTATCTTTTGTCTGGAAATTCTGAGCCTCTTGAAAAATAGTAAAAATACATAATTTCTTTCTTATCCTCAATAATCCACTCTATCATCTTTATGGCTCTTTTTTGGCATATCATATTTTTGTGATTTTTGTGGACTGCTACTTCCTTCTAAAACCCTCCTCCCCCTGGGCCTGGCCTAGCCTCATTGAAGGAATATTTTCATGTCCTGAGAATTCTACACTGCCATTTTTCTTCTGGTCCTGGTACCAGTGCACCTACCAGGATTGGTAACTTTTTTATCCTGGGACTGGTGCACCCAGCTATCTTCTTTATGTTTTAACTTAATTCTGTCCATGAAATAGGCTATATAAAAAACAGTCTATATATCAATGTTGTCTTGGTGAGAGTTTTTGAAAAATAGGGTCCACCTCTTGAAGGTACTCACCAAGACTTGAGGATGAATTCAGCTCCAGCAGTACTTATCTCCTTTTGCTGATTTTATCATCACTCCATTCCAACCACTTTGAGGTGTGTTCAATGATTGGTAAGATCAGTGTTCCAGTGACCTCCTTGAGTAGTCATGCCCTTTAGAATCACAGGAGCTATGTCATATAGTTCTCTGAATTTTGTTTGGTTTTCTGACAGTATTCAAAGTGTGAACTGTTGTTCACCACTTCTCCTAGATCTTTAAAGATGATATATTTTTTTTATTTGACCATACATTTTATAATCATAGTTTCTGTAATTTTTTTTTTTATTTTTATTTTACATTTGTTGATCGGGATAGTCTGACTGGATGCATGTCCATTTTCAGTCGAGGCCCGTGGAGAAAAGCTACAAGGGTAAGCAGATACAGCATTACATAATACCAGCATTACATATTACAAACAGACTATTTAAAGAGATTACATAAGTAAGCAAGTTAAACATGTTCAACAAGTTAGAGTTAATACCGAGTGTAAGTCAGGATTAAATTAAATTACACAGTAAGATGGTTAAGAGATTTTTACACATAGTTAGCCAGGCTTGATACAGTGACATAGCCAGTTAAGTGACAGATGTTGTTTAAGTCTAGTTTTAAATTGACCTAAGGTGGAAAGTAAGGTAATATCAGCTGGAAGAAAGTTCCAGGATCTACTTACAAAATAGTTTATAAGAAACATAATGTCAACCACTGAAATATTTTGAATATATATGTTTTTATTTTTTGCATATAAAAATGTAAATATATATATATATAGGCAAATATGTTACATACTGCCCGGTTAATACCATTGCAGAACACCATCTTAGAGGTCAAGTCAGCACACAGGCCAGGAATGGCTGATGTACCAAATGGGATGGCCAGTAAATGACAAGCTATGATTTTATATTCAGGTCAAATTATATCATATTGATACTTCATAACTCTTGACCAATAAGGCATTTATGGCATTAAACAGAATACATAATGCTAGAAAACCTCTCTGTGATACCCAGTATCTAACTATTACCACTTTGCAAATATTTGTACTTTAGCAATATGTAGACATGCATAAATAGTACATATTTATCTTTGTTTCACTAATAAACATGCATATATGCATAAATAGTACATTTCAATAAATATCTCAGGCAATGTCCACCTAGACTACCTCCCTAAGTTTGCTGTAAGGGACATCACAATATCCATAAACTCCATCAATACAACCATACACACGGTCTGTCCCCCTTCCAAAAATATGTCATTTCAAACTTAAAAGTAATAAACTACTAGCCCTTCAACTTGAAATTCTGTATTGAACACCACTTTCCTCAATATTCTAAATGTACTTACCCCTAGAGGAACCAAAAGAATCAAGAAAAGCCATCATCCTAGCTCTCCAGACAAAGTAAATAACTTAGGAACAAGTGAGATAAAGCAAGTGAAACTTGGAATACATGATAGAGTCTAACCTAAAAATATAAATATCCCAGAAGTAACATCAAAAAAGGATTACATTTGACAAGAAATTATATTATATGACTCTCCAAACTTTAAATCAAAAGAACCCCCAAACTCTTTTGCTCTTTACTCAGTCATCTTCTAAATCCTGGCCAAATAACCCAACCTAGCCCCCCTGCTATCCATCAGTCAGATGGCTTGGCCTGATTCAATACATAATTCAACGCTATAACTTCTCTCCTAAATCTCTTACCCTGCACAATCACTCAAAATTCCTTTGTACTAACACTCCACATTAAAACTTTCTTCTTGGAAGCCATCTGTACTTCTAGTGTAACAAAAAACGTTTAAAACTGAAACCTATTAATGCTGGCATAGATAACCTACCAGAAAATGCATTAAAATAGCAGCTGATTCTCTGCCCTATCCAATTTCTATATTAATTAATCAATTACTTAAAGAGCTCCTAAACTATGGAAAGAAACATTATATCTTATCTTTATACATAGGCAGCACTTCCACAGGTCTTACTAATTATAGACCAATAGCCAGTCTATCTCCACTCTCAAAAGTCCTTCAGTAATGTATTGACACACAACTACTCTCTTTCATTTCAGGCATTAGTCTGCTATCTCCAATACAACATAGCTTTTGTCATAACCATAGCACTACCACTACAGCCCTCTTTAACTTCATAACTACTCTAAGTCAAATTAGAAATGAGGGAAACCTAGTATCTGCAATATATCTAGTCCCATCAAAAGCTTTTGGTACTGTTTTACACACAAAATGACTACAAAAATCATGGTTAGATATATCCACATGCACTTGGTTTGACAGACAGCTGTCCTGCAGACAATATGCTATGAAATGGCAAAACAGCATATTCCCTTTATTCCCATAGCAATGGGAGTCCCCCAGGTCCCTATTCTTGTCCCTCTCTTATTCAACACATCTATGAATGACTTCCGCTCAACAAGCAAACATAAAAATCATCCAATATGCAGATGACTCCACTCCAATCTGTGCTGCTAAAAATATTGATACACTACAATAACTAACCCAGAATTTCCTTACCTCTATTGAAACATTGCCATCTGATTCCAAATGTCTTCTAAACCCCAATAAATCCAAGCTCATCCTTTTCACCCAAAAATAACTGATCCCCAGAAACCACTCTTCACTGTAACCTTAACAAACAACATAAAACTTGAATTAGTAACCCCTACTAAGTTGCTAGGTAAAACAGTTTATGACATCTTCAAAACTGCCTACCATGTAAAGATGCAATAAACAAAATCATCAAAAAATGTCCAGTACTGGATAAAACCTTACCTAATAGATAATGATAGAAAACACATTGCTTCAACTTTCCTTCTCCAACTCTTCCCTATGCAGTTAGCATTCTCATCCATCTTACAGAGCAATGTCTTTGAACCTTGTCTTCTAATGTGATATACAAATCTCACCATTGTATAGAACTAATGTAGCTACACTGTCAAGAATTCTTTCACTCCTCAACTCTATTTCATCTATGTGTCATAAATATCCTTAATCACAAACTTGAAAAATGCCCTCACCAGCTCATATGGTTTAACAGCATTCATCGTACAAGTCTTTTCAATCACTTTGTAACAAACTGCTCCTAATAACTAAATCAAATAACTCTGCTGGTGACTGTATTCCTCCTATATCTCTAAAGCCAGGAAATCCATTTCACTTGTCCTTAAACAAATACCTCAGAAGAAATATTACAAGTTGTAATTAAAACAACATTTAAGGAATACATGGCTGTGTTCCTGACAGTTTGGAGGGTGGCTTAATGGTTAAGGTGTTTACCTTACAAACATAAGTTGCAGGGTTTGAGACTCACAAGGCATAATTGACTAGGCTTAAAATGGCTCACAAGGGCAGTTAGCTTAGTACTAAGCTATGACCATCTTCTGGCCAGACAGTTATTCTATTCCATCCACGCAGAGTATTTTAATCTATGATCTCCCTTGCCTTATTTAAGGACACTATACTGATATATGCACAGTGTATTATATGCACAGTTTGTGTCTCTATCATCCTTCCTCAATAATTGATTTACTTTGTACCCCTCTTTTCCTATCACTTGCTACTCGTCTTCTCAGATCCCCTTATTTTTATTACACCTACCTACTTTCTTTAACATTTCCTGACTCACTACCTAGTTTTTTAAATTTCCCTTCTTCTTTCAACACCCTCTACCCAGCCCACATAGCAAACATGGGAACCTTTAAAGACACTTGTCATGGCAATAATCCTACATCTTCTTCCTCAGTCTTGCTAAACCTTTCTCTCATTCAGCTTTTCTACTAATCATCTATTCCAATCTCTATCATACCCCATGCATGATCCAAGCCACTTTCTGTACTTACACCTCTATCTACTTCCCTTGTGTTGCCTCTTAGACTTGCTTTTTCAGCTTGCTTCTCCTGCACACTGCTGTGTAACTACTGTTTTTGCCAACACATTGCTTACTTTTTTACTCAAACTTCACTTTTAAAAGCATGCTGTCAGATACGGCTTTATCTTTTCTGGACCTCCACAGCATAACTCAACCATCCAGATTTTTGCAGAATGCCAGATTTTTACCTCATATTTTGGTCTATTTCTCACACAATTTGTGGTTTTCTGACAAATCAGTGGTGACTGAATTCACTAAATTCATGTGGGTATGACCTAGCCCTGAGCAGCACCCTACTATCACCCAGAATGATACCACAGTACAAGCAGAAAATGATTGATTTCAACAATTGTTTAAGTTTCTGGTATCATTCTAAGGGGATCCAGTATCTGTCTGCTTGGGATGACATGATTGACAGACCTCGATGCTTTTCCAGAGATGGCCTGCATCTGTCACCCCTGGGCTTCCAGATACTGGCCAAGGCTCTTGCCACCCCTATAGTGCCTTTTTTAGGTGGTGTTCCAAAGACCAAATTACCATCATAACAGCTAAAAACAAATGCAATCTGAGGGTCATGTTGCTCAGTGCTAGAAGTCTAAATCTCAAAATGCACTCTCTCAAGGCACTCCTTAAAATGGAGAACATCGACATTTATGCTGTAACAGAGATCTGGTTCAAGGCAGCAGAACGCACCTCTTCATTCCCGGGATATGACTCATTCCACACCTTTCGGTCCCAGAACTTAGACTGAAGCTCCAAAGGCGGTGGTGTTTCCATATTCATAAAGGATGCACACACCTCCAAACTGGTAGCCCATCATAACGCATCAGAGATACTTCAGGTGCAGCTAACACTGGGTAAGACAGCAATTCAGGTCATAGTCTGCTATAGGTCCCCAACCATGTCCCAAGACTCACACTCCACGTTACTACGCACCCTGGAGAATATTAGCATCCAGCCTAACACTCTCTTACTAGGCAACTTCAACTACCCCTCCATTAACTGGGTAAACTGCCCAACGTTTTCTGGAATTCATTAATTCCAATGCCCTGGACCAGCTCGTTCTTACCCCCACTAGAGGTAGCAACATCCTCGACCTGGTCATTACTAACATGGACGACCGTTGCTCTACACCAATAGTCAGCTCCTGCCTGGTTAGATCCGACCACAAACTAATCACCTTGGAAATCCATATCCCTCTCACCCCCCCCCCCCCCAGCAAAGGTAACCACCATGAAAAACTTCTCCAAAGCTAACTTTGGGATCCTAAAAACAGAGGTGGCTAACTTCACGGCACCCATGCAAATGGAGAATGTTGTGTGACTGCAGAATCATACACCAATGCACTGCACGAACACATGCACAAATGCATGGATCTTGCCATACCCAATAGAACCAAGACACTCTCCTCCAAAAAAAGGAAGCCAATCTGGTGGTGAACTGCCATAAAAAACTACAACAGAAGGAAGAAACATATGCAGAATAAGGTGAAGTCCCAAGACTGGAAAAACTCCCTTATCTGCCTCTACAAAAAGTTGAGATCCCTCATCAAATCTTTTAAAGCCAGGTATGAAAACAGCATTGCAGCAGATAGTAAAGTCAACCACAAGGCCTTCTATAGTTATGTAAAGAATGTTCACGGCAATACCCATATTTGCTCTGAGCTACTGCACAATGGTACCTCCCATACGAGCCGAAAGAGTCAGTGCCAACTTTACCCCCTCTCCCCCCAAAGGACCAATCACAATACCAGTAGAATGCCAGTCACCCAGTATTACTGCTACACAGGTTAAAACAGCACTGTTCAAGGCCAAGAATACAGCTTCTATGGGATGTGACAATATCCCTGGTTGTGCTCTACATAAACTACAGAGTGAACTGGCACCTCACCTGTGTGCCCTGTTCAATCACAGCCTCACCTCAGGCTTTGTCCCTGCTGAATGGTGCACTGCAACAGTCATCCCTCTCCACAAAGGAGGAGTGACTACAGACCCTGTGAACTATCACCCCATTAGCCTGATGAGTCTGATATGCAAAGCTATGGAACGCATCATCATGGACCTAATAAACAAGGATTTAGGGAATCTCTAAACTCTGGATCCCACACAGTTTGGTTTTGTGAAGGGTAGATCATGCCTGCTCAACTTGGTCGACTTCTTTGAGTCAGTCACCAGAGCTGTGGATGAAGGCAAGGTGGATCATACAGCTTACCTTGATCTGGTCAAGGCTTTTGATACCATTCCCCACTCAGGAATCATAGAAAAACTCAATAAGCTTGGCATCACCCCCTATATCACTAGGTGGGTTGCAAACTGGCTCACAGATAGAACCCACAGTGTGGAAGTAGCTGACTCCAAGTCAGACAGCAGATTAGTCACAAGTGGATACCCACAGAGTTTGGTCCTGGGTCCTCTCCTGTTTGGTGTCTACTTCTCTGAAGTCCAGGCTAACACGAAGGGACTCTGGCTGACAAAGTTCACAGACAATTGCCAGTTGGGAGCTATTATTAACTCCCCAAGTGATTTTGACAACCTACAGAATGGCCTCACTGTGACTAACGACTGCTGTCAGAACCATGGCCTTAAGCTCAATGCCAAAACATGTGTCATCATCCCCTTTGGGAAAAACCTGGTTCCTATGAATTACCACATTGATGGTAGTCCACTGAATACAGAAGATGTTATAAGAGATCTGGAACACAGGTTGACAGCAACCTCTCTTCTGATCAACACATTGCCACTGTGGTCAGAAAGTCCGTCTATGAGGCACATCTCATTAATAAGGGTTTTGCATCCAGGAAGAAAGAGGTCATTGTCTCCCTCTACTCTTCCCTCATTAGGCCAATCATTGAGTGGAGAGGCCACAAAAGTACCTCACAAAGAAGATCCTAGGCCTTAAACACTTATCCTATATGGACAGTCTCAAAAAACTCCAACTATTCTCTGTCTCATACTTAGAGGCAATCTCTGCTTGACTTACAAAGCCATGTCTGACCCAGCTCTTTTAGAAATGCTACATCTAAAGAAATCCCAATCCCTCCACACCACATGGTCCAGAGACCTCAACCTCATTACCACAATTAACAGAACATGCTGGAGGAAAACTCACTAAGCTAGGCATCAACGCCTATATCACTAGGAGGGACAGGTTCATAACCCAGAGACTGCCCATGCTATTGAACAGACTTCCCATACATATCAAGCAGAGCACTTCGCTTACCCTCTTCAAGAGAAATCTTGATGAGTGGATGGGAAAAAGAAAATTCACCCCAGGGATAACACCAGTGGCTCCACTCGACAGAGGGACTGGGAACTAAGGTTGGGTGCCACTATGCCAAGGTAATCCTATGGCTAGGCTTGTAAAGACCCCAGGGACATTAGCCTAGTGCACACCTATGAAATAATGTCAGACATTTGAATTTCAGGGTTTATATCTTTCATAAAATGTATGATAACACAAAACCTTTTATCCTAGACACTGTCTATGTTTATATGGGCAATATTTAAAATTTGCCCCTATTTTTGGCCTTTTGTCCCCCCATTATTTTTGTCTTTGTCCAGATTTTTTGTGCTAAAAGGTTGAGAGGTATGCTCCACTGTCTTTGTTTTGAACTGTTGTACTTGTATATACTTTTTATTCATGAGTTATAAAAATGTGTATCTATTGAAATATACTTTTGTATTCTCTAAAACTTTATTTATGTTTTACAATGCATTCTATGTCCAGTACATTCATTCAGCTAAATTTCTAAAATCATTGTAATTTTGCTTATCTGCTTTTTGTACCTTTTGCACATATATTATACTTGGAGCTTTATACCCCAGGCAGCCAGTAAAAAAGGGGAAGCTTAATGACCCAAGATGAAATCCCAGTAAACAAATGCTAATAAATAAATATAACTTTGGTGATTGATGTTTACTCTGTATTTGTAGCTAAAAATGTAGAACGCAATCCCTTCTGACATATACATCTGGAATAAAACAGTCAACTATTATTAAATCATTAAGACATTTGGCCAGATTAAATAAAGCCTACAAAGTCCATTTACATTATGTGCACAGAGTGTACAGCCGCACAAGCAAGGTCAACACAGTGGCATGATAATTACAGTATAAGCAGCTGAATTGTATGCTTTTAACAAATCCAAGATGGAAGAGGTACTCAACAAGCTATAAAGCAACCATGTAGCATGTAGTGCTGGTATTCCCTGAAAATTCTAAAACCTACTGCAATACAGCCACGGAAAGTAGGCTACATAGAAACAATGTTAAGGTCTGCTGTTGCTTTAATTCATGTGTATGTGCAACAGGCTGACGTCTATGATGTTGATGTTGCTGATAGACCAAGGCCAAGAAGGAGAAGAGTTTTCAGACCCCATTTAACTTATCACAGTCTACATGACATGGAAACTGTAGAGCACTACAGGGTGGATAGAGACGCACTACTGGAGCTCTGCAACCTCTGTCATCCTCAATTCAGAGCCAGGGCAAATCGAGGGCAACCCATACCAGTGGAGATAAAGGTATGTGTAGCACTTAGAATGTTAGCTGCAGGTACCTTTCAGAGACCAATGAGGGATATTGTGGGGGTGTCACAGGCATCAGCATTCAGGATTCTCCACCATTTCCTGAATACTATATTCCAACATGACAGTGACCACTTATATTTTCCCCATACTCCTGAGGACAGGGACAGAAATATGCTGGAGTTCTGCCCTGTACCACATTACCCTGAAGTGCTGGATGCCATAGATTGCACAGATGTAGAAATTAAGGCACCACCTGGGGAACAGGGAAGGCTCTTCATAAATAGAAAGGGCTTCCACTCTATTAACTACAAAGTCCTGTATAATGCCAAGGGAATCATCTTGAACATGTGTGCTGGAAACCCAGGCAGTTACTATGACTTATATATTGCCACACCTCCCAACTGTATCAGATGTTCATTAGGGGATATCCTACAGATTTATTTACTAGGGGATGTGGGTGATGCACTGGAACAGTGGATGATGATGCCCATCAAAATGCACACACACACACACACACACACACACTGAAGAATGCCATAACAAGGTGCACCCTCAAACCAAAAATATCATAGAGTATATGTTTGGGCTGCTGAAGTTGTGGTTCTAGTGTCTAGCTACATCTGGGTTACCCCTGCTGTACAATCCATGTATGTGTACTGACATATTCACTGTATATACCATGCTACACAACATCATCCTGAAAAAACAGCCTCAGCAAATCAACAAGGGGAAGGGGTACACATCCCACCACCAATGGCAAGGTCACCACATCCACAAGCAGGTGAGGAGTCAGAGGGGGAACCAGCAGCTACTGTGGGTGTAGGCAGATGTAGGCATGCTCAATATGCTCTCACACTGGCTAAGAGGCAATGCATAGCACACTTACTCACCACCTAAGAGTCTAAAACCTTTCTTCTATGCCCATACATATAGTGACATTGATGTCAGGCAATGCTCACAACCTTTACCTATGCATGTAATGACTGTGTACTGCTAGCATCAGACAGAGTCAGTCCTGAACTAAAACTGTTACAACTGCTGGATTTACAAGGTAAGTGTTGAACCTGGACTGTATCGTAAAATAATATGAATGAATGACATATCCTTGCATGTGTTACTTGGTAGTGTAACCAAGTAGGTAGTGTAAGCAAGTAAAATGTGGGTGATATGTACAGAAATTACTTTAACATGTGACAGCAGACACTTATGTAACTTATATGTGTCCATTATCAAGTGGTAGGCCTCTGACATCAAAGATTCACACAATCATACCTCTCAAAAGTACTGATAGTCACAGAATGTCCTCAATTTAGCACCATTCTTTTGTACTGGAAAATCATTAAGGAGAGAATTTAGAAAAAAATAAGACACATTTTAGTTTCAGACTGCACAACCCTCACAAAATCATTAACAATACTGATGTACAAAATGTTTGATGCTATCCACTGTCTAACTTTCTAAGACAAATATAAGTCAAAGGTACAATTACCAATTCAACATCACAAATGCAGGTATACTAAGTACTAAGTCAGCTACACATCCTGATTATCAGACACAAACGTTACGTATCTCTGAATCCAAAAGATAGAAAACATGGATATGGCACAGTTATCTTCATTTGCATAGGGTGTTGTGTGGGGGCAGGAAGCCTAGGCTGACACAAAAGGTTGGTGAATGTGTGTGAGTAAGAAAGAGAAGCAGGCAGACATTTGGATAAAGTAACAAATGCCCAGTGAGACAAAATGAGCTTTAAGCTTCATGGCTGAGCCATGCAACTGTTTTGTGTGTGTCTGTACAGACCCCTCAGGTGAAATTGGTGTGTAAGTGTCTGCTTGAATACAGTCAAGCTCTGTGCTAGCTCTACATCTTGATATGTTGGACAGGTAGGAGACATGTATGGCAGAGGCATCAGTTCATCATTGTTATACTATACCATGAGAATTGGCTCTGCCAAGAGTTGCAGTGGCACATCCATGTCCATGGTCAGATGCACTGCAGCTACCTTAGAATGACTAATGTCTGCTGGATGAAGTTCCCTCAGGAGGATGCCCAGAACCATGACCCCATGGCCTGCCACATCTGGGTGTGGACAGAACAACCACTGACAGAGCAGTATAAGTGCTGCCACTATGGGAGTGTGATCGGCATGGCCACATCAGCTAACACATATGATGTGGCTGACCTACACCAACAAGGATGCAGTCCTTCTCCCAGCAGATGTTCCATCACAGACACTGCCTGTTCCAACATCATTCATCCATTCCATTGAATTGGTAACATAGTGGAAGCAGTCACATATGTCATCCTCTGCTACATCTACAACCCTAAGCATTTCTCTGGAGGACCTATGGGAATATGCCACCATGATGGCACTAAACATACACTGAATGGCACAGGAAAAGACACCTGAACCAGGAGGAGGATGGATATCAGGCCTCCTCTGAGCACTCTTAACAACCGTCCTGCACTGCACCTCACCCACACTTTAGCTATGACGAGAGTCAACAGGCACTGAAGCCACAGTGACCACACTTCCCTTATTGATTGTCTCACCCTCCACCTGTCCAGTATCTGAGGGCTCGCTGAAATAGGTAGGCGTAGGCCTACTGGCTGTGTCTGATGGAATTACAGGGGATGGTTGTATGTCACCCTTAGTGCCAGATTCAATCTCTGCATCCCTGACTGTGCCTCTGTTTGGCCACTATCATCATCAGAGTCTGCTGATATGCTGACATCATGTGGTAGAAGTCCTACACTTTCACTGTCAGGATCACCTGTGATAATAAGGAACAAACACAGGAAAAAAAATAATACCTACACTACTATAGTCCAATATATGTTAATGAATTAACAGTGCCACTATTACAGACAGTACAGTAATACATACAACAGTCCTGACTGATACCAACATCACAAACTAAATATTTCTTTGAACTGCTCATCAGTACTGACATAATGTTTGGCTTACCATGTGCTGATGATTGTTGGCTCCCTATATTGGATGGTCCTGGAAGAATTTAAGCAAAAGGGAAGGGCATCATCATCACAATTAACTGTAAAATGGGGTAAAAGTTTATTCCCTTAATACAGTATGTTCGTTAACTACACTTTCAACAAGAACTTGGATGCAAGTTCAAACTAAGATGATGTGTAATCAATCATAATGTATTAACTGTAGCAATCTACAATCCCCCCAATCAAGTTTTTGTTAAACAGAACTAACATATTGATGTAAATATTTTACTATACAAGAGTATTAACAATTGAGATATATAAGCCTACATTGAAGTTCTTCCTGGGAAATATTTGCTGTCCCTGAAACAGTAGCACAAATGTCAAGCAAGTGTTGTTCTGCACTTTCCTGGAAGCTGTCTGGATCCCTGACAGTGGAAAGGAACTCTTCATTTGCTATTAGTTGTGGCTCTGTAGCAGGGCCCCTGGTACCAATCTGATCACAGGTCACTACATATGTTCACCGTGCAGATGATATCATGCCAGTGGCCCTTTGGCAGACCTGATCATATAATCTGCTGTGGCTGCCTACTGCATTCACATCTGCAACTGTCTGCTGCCAAAATGCATTCTGCTTGGCATATCTCCATGTCCCCTCTCAAGCAGAAAGGCACCATGTCACCTAAAAGTTTCCACAATTATCTCAGTCACTGAAGGGTGGTTTTCAGGGATTGAAACACCTGGGAGCCTTAGTCCTAGGTGTCCTAAAACACAACAGAAGGATAATACACATAAGTATCACAGAACTAAAAAAATGCCTGTTCACAGATAAAACAAAAAGGGTAGCATTTCAGTATTAACCAGTGGAGAAACATAAAACAGTCTAAATATTAAAAATATAAGCAAAAGGGTTTGTGTGAATGTGACATTTTACATTCACACACAAAGTAAAGCTGGATGCAAAACAATGGAGAGCAACAATAGCAACATATCCTTGTTTGCGCCAAAACAGAAATGCAGTTTTGCTCCTCCACACCCAAAACAAACAGGCAAATTACACATTTTGCTAACAAACCATCAGTGAAATGGCAAAAGTGTTTTCAAATGAACTCTCCCTGAAACATGTGCACAGATTTAACACAGAACATTCCATTTTAAGGTATTGCCAATCATGGATTCCTCTGAATTGTCCTGACAAGCATGCCCATGTCATCATTATATTTCTAAGTAATGCATACAGATAACAGTACCATTTGCTAATTAATAAATAAATAAATAAATATATATATATATATATATATATATATATATATATATATATATATATATATATGAAACAGATTTTTCTTAATGACATTTCATCATCTGCAGTATATAGCTGAAAAATGCAAGCGTACCTTCACCAGTTCAACAGTCTTCTATACAGATATATCCCAAAGTAGTAGCCTCTTCTGTGTTCTCCACATAAACAAGTCATCTCACTTTCAGGCTCCCTATCTACATGGTTGCCTTTTTATGGTGTAGATTCAGGGCTATTAGCACAGTAAAGATGCAAATTAGGTGTGAACTTATTATGCTGAACAACAGATGTAAATATAATGCAGACACTCTCTCTGCGTTTGTTGCTAATGGATTGCAACTGTGAATGATTACTTGTAGGGAGAAGGAAAACAAAACAGCAATGCAGACTGCCTACCTGCAGCTGGTGTGTCAGGTGAGACTTATAAAGTGTATAGAAGTAATTTTATCAAGATTGGAAATGTAAGTAAGCAGCACACAATTCACATTTTACGTTCAGTAATAGCCAACCTCCCCTTCATTTGTTGGCAACTGTATACTATTGCCATTTAACATCCTCACACATTTTACAGACAATGATATAGAATGCCTTACAGACTGCATGTCACAGATTACTGATCAGATAAGATGAGAATAAGCAACAAACACAGAGCTGAATTTTTGCAGGCAGTAGTCATTAATGGTTGTGTGATCACTTAGTGCACTACATCTGAAAATAATACATGTACAGATAACTGTTATGTGGTTTCTTACTACTGTGGATGATGTTCCAGATGGTTGTATGCAGAATGATTTCAATTCACTGCTGCAAAGCTGTTTGTGTGGCAAAGAGGGATAAGGCACCATTATTGTGTTCTACAGGATCATTGGAGTAAAAGTTCAACTCCAGACAAATGTAGAAATACTTCACGTGTACTAACAAACATTTTGTAGTGTTTACTTCATAGATTGCATTTTTTATTTCAACTACTTTTCCCTTTTATTTATTTATTTATTTATTTTTTGCCAGTGTTTGTGCACAGTGTGCTGCTTAGCGCAAACAAGGGAAATAGAGAAAATTAATGTCAGGTTTGGCTGTCCTTTTCTCATTTGCACAACACTTAGCAGTGCACAAACCTGGACTAATGACCTAGCCAGGAAGCAGATAAAACATCTGCAGACAGGACATCTGTAAAAGTGTAAAGGTCAAAAAGGATACATTGTTGCAATTTTCACTTTCCATAACACAAATCTGCTAAGCAACATTATGTGGGGGTTAGCAAAATTCCCCAACACATGCAGTCATCAATCACCTGCAGCTAGGATGCAGACAGCCAATAATTGAAAACAGATGCATTCAATGATGCATTCATTTAATTATGTCGGGCACCATGCAAACATTGCTAAGCAGTGTTGTGCAGAGGTTGACAGAGAAAACTTAAGAATGAGTAGGAAATTATGGAAATGTCATGTAACTAATCTTGTGGCAGTAGGTGTAAATGTAGGGCTGGAGTACAGATGGCTGTGGGTTCTAGTACAGGGTGTGCAACCTAATTTATTGTTGTGAGAGTGCATTTTATAACAATGAACTGAAAAATAGACAAATGTTATTTCAACATTCTTGTGGCAACAGGTGTAAGTTTAGGACTGCCATACACATGGTCCTGGAATCTAATACAGGATATTCCAGACGATGTGATACTTCAATGAATGACATTTCATCAGAAATGCTGTTCCAAATTCTGCTCATGTGGGGGGCTGTGACCCCCACTTATTATATATACCAACCCTGAGATTACACTACAGTGGGGAAATGGCAAATTGTCTGATCTCACTGTACCGATCTCAGGATGAACATTTTGACAAATGGCTTGTTCAATGTAAGTGCACCGAAAATGCCATTACCTGAACTGATTTTTTTGCTGAACTGATAGGGACCCATTACAGAAATGTTTATTGTTGTTCCACTTCCCATTATATTTACTGTAATTTATAACACTTTAGATAGTGGAGCTGTTTTGAATTATATGTATGAGGGATTATACACCCTTATTATGTTTTCAGATGTATGACTTGAGGGTATGCTATCTACTGTAGTTATGTGAGTATAATTTTGCTATCTGCACTTGCATGGCCTTCACAATTATATAAGATACATACATGCTCTAGAGAGGAGAGGAATGAAGGTCAGCTGGACTAAGATAGAATATATGTGTGTGAATGAAAGGGAGCATAGAGGAATGGGTGAGGATGCAGAGAGTAGAGTTGGCAAAGGTGGATGAGATTAAATACTTGGGATCAACAGTTCAGAGTTATGGCAAGTGCGGAAGAGAGATGAAGAAGGGAGTACAGACAGGGTGGAATGGGTGGAGAAGAGTGTCAGTAGTGATTTGTGACAGATGAGTACCAGTAAGAGTGAAAGGGAAGGTCTACAAAAGGGTAGTGAGACCAGCTATGTTATATGGGTTGGAGACAGTGGCATTGACAAAAAGGCAGGAGTCAGAGCAGGATGTGGCAGAGTTAAAGATGTTAAGATTTGCACTGGGTGTGACGAGGGTAGACAGGATTAGGAATAAGTATATTAAAGGGTCAGCCCAGGTTAGACAGTTTGGAGACAAAGCCAGAGAGGTGAGATTGCATTGGTTTGGACATGTGCTGGTGAGGGATGCTGGGTATATTGGGAAAAGGATGCTAAGGATGAAGCTGCCAGGTAAGAGGAAAATAGGAAGACCTAAGATAAGGTTTATGGATGTGGTTAGAGAGGACATGCAGGAGGTTGGTGTGACAGATCAAGATGCAGAGGACAGGAAGAAATGGAAACAGGTGATCCACTGTGGTGACCCCTAACTGGGAAAAGCCAAAAGAAGAAGAAGAAGAAGAAGACATACACAACTGGATGTATATACAAGAACCTTGTCAGGTCACAATCATACATGTGTAATACCTCAAACTGTCAGCTGTATTTATGAATGATTCCTGACTATGTCTGAGTAGCACTTCTGCTGTGGCAAAGACAGAAATCAATGTTGTGAAAGAAAATGTTTTGTCCCTTATGCCTAGGTTTGCATCTCACACTTTAAAAATGTATTTCACCAGTGTATAAAGCCAACAACAAATGTGTCATGTCATGATATATATGTCCTTAGTGCATGTCTGCAAAATTAACTCACCTAACAGTTTCCTTCCAGTTTTCAATATATATTTCCTAGTATCAGCAGACACCCCTCAAACTAAGGACAAGTGTCAGAATACCCTTTCTATTTCAAATATTTCTCTCCTCCCTACTTGGCACTGCTGATCTCCACTTAACATTGTGCAAACGTGGTTGGCATCATTGCTCAGGTTTGTGCATTACTAGTAAAAGCAATAACTGGAATTAGCAGAAAAGCATTAGTTGCCATTGCTCTAGTTCGGGTATTAGACATGTCTGGAGTTAGTGGGGAAGCTGCCCAGTTTAGAGCACAGAGCTGTAGTGTAAGGAGTCCAGGATATTTATTGGACTCCTGGTCAAGTACCACAGTTAAAGGCTTTTGCATGGGAACTATTCTGTCTCCCAGTAGAAGTCTGAGACATGGAGTAGTTTAGCTCAGACTGTATCCAGTGCTACTGATATCATGTACTGGAGGACAGTGTAGGCATCATTTTAATGACTTAACGAGGTGCAAAAGGGATAGCCTCAACTGTTAGTTGACTGAATTAAAACTGTAGACATCCCACAGCTTTTTAAGTATGATAATGTGAGAATATTTTTTAATTCTTAGAAAGCTAAATATAGGCAAGACTGGTATGCATAATTCTCTTCTGTTCTTTCCCTAGCCAATGCTGAACTTCAGTTCAGTAGATGGGCTCATGCTGCACAAATGGAGAAACTGAGGGAAGCAAGTGGTATGTATGCAACACAAGAGAAGTATTACTTATTGTAGCTTTAAAAGTTAAAGATAGATTTTTGTGTTTTTTTATACATTTGTAGCAAATTGAGCATACGTATACTAACTGTACAATCAACTATGTATGGATTAGTCTGTAGCACAGACCAACAATAAGAGTCAAATATAAGACTGTAGTCAGAGGTTGTGGGTTCAAATGCCAGGAGTTACGACTATACAATACTGCATTTCCTTAATAATATTTACATTAAAATAAACTCTATACAAGTGGCATACATACCCTACTGTTAACTGTAATATGTATAACTGGAACATGCATGTGTGCAATATATGTGCATTTCAAGGATTATTTACAGCTATCTGTAGTTATAGTGTGTATTTTTTATACTTCAGATAAAATAGTTGAATAATTGTGTTAATGCATTTTATATCACACAGGATGGCACTAATTTTATCTCTTTTTTTCCCTCACCCCAACCCTTATCTCTCTTTTTTTATTTTGTATTATGTGTTGCCAAAATGTCTCCATGTCATCCATGTGTACCAAATCACTAAATGCTACACAGCACAGCCCCAGTGGATCAGCCTTCCCCCACTCCACCGGTTCCAGCACCAATGTCCAGCACATCTGGGACCCAACCTGGCTGCATTGCCTCTGCTGGCCCTGCACTACCTGCACCCTCAGGTAGTCCTTCCCTGTCATCTGCTCTTTTGGTACCCTCCCAGAGCAGTAGCAGAGGTGAAGATTTCATCTCCTGCCGGGAGATGCCAGGGTTGGTGCTTAGGATTATACTGCACCATTGTTGTATGTTTACACCAAATGGAGAGACTGATCTCCATCATGGCACATAGGAGGAGAAGACATCAAGCACTCCAGCCACCAGATGAGTAAGGGGACAGTGATGACAGTACAGTGGTTGAGGACTCGATTGTCACTGTTTCCATGTTTGACGGGCATAAGCCTGTGTTGTCCCCTCCCTCACTTCAACCATGATGTCCCTCACTGTCCCTTTTGTTTATCTTGTTTGTCTTATTTGTTTGCATTTGCTTCTTCACCAATCCAGCTTACCTGACCCAGAAATATCTACATCCCTTACCCAGTATTCCTGTCTTACCAAATTAAAAAAAGGGCACCTGTCCCACAAAAAATATTGTCTCATACATAGCTCTCCATTTCATACGTGTCTTCTTGACACACATGATTTGGTCCAGTTGGCTATACAACATGATTACATTGTTGTCACCCCTCTCTCTGGAGGTGACAGTCCAATTTCAGCTAATATTCTGCATATATCATAAGTTTTCACCATTGAAGAAATGGATAGCTATGGTTCTTACCTACCTCTCTCTTGCACATTCCTGTTTTGCTTTCCCATTTTTTCTTCCCCCTGTTTGCTCCCTATTTCATCACTTTCCTATGTACCCCATTTTAACATCTATAATCTGGTTAAAAAAAAAGAATTACATACCAAAGTACCAGTAAAAGCAAAGGGTCCCTTCACTTTTTGGCCGCCATGTTTGTGCGGAGTTTATCATCACACACCAATGCCAAGTGATGATGAGCAGACCTACAATGCGGCAGTTACCTCTGTGCAATGCCGCTTAACCCCGCTGCACTATGCCAACACACAACAACATATGTACTATAAAAAAGAATGTCATTGCATTATCACTGTTTATTTAAAAGTATTAGATGCACCTGGATTCAAACTCACTGTCATCTGAGCTCAAAAGTAAATGTGTTAATGCATCTACACCTGCTGCCACAGATTCAGCTAAGCAGCAGGTGTGTTTCATACACTCAGTACTAACTCTCAGACCTTTACCAATGTGGTTCATGTTTACACACTGATTAACTATGTGCAAACAGTGAAAGTAATTGAAATGTATATCTAGTATGAGCAAAAACTTTGCCAACCATCATGCTAACCCATTGCTCACTGCTGTGTTATGCAAAGTAAATATTAGCATGCATTAGTGCTGTTTACTGTCCATTTACTCTCTATGCCATGAAACTACATGTGGAAAGATAAAAAACTGAAGGTCGTATCTAACAGTATGTCACATATTTATAATGCAGCCATGTGTTGCCCCCATGCTGTGCAACCCTGGTGTCTCAGTACTTGTTTACAAATATATAAACTACACTACATTAATATCAAATGCTGTGTGATACGCAATGCACATCAATCTGGTAACATGCAGAATTAGAACTATCTTCACAGTTGAACATGCATACACATCCATCAACTGACCCTGGGAAGTGTTGACACACAAGCCTAACCAGCCTTAATTCCAAGATTATGAAAATAGTCATCATGGACGTTATCCACAGGGACATAGGTGCCCTTCAACACTCTTGAGCCAACCAGTTTGGTTTTGTTAAGGGTTGATCTTGCTTATTAAACCTAGTGAACTTCTTTGATAATATCCCCAAAGCCCTGGATGTGGGAAAACAAGACATGACACCTATGTTAATTTAGCCAAGGCCTTTGACACAATCCCCCATTCAGGTATCATGGAGAAAATCTCCCATCTCTGAATTAACCCATACATTACTAGATGGGTAGCCAACTGGGCTCACCGACAGAATGCACACTGTCAAAGCTGGGTAGTCCACCTCCACCAGTAGACCAGTTACCAGTGGAGTACCACAAGGATCTGTGCTGGGCCCTCTAATGTTTGGAAACCATTTCACTGAAGTCCAGGTGAAGGTAGATGACAATCAGATGGGTGCAATCATATAGAGTCCCCCAACAATGTTAGCATATTACAGAATGGACTGACACAGACAAATGATTAGTGCCAAACTTATGAACTGAAACTTAATGCAAAACATTCCTCATTGTCCCCTTTGGCAAAGAGGTACCCTTGCTAATTATGATATACATAACACCCCTCTACACTCAAATTCAGTTGTGCAAGACTTGGGAACACAAATTGATAGCAATCTATATTTCGATCACTATGTGTCCATAGTGGTAAGCCACATATTATACATTGTGCACCTCATAAATAAGGGTATCATATCCAGTACCAGGGAGGTCATAGCTCCATCTGTACGTGACCCGTATCAGACCAATAATTTAGTACACTACTCCCTTCTGTATGTACCTCACCAGACACCTGCAACAACTGGATAAACCACAGATGTTTCTGACCAGGAGAATCCAGAGCCTCCAAAACATGACATACATGGAAATACGGAAAACCCTGTCACTGTAATCAGTATCATACAGGCTGCTGAAAGCCAGCCTGTACCTGGCCTTCAGAGCAGTCTCAGACCCTGCCCTACTGGAAATGCTGGACAACCACAAATCAAATGGGATAAAAATAACTTTCTCCATAGATCTTAGCCTAGCCTGTGAAATAAACATAACACGCTGGAGAGACAGATATATCTCCCAGTGATTGCAACTCATCTGAACATGTTCCCACTGCATGTGAAGCAGTGCTTCTCAATGACTCTATTTAAGCACAACCTTGACAACTGGATGGGTGATCATACATTTACCCAAGGGGTAGCACCTACTTCCCTCATGGACAGAGGCAGTCAGTGCTGATCACAAAATCACTCTGCTAACAATGACTACCTAACTATAATCAATAAGTGTAGCTGGGTTTTAATTGGCTAGGCTTGGAAAAGCCCTAAGGCCATTAGCCTAATAACCTCCTATGAACCTATGATGTTATGATCCTATGCAGGCCTCCAAACATCTTCTCCCCTTCTTCCAGTGCTGATGTTATCCATTATAATTTGTCCTGCAACCTTGTAAAAGTTAGACTCGTGCCATGGTGCTTGCATAAAGTACTGAGCTCTGCAGCCTGATAGATATATAGGAGGTTCTGTTCTCACTGCAATCAAATGTGTGTGAATGTGTCTAGCCAGAAGAGCATAAGTGTGTGTCCAACTTTTACCACTCCAGTCCCATGAATTGACAGTATTTTGACACTTGCACATGCCTACACATCCATTTCATACAGGCTTCCCAACATCTTCTCTCCAACATGCACCACTGATGTCATCCACTATAAGTTGTCTTGCTGTGTTATAAAAGTCAGACTTGTGCCATGGATCTTGCATAAAGTACTGAGCTCTGTAGCCTGTGTACTTAGGTAGGGGGCTGTATTTTGTGTGTGTGTGTGTGTGTGTGTGTGTGTGTGTGTGTGTGTGTGTGTGTGTGTGTATGTCTAGCCAGAAGAGCAGGGGTATTTGTCCTACAGTTGCCACTCTAATCTCATGAATTTACAGCATTTTGATACTTGAAAAGTTGTCCTGCAGCCTTGCAAAAATCAGACTTGAGCTATGATGCTTAATTTAAAATAAAAAAGTTCTGTAGTCTGTATACTTAGAGAGGTAGGGGTTCTGTTCTCACTGGTGTCAACTGGACTGTGTATGTGCACTTGCTTGACATTACAGAGAGCCTTTTACCCCAGCATGTGGGACATTGTTATTACCATATTTTCCTTATCAGTCACGGCTGATGTCATCAGCTACAAACTGTTGCCTGAGATAGTCCAAGTCAGACTTGAGCTGTGGCACTTGCATTAAATACAGAGTTCTGTAGTCTGTGTACTTAAGTACACCAGCATGTGGGACACTGTTATTATCATATTCTCCTCACCAGACACTGCTGATGTCATCACCTATAAAGTGTCTGAGACAATCCAAGTCAGACTTGAGTTGTGTCACATGCATTAAATACATATTTCTGAAGTCTCTGTGCTTACGTAGGAGTTCTGTTCTCAATGCAGTCAGCTGGTACATGTGTGTGTTTGTGAACTTGCATGACATTACAGAGAGCCTTTTACTCCAGCATGTGGGACACTGTTATTACTATATTCTTCTCACCAGACACTGCTGATGTCATCAGCTATATTTGATTTGTGGATATGCACTATTCCTACCAGGGCAGGGTCAGAGACTGGCCTGGATGCCAGGCAGAAGTCACCTCATCATATACGATACACATTACACTGACATGGCTTTCAATCTATTCACATACATCATGGCATGGTTTTTAGGCCCTGTGTTTTCCTGGTGAGAAAACACTGTGATCTCTCCAGTTGCTGCCTGTGTCTGGCAAGATACATACAAAAGAGTGCATTGCACTCTATTAGTGTTCTAATGAGGTTCATGTCCAGTGCTGTAATATAATCCACAGAACTGAATATGATCTCATGACCTATGATGTGCACAACATAGGCTTTCAATACCAGTGTGGACTCTTTGTGGTCAAAGTTTAGGTTGCTATCTATAATCTATATGTGTTCCCAGTGCTTCTATCACTGGGTTTCAGCACAGCGGGACTGTTGTCAATGCTGTAATTAGCAGGAAGTTCCACTTTGCAGAAGGACAAAATAACAACATATTTTTGCATTTATTTGCAGACCATGTGACATTGTCGACACTCATTTGTCATGTAGTATGTTGTCATCATAGGTGAACTCAATGATTGCACCCAGTGTGCAAGAATCAGCAAACATGGTAAGCCAAAGGCCATGTACTTCAGTATGAACTATGGAGAAATAGATTCCAAACAGTAAGGGGACAAGCACAAATCCCTGTGGTACACCAATGGTGACATCTCTACTGGTACAGGTTCATTCACCAACTTTCATAGTATGTATTCTGTCAGGAAACCAACTAGTTACCTATCTAGTGATGTAAGGGTTAATCCTCAGCTAGGAGAGTTTCTAGTTGATATCTACATTGAGAATTGTGTCCAAACCCTTGGCCATATTAGGATCGGCAGTATACACAGTCTTACCTTCATCCAGGCCTATCACACAGAATCAGTGGGCTGTGATAACAGCACGGATCACCTATTCTATGACTCAGTACATGCACCTCCCTGACATTGTTGAATACACATGTCAACACACCCTCCTCACAGACTATGTTCCTGTAGAAGAGTGTACATCAACCTGCATCTATGTGAACTGGGGTGGCATGCATGTATATACACATCCTGATGCTCCTCATCTGTGAGGTAGACCAGCATGTCATCATGGACCTTTTCTAAATGAAAACTAGTAATATAATTACTGTGAGAAATAGATTTGTGTCAGTTGGTAATGCTACATCATGTTTTACATCTGGTAGATGTCTTCAAAGAGGTCATCAAGGGCATGCATAACAACAACACTATCATCCTTTTGAACTTGACAAGCCCAAGGCATTTGACACAAGTCCGCATTGAGATAGTCATTCAGCACTGTCAGATGTGGTCATAAATACTTATATCACCAAGTGAGGAGACCACTGTATCACATATTTGGCATATAAATATGTTGAAATGTGTGAAGTGACCTATATCTCAGCTCAGGTGATCAGGTCACTACATCAGGGCTGTCTGCTAAGCCCTTTTCTGTCCATTATTTAAGTCATAGACATCATAAATTACATATACATCCTATGTCCAAACAGATGTCTGAAGGACTACAGATTGTGGGCTATCATTGACTCCAACTGTGATGTTAGTATACTACAGACAGTATCAATGCACACAAAAGATTGGTGCCACAGCAATGTAAACCCCTGCAATGACACAAAAACATGGAAAGATTTGTTACATCATAAAAACAAATATACAGCCCAAGTATAATGTAGACATCACACCCTATAATCAGACCAATGGGTATGTGACCTGTGGCCACACTGCTGATTTCTCCCTTGTATGTAACTCAACTTCTGAGTATGTGAAGGACATCCACATCACAGGCAATAATACCTCCATAGTTCACATCCTTCATCATACCAGCAACTGAGTACAATGCACCCTTCTACACATGCCTAGCTATACATCTTACAGTGATGTGTAACTGAAGTGTATCACCTTTGCAACAGTGAGCTGTCACACATCTTATTGGCCATGCTTATGTATTATTTCTGTGGCATAAGCATTACTGGCTGATGATGTGGAACCCCCATCAAGTTGTTACATCAGATGCATGTGTGGTACCTGTTTCAGTGATACACACAGTACATACATACCTGTTTGATAACATTAATGGCATGGGTAGCATTCATATATATATAAATATATTTATGCCATGCACAGCAGTCAACTAGTAGCAGCTTCCCTCCTAACACCTCCAGCTGATGTTACAGTGTCAGCACAGTGTGTGCGAATGCCCTCATAGAGTGCAGACATGCCATAATAGTTGTACAAGTGTGTTTGTGTACAACCATCTCTGATCACCCTAAATCACATATATTATGTCAGAGAAATTGGATTATTGGTGGTATTATTCTGATATTGTCCATAATTGTGTGTGCTTCTTGTAATGTTGTCCATGAGCCTTTACCTGTGACCCAGTTGCTGGAGACCTCTGCTGAGCTTACACTCATATTCAGCAAATCCGTTTGCACAACTTCACAATACGGACCCTACCCAAATTGTATATAACATCCCTGATAGTTGTCCTCTGCATTGTTCATGTAAGGATGATTATCTCACACAGACATTCTCCCCATTGTTATTTCACCTTGTGTGACAGTCACATAATACACATTTTTTACTGTGCAGTCCCTACTGTACCATGTTGATATGTGATTGGTGTTGCTGCTACAACTGTCTTCCATTAACATGTCCTCATCTGCTGTACATTAGGTTGTTTCACCTGTCCTCTTTCCCTGGGTTCATTCCTATAATTCATCTGTGTGTCCCAATTCAATACACACACTTCCCCTGAGTATTTATTTTACATGGCAGTCCATGTACCCTTACAGATCATTTACACAGCTTCAGTACAGAATGCCAAGAATGGGATTTCACAACACTCTGCACTGTATACACTGTCCTGTACTGTGTTTGGACCATATACATAACTAATACTACATGTTAAGCCCTGGTAATCATTATGGCATTCCACATAAACACACTAACCAACTGTATTCTGATGTAAACTGGTTTGCTATCCATGTTGCTTTACAGAGTTCCAGGCCAGCAACACTTTTGCCAGCCCAAAAACATGCTTATTTACATTTAAACATGGTGCACAGCACGAGTATGTAATTAGCAGTGCTGCTTACCATGCATCACCATGCATACATGTAGACTCTGTGTAGGCTTCATGCAAACCCTACACTGAGTTTACTGAACCCAGGGATTGCCTAATAACTGCATGGAACTACTTCTGTAGCAAAATTACCTAACAATGGGCTACAAATTAAACTGCAGTCTTTTGCACCTTGACTTTTCCATCTGTCTATCACACAGTTCACATATATGCTCAAACCCCCATATTATCCCCATTCACAAAGGAGGTAACTCCACTTATCTTACAAACTTTTGACCCATAGCCATGCTTTCTCCCATCTCCAAAATGCTGGAAAATTTATTCATCTTCAACTCATAAAATACTTGCATCAAAATAACCTCCTTACAAACACACAACATGGTTTTCGTCCAGGACACAGCACATCAACAGCCCTCCCAGCCTTTGCCACATCTGTAAACAGAGCTTGAGACTCATGTTGCTATGTGAATGTTTTATTTCTTGACTTCTCAAAGGCATTCTTCTCTGTGTCACACTCATTACTCTTGAATAGACTCTCTAACTTAGGACTTACCCCTCCCACACTACAATGGTTTCACAGTTACTGACATGATCGAAAACAAGCAGTAAAATGGTCTAATACTATCTTCCCCTTTCTACTAAACCCTACAAGGATCCATCTTAGGTCCTCTACTTTTTAACATATTTATTAATGACCTATATACAGCCTTTACTAGTGGAACACTCACACAATTCCACAATAACCTGCACTTCTCCCACACTAACCCAACTCCTCTCTGATATACAACCAGCTTTTTCTGCTGTTGAAGCCAGGGTCATTGACTGCCAGCTATTCCCTAACCTGAAAAAAGTAAGTTGCTTCTTTTTCAACAAAAAAACTGCACTGCTGATCTAAACTATTACAAAATTCTCTCTGCTGACAATGCCGCTATTGAAATAGTCCACCACACCAAACTGCTAGGTGTTGTCATAGATGATCAACTATGTTTTGATCTCCATGTTCAACAAGACATAAAGGAAACCCACCAGAAACTTGGCTCACTCTACAGAAACAAACACTCACTAAACTCTTTTGCTAAAATTACCCTTGCCAAAATTTTCCTTCTATCCTAACTGCTTTATGGCTCATCTATACTTACCAACTTACAGATCTCCTCTAGATCCAAAATGAAACAGTGCTACAGTAAAGTGGCCAGGTTTGCAACCATCTCAAAAACTAGAACACACCACTGTATTTCACTAAAAAAAAAAAAAAACCTAAACTGGCTAGAATTCCCCAACCACCTACTATATGTCCAACTACTAACACTTCATAATATGGTCTACAAATGCCTAGTCTGTCCTGTTCTAAATAACATAATCAAATCATACAGCCCAAGCAGAACACTGAGGTCTGCAGACAAAGAGCTTCTCACTATATACAAACCCTCAAAGACAGCTGGACAAAGCATATACTCTCACTATGTTGCAAAACTATGAAACTCACTCCCACTACCTGTAAGAACTACTACTAACCTACCTGCCTTTAAAACTGTACTAAAACAACACTTGAATAACTCTCACTATGTCCATGTACTGACACCGGCTAATTTCTTCCCCAGACCAGGCCAATCTCTCCTTCACTCTCTCACTACATATCTCTCCTCCTATCCCCTCCCTCCCTCCTACAAGCCTATTAATTACTTATATTTCCAGTAGTACTGTTTTTTCCTATTTATAAAAGCATCCATGAGCTTCTTGTCACAATGTACCTATAACTTTTATTTCTCTGATTTATAAAGTTAGCATTTCTCTGTTTTTATAAAGTTTGCACATAATACTCTGTAACTGGAGCTTCTCTCCTCAGGCCTTCACTGAAAATGGGTTCTTTCTGACCATGTCGTTTCTTCACAGTAAACAAATGTCAAATAAATAAATAAAAATTTTCAAGAACATGCACCTCATTTCTAATTTGTCTTTTCTTTACTACTAACTTGCCTCTTAAATATATATTTTTACACATAATTTTTCTTCATAAAATGTTCCTTCCTATTTTTTCTTAAAATCTATTTCTAATTTTTCGTATAATGAATATGATTCATTCTTACATGAACAGCCATGTAATAACTTCTGTAATTCATTCAGTTTCAGTATGCAGTAGCACTGGCTATAGAAATAAGTAATTGTAAATACTGCGCATATGATAATGTTGTCTATGAAATCAGACCTGTGCATGTTATCTTTGTTAAATATCAGTTAGCTATGCAAGGTGACAGCAAAATAATAGGTTAGATTTTAGTGTTGCTCCATTTCACACACAAAAAAAATAAGATTTTGGCTATTTGGTCTGACCTCTCTTGAAATACTGTGTTACTCTTGAGTGTAACCTCCTTTGTGTGATTCATTGGTAGTTCAGTCTGGTTCTCTGCCTGACAAACTGAATGCTTAAATTTGTCTTTCTTTTCCCTAGCAGTTGCAAATTCTACACTGGAGCTCCAAAATCCTGTGAACTGAAAAACATGTCACTTCAATTTTTCCCAATACTATGAGTTTCAATTCTCACTTTGTCTGTTTTCAACACTGGACAATTTTGTCTGCTGTTTCTTCTTTAATGGCTATTTTGTTATGCCCCACATGTCTGAAATGCAGCCTTGGTGTGTGTATTAGTTTGTGTAATCTTTTGAGGGGTCCTGCTCCTAACTCTCCATAAATGGGAAAGTTAATCTATTATATAACAAACAAACTAGGTATAAATCCCTACGTCACAAGATGGGTTGCCAACTGGCTCACTGACAGAACCCACACTGTAAAAGTTGCCGACTCCAAATCTGACCTCAAGGCAGTGACAAGTGGAGTGCCCCAGGGTTCCGTCCTGGGACCTCTCCTGTTTGGTATCTACTTCTCTGAAGTACAGGCTAACACAGAAGGCCTCTGGCTGATGAAGTTCACAGATGACTGCAAACTAGGAGCCATAGTCAAGTCCCCAAATGATGTGGACATTCTACAGAAGGGCCACACTGAGACAGATGCCTGATGTCAGAGCCATGGCCTTAAGCTCAATGCCAAAAAGTGCAGTGTCATCCCCTTTGGTAAAAACTCTGTACCCATGAACTACCACATAGGCAGCAATCTATTTAACACCGAATGCGTGATAAGAGACCTTGGGACCCAGGTGGACAGTAGTCCCTCCTTTGATAGCCACATCACCACAGTAGTCAGGAAGTCCTTCTACGTAGCACACCTCATCATAAAAGGGTTCTCATCCAGGAAAAAAGAGCTCATTGTTCCCCTCTACTCGTCACTCATTAGACCCATTATAGAGTGCAATGCCCCTTTTGGAATGTACCTCACAAGACATCTGCAGCAGCTGGAAAGGCCACAGAAGTACCTCACAAAGAGGATTACTGGCCTCAAACAAATGCCCTACACTGACCGCCTCAAACAACTCCAGCTTTACTCCGTAGTATATTGCCTGCTCCGAGGTGATCTCTGCCTAACATATAAAGCTATGTCAAACCCAGAGTGGTTGGACATGCTACACCTAAGGAAATCCCAATCCCTCCAAGCTACACGCTCTGGGGACCTAAACCTTGTCACCACAATAAACAGGACATGCTGGAGGGATAGATTCCTGTCCCAGAGACTTCCTATACTCTGGAACAAGCTACCCATCTATGTCAAGCAAAGTTCTTCATTAGCACTCTTCAAGAAAAATCTTGATGAGTGGATGGGAAATAGGAAATACACCCTGAGGATCACTACTGTGTCTCTGCTGGACAGTGGCACAGGAAAATAACTTTCTTGGGTGGCGTAAGCTATGGTACCTTGCTGGCTAGGCTTACGTAGGCCCTTGGGCCGATAGCCTAGTACCTACCATTGAACCTATGAACCTATTATAGGATATGGTACTAGTATAACAAAGTCAATCTGCCTTCCAAAAAAGAACTATATTATTCCTGGAAGCATAAATAGTTTATTTATATCATCCTTGTATTCTCCAAACAAAAACTTTGCAAGCAGCATATTTCATCTGAAGGACTATATGAAGTTTGTCTATTCAATCTGCACATAGAAGGAACAATTAATGCTATTTTAAATGATGGAATTTCTTACTGTGTGGAAGTATTAGCACCCAGAACTCCTCAGAATTATCCCTCCCTTTCTGGAGGCATCCTCATTACACTTAGTACTTTTGACAACAAGATAAATTATTTATTTATTTATTTTCCCTTTGTTAACCAGGGGTGTCTGACTGAGCCGAAAAGGCCCTTTTTCAGCAGAGGCCTGAGGAGAAAAGCTCCACATAGAAAAATTACAGATACATTTAGTTATTAAGACATGATCAGTATACACACAAATTACAAAAGACATGTTTTTACAGTGGTATGCAGCACATCAGCAGTTACAATGAAGAGAACAAACAACAAAATATTAATTTAAAAATAAAGGTAGTTAATAGATTTGTTGTGTACAGCTGAAATTTGGAACATAGGTAGAATACATACATAGTACACAGGTACAGTACATACATTGTAGATTAGCCAGTGTTTGTAAGACTGAAAACTATTATCAAGTACTTTAGGTTTAGTATGTGTACGTTATTCACTTTCACTAGCCTGGGGAGCAATCATGACACTGCCAACTTTGCTTGAGATGTTGCCTGATGAGGTCTTTAAAAGAGGCTTTGGACAATGTGTTTTGAATGCTAGTGGGGACAGAGTTCCATTTTTTAGCCACTGAACTACTATATAGTGCATCTCCAAAGCTATTGTAGCTGTTGGTGACTTCTAGTAGTAGTTTTCTTGATGATCTAAGAGGCCTTTTGGCTGAGTGATGTTGTACTAGGTTTTTGAGGGCAGGAGACTTATTGGGGAGGTAATAGATCGAATGACAGAGGCAGAGCTGATTGTAGGCTAGGAGGTTGGGTAATTAAAGCCAGTGGAGCTGTCTCAGAGCAGTGTAGTTATGAGTTCTATATGAGCAATTTGCAGCAAAGTGGGCAATTCTGCTTCCATTTTGCTTAGTTCAGTTTTGTTGAGATTAGTCAGAATGAGAGATGCATAGAGTAGGGTGGATAGAAGTTGGGAGCGAGCAATGGCTGATCTTGTGTTGTTGGTAAGAAATGGTTTGATACAGTAGCGTGATCCCAATTTGGCATGTACTTTTTTAATAGTTAAGTTGAGATGACTATCAAATTTTAGGTGGGAGTCTATGATTATTCCCAATAGCACTTAGCCTGTGCCACTGGAGTGATTGGAGTAGCATTTCTGGAGTAGATAGTGAACTGACTGTTATCAGTGTCTTTGTTAGAACTGGTTATAATTCTAAGCTGAGTTTTCTTTGGATTGAGGATAAGTTGGGTTTTGGTAAACTAGTTTTCAACGTCAGAGAATGCTAGTTGAGTTGTTTGCAGGAGGGTGGGAATGAATGCTAGTTGAGTTGTTTGCAGGAGGGTGGGAATGTTTTGTGCAGCACAGATTAAAGTAGTGTCATCTGCATACTGAATGATGGGGTCTATTTTAGAACACCGAACATTCAAAATTTCGAGTGTTCTAATATTGAACCCTATGAATCGAAAATGTAAAACATCGAACATACAGACCAGCAAATTTTTTCCTAGGGAAAAAAATTCACTGTTTCAAAACACATACACACAACACAAGCACACAAAACAAACAGCAATCCACACACATACACCTAAACTCTTACACCTAACCCTGCACTAAACTATACATACACCACTAACTATCCACTTACCTTAACCCAAACCCTAACCCTAAGGTCCGTCACTATTGCACAGTCACCTCAGCCACGCCCTAACCCTAACTCACCTACCCTGCCCTAACCCTCACGTCCACACAATTGCACACTTACCTGACCCGCGCCCTAACCCTAACTCACCTAACCCACCCTAACCCTCACGTCCACACAATCGCACACTTACCTGAACCCGACCCGTAACTTTTGACTACAGAGCTGAAAATACTGAAGCAATAGAAATGGACAACCAAATTCTTTCCCTAGGAAAACATTTGGTTTTCTGTTTCTTTGATATTTTCAGTGTTCGCTGAAAATGGGTCAATATTAGAACACTCGAAATTTTGAACGTTCAGTGTTCTAATATAGACCCGAATGATAGATGCATGCTGTGTGGAGGTATGGAGGTCATTTGTGAAGATTGTGAATAGTAGTGGTCCTAAGATAGAACCCTGTGGGACTCCTATAGTTATGGGTAGCTGAGGGGAAGGAGAGTTTTCCCATTTCACAGCTTGGTACCTGTCAGTTATGTAGCTTTGGAACCAGGTAAGAGAAGAATTTGATAGGTGATATTGGTTTGGTTTGTTTATCAGGATTTGGTGTGAGACTGTGTCAAATGCTTTGGACATATCCAAAAAAAGAGTTGACACCTGCAGGCCTTCATTTTTGAGACAGTTTACTGTGTCTGTGAAGCAGAGGAGGGCTGTAGTGGTACTATGGGCAGGTCTGAAACCATGCTGAGTAGGTGACAGGATGTTGCTGTCTAGGAGATATTTTAGCACCTGGGTATGGATGCATTTTTCTAGGATTTTGGACAGGGGGGAGAGTAAAGCAATGGGTCTGTAGTTATTAAGTTCAGTGGAGGTCCTGCCTTTATGTATGGGTGTAACAGGATATTTTCCAGAGTTTGGGCACATAGTTTTCAACAATTGATCTGTTTATGAGAGTGGAGACTGGGATAGCAATAGCATCTGCTGTGAGTTTCAGGAAAAAGCTGGGGAGTAGGTCAGCTGCTGTTGATGAGGTTTTTAGTTTGGAGAGCATGCTTTTGATTGAAGTGGTGGAAACTGTTTTGAGGGTAAAGCTTGTATTAGTGTTATTTGTGTTGGGGGGGATAGTGAGGAAGGAACTGTCCTGTGATACTAAGGATGGAATTGAGTTCACAAAGTGTGAGTTGAATTGTGTTCCGATGGGAACTTTAGTGTCAGGGGTGGTTGGTTTGGTGGGTAGCCTTTTGGGTGGGTTTTAGTAGCTGGTTTACATTTTTCCAAATGTTTGTGGAATGTGTTGGTATTTAGTTTGAAATGTCGTGTAGTAGGACTTTTTGTCCAGACTAATGCATTTTTTTTGCACAGTTGCACAGTTCGTGGTACTTAGTTAGGCTTTGTGTTTCTTTGGCTTTTTGATAGTAAAGCCAGGCAGTGTCTCTGGACTTGAGGATTTGTTTGGTTTCTTTACTTTACTGAGCCAAGGGTTTGTAGAGGTTCTAACCTTGATTTTGTGCAATGGAGCGACAGTGTCTAGGTGTTGTAGAAATGTTTTGTTGAAATATGCAACAGCTTGGTCAAGTGGGAGGGTTTTTAGGGGGGTCCATTCAGAGTTACAGAGTAAAGTATTGAGGACCTCAGGAGGGAATTTTTTTGTGTTTCTAGTGGATATATAGTTAGTGGTTTTGCATATGCTTGTTCTACTATGTATAAGGTATATTATGTTGTGGTCACTTAAGGTGTCTAGGAGACTGCCTGTGTGGGGGAACAATGTCAGGTTGTTAGTTAGGACCCAGACAAGGATGGATTCCCTTTTAGATTTTTTATCACATCTAGTTGGAATTTGGACTAGCTGCTGGTAGCCATGGAGATTTATTAGATTACTTGGTGGTTCTGATATGCATGTAAACCAATCTATGTTGAAATCCCCCCAGAATAAGGATTTCATGTCAGTATGTGGAAAAACACCAGGATAAGAAGTCTTCAAGGCTAGCAGGTGTACTACTAGGTGGAATATAGATCACAAATGTGTTGATGACCTTTTTAGGGTGAAGTTGAAGTTGTGAGATAAATATGTCCCAATTATTGGGGGAGGGGTAGGAGTTTGGTAATTGATGTACAGTTAAGTTGGACTTGTACAGTAAGGCAGTTCTACCCTCTTTACGAAGTGGTCTGTCTTGTCTAATGATATTGTAGCCGGTAGGGAGAACTTCTGAGTTAGCTATGTTTTTATTTAGCCAGGTTTCTGTTAAAGTAACTATGTCTGGGGAGTAGTGTGCTATTGTGGCCTGGAGTTCAGGTATTTTATTTTTGATACTTCTAATATTAATATTTAGCATTAAAAGATGGTTGGTTTTGCTGCTATTGTTTATTTGCCCAGTGTTATGTTCTGACATTTGTGTTGGACAAGATGGATTTGGGCCTGGGTTGGGGTTTATATCCCCACTTATGGTGAGCCTGGTGTTAAAATGGTGATACAGATGTTGGAGTTTGGTTATGAGTATGAGAAGGTATTATACTTTTTTGGAGTAGGAATGAGAGCATGTGTGTTTAGTTCTGAAATGGTCTGTTATGTAGTTCTTGAACAATTGTGGGCATATATTATCATAATGTACGGTGTCTGTATATGAGAGTGCATAATGTAATGTTGTACTACTAAGTTTAGGGATATTGCTAGAGTGATGTTATCAAGAATTATAAGAAGACAGACTAGACTTAGTTGTGTGATAGTCATGGTTATTAAATTTAAGTTGGTTCTAGGTGGGGGTCTGGATAGGAATTATAGGGTTGCACTATATGTGGATAGGTAAGTAGTGTGGATGATGTAAATAATGCCTAGTGGGAATGAGAGTGGTTAGGAGTATTTTGTGATGGAGCAAGTTGGTGTGGTATAATGTGATCTGACTTGAGGAACTGTGATTGATGGAGGTGATGTGAAGATGAGCTGTGAGTGTGGCTGTGATTACTATAAATGTAGAGGTCGTGGGGGTGGGAGGGAATAGGGAGCAGGGCAGGGGAGCGGAGAGAGCCTGAGCAGCAGTGAGGGCGAATGGAGCGGGGCAGAGCCCACCAAGACAAGAGTAAAAAAGTAAGTATTACTTTACAAATCTGAACACTTTAAACAAATTCCTGAGGTTTAATGGCTTACCAGCAAGCAGAATGCAATTGCTGAAGAACACGTGCCCTGGTGGGAGACTAGAAATTTTAAGATGGCTCCATGCTCAGCAGGATTCTAATATAGACTTAGTATTGGGGAGGGGAGATAGCACAAGGGATGTAAACCAGGTGGAATGCAAAGAAACCAGCGAAACCAGAGAAGCAATCAGTGGAACTCTATCAGTGAAGGCCTCAGAGGGGGTAAGTAATAATTCAAACTACCTGTAAAGTGAAGGAGAGAAGAGACAGCAAAGTTTATTAAGGCTGGGAGTGTGTCTTCACATTGACTTGCTTATTAGTAGCCAGTTTGTGCACAGATTAGAGAAGGGAGATACATTAACACTGAAGGGGAATGTATAGAGTTGCAAATAAACAGGTGGGCCTCCAAGTGATACAAACTAAGGCAGAAAGAACTGAGAGGGCTGCTTGATGGTTAATTTAGTCACAGGGATCTAAATTAAATGTATACTGTCTACTGGACAGAGGATTACTACACTAGCTGGGGGGGGGCACAAGGCTACAACAGTCCGTTTTATTAGCACACTGATAACTGCTAAGAAATACTGCTAATGTTATAGCTTCACTCTCATAAAACATACAAGTAAAATGCCTGGGTGGACTGACTCTGCTCTTGAGGCTCTAAATGTATATCCTTGTTTAGTTTTGCAGTACTGATTCTTTCTTATACTGTATGGGTGGGGTGGTAGCCGCAGACTGCAGATTTGCTTGAGTGTGCTCTGAAGAGAGAGAGAGAGAAAAAAAAGAGAGGATGAAGCTAGTAGAATGAGACAAAGATAGGTTAAAGGAAGCAATGAGGAGATAGGAGGGTGTGAAAGATACAAGTCTGAGGATAGTGTAGATAAAGCAGGAGAATAGATGCCACTGGTACAATTTCAGACTGCTTCAACAGTTACCACAACACAGTGCCATAACTTAGTTTGGAAACAGGTTAATAAATCATGCACAATACATTTATCAGACAATTATCCTGTGCATGCAAGAATAAGGAAAATTGAACACTTAAAAGCACAGCTGAATCAGTAGCAGAGACAACTGTAGTGCTAAATCAGTAAATACTGTTTCTAACTCCCAACACTAAGTCAAGATTTACATTACAGTTATAACAGCAGTTTTAGTACATCATAGTTGCATAGAGAAAACATAGCTGCAGTGGTACTGTCAGTAAAACACAATTGCTGAATGACAGAATCAACCAATTAAATAAACAAATAAGCAGGTAAGTAGTCAGGAATCAGAAAAATGAATACTAGTTGTATAGATCCAAACAGAGCAAAAAGTAAGTATTACTTTACAAATCTGAACACTTTAAACAAATTCATGAGGTCTAATGGCTTACCAGCAAGCAGAATGCAATTGCTGAAGAGCACTTGTGTCCTGGTGGGAGACTAGAAATTTAAAGATGGTTCCATGCTCAGCAGGATTCTAATATAGACTTTGTATTGGGGGAGGGAGATAGCACAAGTGGTGTAAACCAGGTGGAATGCAAAGAAACCAGACAGGCAAATCAGTGGAAATCAGTGAAGGCCTCAGAGGGGGTAAGTAATAATTCAAACTACCTGTAAAGTGAAGGAGAGAAGAGACAGCAAAGTTTATTAAGGTTGGGAGTATGTCTTCACATTGACTTGCTGATTAGTAACCAGTTTGTGCACAGATTAGAGTAGGGAGATACATTAGCAATGAAGGGGAATGTATAGAGATGCAAATAAACAGGTGGGCCTCCAAGTGATACAAACTAAGACAGAAAGCACTGAGAGGGCTGCTTGATGGTTACTTTAATCACAGGGATCTGAATTAAATGTATACTGTCTATTGGATGGTTAGAATTACTGCACTAGCTGGGGGAGGGACATAAAGCTACAACAGTCAGTTTTATTAACACGCTGAGAACTCCTAAGAAATATTGCAAATGTTATAGCTTCACTCTCATAAAACATACAAATAGAATGTCTGGGTGGACTGACCCTGCTCTTGAGGCTCAGAATGTATATCCTTGTTTATTTTGCAGTACTGATTCCTTCTTATACTTTATGGGTGGGGTGGTAGCCGCAGACGCAGATTTGCTTGAGTATGCTCTGAAGAGAGAGAGAAAAAAAGAGAGAGGATGAAGCTAGTAGAATGAGACAAAGACAGGTTAAACTTAAGGGAGTAATGAGGAGATAGGAGGGTGTAAAAGATACAAGTCTGAGGATAGTGTGGCTAAAGCAGGAGAATAGATGCTACTGCTACAGTTTGTGTTTCAGTCATAAGGTAATTCCTAGCTGCTTTCCAATTTATGAACTGCAAAATGAAATTAAGAATATATTTGGTGGACTTCAGGCTCATTTCATCAAATTTAAAAAAAATGTATCAATTTTATATGTTTTGCATAATAATACATTTCAGAAAATTAATATTTTTTGATACTTAGTTCAAAAAATCTGAAGGACATTGTAACTTCTTTAAATGGCAGATCAAGGAAGATAACCTAACTTTGCAAAGATTATTCATCTAATAAATTGGAAGAAGCATTTCTGAATATCTTTACTAAGGTGATCCAGCTAAAGCGATTCAATCTAACATTGTTGATAGGGTAAACAGAACTTTGTGAACCCTTTCAAAGACAGCCTCAGTTGCCTGTCTATATAAACCTACTGAGTACTGTAGAAACATTTTGATTCCTGTTGGATGCTGAAAAAAAAAAAAAAAAAAAGAATCTTGAATTTTTCATTAACTGCTAATCTACCTATATAAGTCACACCGGAGAAGTTGTCTGGAGCTTGCCAGCCACTTACTGCTGGAACATAGTATTATATGTAAAACGGATTTTGCTCCTGAAGTACACCTTGCCTGGAAAGCCTGAGATTACAAAGTTGTTAACAAAGAACAATTTACAAGAATGTGTAAATAATTATTGTAACGCTCATGTTTTCATGCTTCATGTTAATTATCCCATCTAACTGATGCCTTTCTTGCTCATTGTTTTCAGAATTCACATTCAGCAGCCAATGAAATTTATTGTACAAATTTAAATTTTATGTCAGTTTAGTTAATGGACCGAACCATACATCTACTTTCTCTTGAACTTTAGTTTTTACTGAGCAGGTTTTAATGGTTGCACAGGTGCTCAGCATTTAGTATCTCATTTTAATTTTCCTTAATCATATTATGATCCTGCATTGTTTTATTCTTATATAATTTTGTGTTTATTTTTTTACATTTCAGTTTTTAAAGAATTTAAATATAATATTTTCTTTTTATTAAGCTTACTTATTTATTGTGGGTTGTCCAGACTCCAAATACTGCTGCAGAGTTGTTAGATTTCTGTTAAGAGATGACTCCTGATGTCTCAAAACCTGTCATATGTACTCGTCATCGTAATATAAATGCATTGTTTTCAGACTTAGGGCTGATAGTCTAAAATTGTCTGTAAGGTCAGTTACTTCTATTTTTTTCCTTTCCCTTATATGATGCAATACTGACAATAATCATATTTGCTTTCACTGCAGGTCAACAAACATTAAACTGCCAAAGATCAGAATCACCAAAAACATATCTCTGAAACACAAAATGCTGAAAAACTATAACTGAAGTGTATTTTCTGGTGGGGGGGGGTCCACATCCTCTCTAACTTATGTATACCAACTCCATGGACACACAAATTTGAAGAGGGGAGAAATCTCTCAAAAATGGCATCATTGCCACTGCACACTAAGAAATCTCCCTGATAATGATTTTGCATGTAAAAGAGTATTTGCCAATCTAATTCTCAGTGTCTCTGGCCTTGGCAATTGACTCTTGAAGAATCACATCTCATCCACCTGTGAGGTAACTGTCAAATTTACACAGGATATTCTGTGGAGATTTCTTTGGTATGAGATGTACATATTAAAGCAGTGGACCTGGGGAGAATAAAACAGTGCTAATGTTATGGATGCTGCAATTGGGCAATGGTTTATGTACATCCTTTATGTGGTTGAGAAGTAGTGCTCTGCTCAGTCATTTGTGTGTGTTGGGGTATGATGATGAGTCCTGGAGTAGTATATCTCATTAGTACACAGTGTTAGTTTTCAAAGAAGGTAAAAAAAAAAACGTTTCTACCTGTCCTATGTGGTTATGGAGTTAATTCTATGTTAAACCTATTTGCATTACAGTTTTCATATTATTTGTGATTACTCATTGTTTCGTGGGTATTTATTAACCTCTAGTAGCTTATACTTTTAAGTCCATAATATTTAAGGTAAGTTACAATGTATGTGCCTGAACAGTTAACTTTAATGTGATATCTGATTATATTGGCAAAGTGTCTTTGGGTATTGTTCTTTTTTCCTCATTCAGAGAGGGATCTCAAACTGCAATTTAAATTTTACATATATTGAACTGAAATATGTTTCCTTCTCTAGTATACTGTTTGTTATTCTGTTTTACTTAATTGCTCATACACGGGACATCAACTTTTTCTAGCTATCATCAACTTTATTGCCTCTGGTACTATAAACTATGTTATTTTTGTAAGCGTGTTTCCAAAGCCTGATTTCTGACTACAAATCTGGGGGCAAAACTCACTTTTCTAAAACTTTCGTAGCTTTTAGATTTTCTCTTTCATCTGCAAATACATAAATATACAGTTGTTTTTGTCAATGAATAAGATTATTTCTATTCTTGAACATTAGGTTCAATTTAATTCTCTATGTTGTTGAGATGGTATTGTACTGGTCCTGAACCATAATTCACCTCTTATGAATAACAACTATGCTATGCATTTCACATATTGTGTAGAAATATTTAAATCAAAATTGTATTACTCCTAATGCACAAAGAGTAGCATTAGTGAGACAAAGTCAGATTTATATGGGTGCAGAGAGAGTAATACTAAAGTGTGTGCTGTAATATTTCCTTCAACCACAATTGTATTACTGTAAATAATTTATTTCTATTTCAGAAACTGCTGGGGGTATAGGAAGGTGTTATATTTTGTTACACTTAGGACTCATTGCTGTCTGATAGCTTCTACAAGTAGGACAGAGATTATGCCCTGGGAGAGGGAGGGTTAGTCATTTATTCCATTTAAAATTTATTGCCCTCGAGTGTTTGTATTATTACTATTGTTATTATTATTATTATTATTATTATTATTATTACTATTACTATTACAGTGTAGAATAACAAGTGATCTGGCCTTCTGTTATACTTTGCAGACTAATCATTCCATGCATGACAGGAGTCATATTTTTCAATTTAAGATTCACTTTCTACTGTAAACACCCTTAAAATTTAATTAATAAATAGCTGGGATAGCAAATTCATCATGGCCTCCAAGTTATAGCTAAGAGGAGTCTTTTTTGATATCCTTTTTATGCTATGAGCATGGATTTTTGTTTTCTTCAAGAAATGTATATGTGTCCTTTAAAATTTGATTCTGTACAAAGAAAGTAGATACTATTTATCATTGCTATAAGCAATTCAACTAATAGTTTAGATGCAGCAATTCTGATTAAGAGGAACTTTCTCCTCAATGTAAGAAATGCAAAAGAAGATGCTGAGGGCAGGTTTTATGCAAATGTGTTAATCTACTACAAAGAAGGCCAGTTTTGTTAATGTCTGTTTATACTCACAGTATAAATAATACTTTTTTTATGCTTATTTAAGAATCTCCTGTTTTTGATAATAACAATATGATTCTTGGAGATGCTATTGTAACATCTTTGTGATCAGGTTTTTGATACATTTGGGTTACAGGGATGAAAGCTCTTAACCACTAAATGTGTGATTTTAAAAACCCTAAGATGTACTTGATCATTATTTTTCATTGGTAGAAATTATTTTGCTCACTGACACTATCTGAGTCTCTCGTGTTGTTTTTAATAAATTTGGGTTTCATACAATATACCCAAACAGAGGTATTCAGTTGCTGCAGAATTTTTATCAATGCATATCATCTATCTGATGCTTACATTATCACTCAAAATTATGTACTTGATCCTATACAGACTGATGAAAAACCGAAAAACAAATAACCTAAATGGCTTCAGTGGTAAAAAAGCTGATCCAATAGACATATAATGTAATACAAATAATAAAACATGTATATGTGTATACTATTTATATAATACAACCAGTTGCTATCAATTTAAAATTAAACAAAAATGTAAATAGTATACTTGTGCTTGTTTATACAAATATATACACACATACACATATGCCTATGTACCCTATTCACATGAATAAGTGAATGAATAACCACATGAAAGAATGAATGAGTATGTGTATGAATAAATATATGAATGAGTGTATGTGTATATGTATATGTATATATATATATATATATATATATATATATATATATATATATATATATATATATATATATGTATATATATATATACACACACACACACACACACACACACACACACACACACACACACACACACACACACATATATATTCTAGTATAGTATACACATATACATGTTTTATTATTTGTATTGGTTGACCTGTCGGTCGAACTGTATGTTTGATTGAGTATACCTTTAAATATTACATCTTATACTACATGAATTATTTAGTAGTAATAGAAAATGATTGGTGCGTTGTTTTAAATTTTAATCTAAGATGTTATAAATTATTTCAGTTAATGGGCATGCTCTGTTCTTGAAAAAGTCTCCTACATAGGAGACGAAAGCGCTTGGATTTTGGTCATTACTGATTATTTTATTTTTTTCCTCTGTATTGTGTTGTTTTAATAAATTAAATTAAATTACATTATATGTCTATTGGATCAGATTTTTTACCACTGAAGCCATTCAGGTTATATGTATTTGATCCTTATAAGGTCCTACTTCTTAGTGTCACACAATTTCACTTTCATTTCAGTCTCACAACAATCTTGATCAATAATTAACTTCTTCTTAATCTCAAAGTATCTTTATAACTCTAATTTTGAATGCAATGTAGAGCCTAGACCCTGTCTGTGACCATTCCTTAATACACCTGAACTTCATGTCTACTTCAAAATCATGGCTTAATTACAGCTATAGCCTTAATCCACATCTAAGAAAAGAACAACAGATTGCCAACCAAATGTTTTCCTCTGTTCAAGTTCACTTTTAAGATTAATATAATAATAACACACCATTTTGTGTTAGATAGATAGCATTTAAATAATTGCTGAAACATCATTCCATTTATCAAAGCATAATACTTAGTGGAAAAAGCCAAGAGAAACATCTCATCTCTGGTAAAGCAAATCTCATTACAAAGGTCTTAGAAGATATCTGGATCAGAATAAGTTCAATGTTGTGATATCAGCCCACATGAACAGAAGTCTCTACCAATCTGGAAAAAGCCTGAAAATGCAATGGCTATCAAAATCCATATCAAAATCCTGGCCATAGTACTACTACTGCCATCATTTCCTTTATGGACACATTCAATCAAGCTAGCAACTCTTGTAAATTTGTATTCTCTCTCTTTCTTGACCTTTCAAAAGTCTTTCATATGGTCTCCCACCCCTTACTCCTCAGTAAACTCTCCACCCTAGGCATCTCCTCCCCAACTCTAAACTGGTTTGCTAACTATCTAAAAGGCAGACTACAAACTGCTAGATGGATCAACTCTTTCCATTCGTCTCCATTTCTTGAGTCTACTACAGGTGTTTCCCAAGGCTCTAGCTTCGGATCCCTTCTCTTTAGTATTTTTATAAATGACTTCCATACCAACCTTACAAATGGAACTGTTGTTGTACAATACACAAATGATTCAACCATTATCTGCTATGTTAAATTAAGAACAGAACTTCTGCAGAATGCCTTTACTAACACTGAAATCTGGATAGTTAAAAATCATCTAGGTCTAAACTCAAACAAAACTAAATTATTGTTTACTTACAAGACAAACCTCTCTGTTAACAAGACAGACTTCACCATTTACTCTCAAAACACTGGTATAGAGGTTGTCTCCCACACTAAATTACTAGGAGTTATTCTTGATTAAAACCTGACAGTTGACCTTCACATCCACAATAACATTAAAAAAAAACTATAAACTAGGAACCCTCTACAAACATAAATACTATCTTAACTGTTCTATTAAGCATACCCTCACCTTAACCCTGCTCCTACCTTCTCTCCTTTATGGTGCTCCTCTTCTTGTTAACATCCACTCCACCCTAAATACCAAGCTTGAGTCATGTTATAAAAAGGTAGCCAAGTTTGCAAACAATGCAAAATGCTCTTCCCATCACTGTACTGCCCTAAAAACACTTAACTGGCTTGAACAACCACACCATCTAACCTATCTACAGCTACTCACAGCACACAAAATTATTTACAAACCCTCAGAGTGCCCAACCCTTTCTTCATTCCTAACCCACTATCACCCAAATAGACCACTTACATCTGAAAATCATCTTCTCTTGCAAGTAGACAAACATTAACTCCCAGCAAGTGACATGCTTTATTCCTTCTCTTTTGCCAACTTTGGAACTCTCTTCCACTAGCTATCAGAACGTCCAGCAATATCTCTTTATTAAAAAAAAAAAAATATTTGTGGCAATACCTCTACACCTTTTGGCAATGCAGATGTCTTAGTTCTCATCTAGACACCCTAAGTCATTTCACACCTTAATTCCTATCTTCACCTCTTCAAACCTTCTTGTATCATTACTCAAAACAACTTATCTTTCTTTTTGCAATCTACATTTGCTTCACTATCTATCTACACCACCATCCCACCCTGTACTGTACTACTGTGCTGTTCATATTCTCTGAACACCTAAAAATACTGCCAATTCACCATTATGTTTTCATTATATTGCCTTTACTGTATAATAATACAATTACTGGATTACTTTGTAACTTTCACCTATACACATCTGTACATATCATGTGTTTGCACACTCTTTTCCAATATTGTATAATACTGTGTGTTTTGTTATACTGATTGCAACTTATACCTATAAAAATCTGTACATATGTGTTTGCACTCTTTTCTAATATTGTATAATACTGTCTTTTATCATACTGTTTGTATCTAATAACTGTTGTGTATATTTTATGTACTGTTATACTAATTTACATTGTGGAGCATTTCTCCCTGGGCCTCCACTGACTTTCCTGGTAAACAAATGCCAATAAATAAATAAATGAACAGGAGCCAAAACACTCCACACTAAGCCAAAGCAGCAAGATATATTTTGTCCACAAACACATTCTGTTATATGCTTTTCTCCTACATAAGACTTAATTAGAACTGAAGATATGCTACAATATAGCACTTAAATACTTCAAAATTGTCATATGAGTTATTAGTGACAATTTAAAGAAAACATAAGTGATAACAAAGACTTCCATATTTCAAAATATTTAAACATCTAATGTATCAAATCTGTACAGAAATTTTAATTATCAAAATACCAAAGTAGTTCTTATACTCATTTCATCTTCTTAATTTGTAGGGATGGAATTTTATCACACTCTTAATAGTCAGGTGGCCATTAAGTCTTGGCAGACATCTAAGTGCCCACCTTGATCTGCTATCTAATTTCCTTTATTTCTAATATGCTACAAACTTTCCACCTCTCTATCTGTTTATCACTAAGCCAATGACAAAAAAATATTTGTTAAATGTAACATGCATTAGTAAACATTTGTAAGCTCTTTTATTACTTTTTTATTTTTGGTTTAATAATATTAAAAATGCCACAAGAAATACAAACAGCACACTAAACAGGTAATACACTCTTGCAATTGAACTTATAATTAAAATCTAAAATAGAGAATGAGTTGTTTAGCAATAAATATTTCCCACTGCAAATAAATCTATACCACTTACAAGCTCTGTTATGGCAGGTACGTTTCTTGTTGTTGTTGTTGTGTCTTTCGGCTTTTCCCAGTTAAGGGTCACCACAGCGGAACTTCGGTCCGCTAATGATTGGAAGTAGATTTTTACGTGTCGAGTTGCCGGCCCTCAAGCACAACCTTCAACAAAGATACGCCCATTCATCCATGTCTCCAACACAGAAGATGCTCTAGCTGAGAATTGAACAGGACAACGTCTTACTGTGAGGAGACAACGCTACCGCAGCACCACTACCGTGTTTATAATATCACAATGACCTGGCTTCTAAAAATCACTTTCTAACAGTTCTTGCCCTTTTAAACTATAAATATAAGGGGAAATCACAACGTTTCTTAAGGTACTCTGAATGACCTTTAAGCCTTTCCAGCTGCTTCTGGTGATAACTGTAATACTAATAGTTTCAATACTGTAAGTAAAAGAAAAAGCATGCATACATTCTACCACCAACTGCCCCCTCTTTTTTATCTACTGTTGTGCTTCAGGGAAGGAGTAGGATGAGCCCTACGGATCTCCTTCCTGCATGGAATTGCCCAATTCATTCATTCATTCATTCATTCATTCATTCATTTATTCATCAGGGTGAAATCTAGTCTTCACAGATTGAAATGGTGAGTCTTAAGAGCCCATGTGTTCCTTTTTTGGAGTTGAGAGTCAGGTTCTAGGGAATCAACCATTCTGCAGATCCTGCACACTGTCCTAACTGCTTGCACCACTGGCTTGCAAGCTAGTCTATGGTCTGCCTCCAAGAGTCTCCTGACCAAACAGCACACCACTTGCATTGGTATCCCACTGATGTTGCTAATTCACATGCACTCCAGGTGTCAACAATGCAGCAAGCCTAATTGCAACTCTGTCATCACAATGGTGGGTGGGCATCAGACATTCAATCTGATCCTCTCTGCTCAATCCTTCTAGCACCCTTTGAGCTGACTTAATTTTGAAAAACCAGCAGATATCAAGCCCTCTTTACTTTTGTCTCCATTGCTTCTACATTTATTTGTCTTTACCAGAAAAATGTTGCCAGTATGGTGGTAATCATCCTTCAGATGTACCGTACTCCACAGTACTACATTTCTCTGTCCAGCCTGGACAACGAAACAAAAGATATCTGCTGCATTTACTGCCTCAGAGTTTGCAAAGACTGTAGGCTTTTGGTTGTACTCCTGTCTCTCTTTCTGCTGCTGGTGGCAATAGCAGACACAGTTAGAAGTGCAAATACCTACTGATTCTCTATGTTCAGGACTGTGATGGCTGCTGTTGCTGCCTCGGTCTCTTCTAGCAGTAAATAAAAGGCCATTATAACTCACATTGGTCATGCAGATGACTCATCAGCTACCAAACTTGGGATACATTCCCAGTTCCACTGTGCATATTATCCAGCCTACAAGGATGTCCATCTGTACAGTGACATACCTTTGGCCCTAAGATTAAACATGGCCCACTCTTATGGCACCAATGCATTTTTCTGCTCTGTGCAGTCTGTTGGCATGATGTTATTGTAACTAGAGATTTATGGAGCTCTCAATCAAAGCCTCTGCTTTAATCGTGGTGGGGCCTGTTTATTTGAATAACATACTCGCTGACACAGAGTGCTAGAACTCTGGCATTGCTGCCATCACTGGCAGCTGCCATAAAGACTGAGCTGCCATGAGTCTGTGGTACTTTTCTTTAGATCTCTAAATAAGACTAAGACTGTGAATTATTCTTTATGAGATCCATTGCTCCTACTAGAGTTGGAACTGGCTGGGTATCTTTCTTCTACATTGCCCTAATTTCTGCCTGTATATCTTGGTACTTTATGACTATCTGTATCTCTGTACATAAGACACTATAATTACTGGATGTAGCAGTTTCAATTTTCAATGCTACTTTTGTCTTCTTTTCATGAACTTCTATATCTGGCTTTCTTGCATCTTTCTTTGAACTGTTGGTAATGGGTAATCATATGTGATATAAACCATCATTTTCTGTAATGCTTTGTAGCTCCTGCTTCCAGTGCTTCTCAGCTACTTTAATATTATAATGTTTACACAATTCCCAGTGCAACAGTCTTGCCACATTATTATGCTTTTCAGTATGCAGGCCATTGGCTATTAGTGTATCACACTCTGTAAAAAGATGTGCAACTGATTCCAGTTTCCTATAGAAAGTTCCAGAAAATCTTCCTGTGACAGATTCTCTTCAGCTGCACCCTGAGTCATCTGCTGATCCTTTCATATGGAAACTCACTAGCTTATCACTCCACAACACTATCTGCGTCAGAGTAGCCATTACTTCCTGCTCCTTTCCTTGCTGTGCAGCTCCAACTGAACTTTTGTATTCATATTCTACTGAAGCTTCTAGAGTGCAACTATCAAATGCTTCCTGTTTCTCCTTAATTTGGGACCTCATTGTTCCATCATGCTGTGACATTACCAGAGTTGGATTTTCTGCACTAAATCCTTCACTTATTTCATAACGTCAGTTTCTATTTCTTCAAATTATCCATTACTAATACTCTTTTCTACTCTCCCCTTTGTTTTCTTATTTATTTATTTATTTTTTGTATTGTAAATGTTTCCATATCTGGATGCTTTTAACTGTATTTCTGTTCAAATATCTTTGGTACTCCTTTTTGTATTGATTAGTTTCACCTTCGGCTTTGCATAAATATTGCACCATATTATATCTCTTTTTCTTTCCCATGTCCATATTACTTTTTCAATGTCACCTGCTCCAACGGTTTCGCCTTACTATGGGAACTCATTGTTCCATCATGCTGTGATATTACCTGTGTTAGGTTTCCTACCGTAGATCCTTCACTTCACAGGTATTCCATATCTTCAGTTTCTGTTTATCTGCTGCTTTACTAATCTTCTCTTCTATGTACCCCTTTTTCATATTATTTTTATATTGTGAAATTTTCTATATCTAGGTGCATTTGCCTGTATTTCCTCTTCAAATATATTTGGAGCTGCTTTTTTTGCATTGATTAATTTGGCTTTCTCCTTTGCAAACATTGTACCATATTAGATATCTCTTTTTTTACTATGTCCATGTTTCTCTTTTATACATTTCAAATATCTCTATTTTTTTTCTGAATATTTTTGCACTTCCTCAGTCACTTCTTTCTCCAAATGTCTCAATGTGTCTTGGTGTATATAATGTTTTTCATGAATCTGCTGTATTAATGAACACAAATTTGTATTTGAAGCTTTCAACAGTTTTTTTTTATTTGAGTATTTTTCTTTCCTCCAATTTCTCTCTCAGTCTTTTTTGAATTTATTTCATCCAGAAATTCTAGGCTTTTTGTATAATAGTAGCAATACATCATTTCTTTCTTATCCTAAATACTCTACTCTATCATCTTTATGGATATTTTTGGCCTTTCAGTTTTTATGTATTTTGTGGAATGCTACTTCCTTCTACAACAGGGGGAGACATCCTCCTCCTGAGGATGGACTAAACCTATTGCAGGAATTTTTCTATGTCTGGAGGATTCCACACTGTCATTTTTTCCAGTCATAGCACCAGTGCAGCTACCAGGTGTGAGCACTTTTTATCATGGGACATGTGCATCCAACTGTCTTTTCTATTTTTTAATCTATTTCTATCCATAATATATGCTATATAAAATACAGTCTATATGCAACGGTGTCTTGTTGAGATTTTGTGAAAATAGGGTCCACCTTGTGAAGGTGCTCACCAAGACCTGAGGATGAATTCAGTTTCAGCAATACTACTCTTCTTTGCTTGCTGATTGTAACATCTCTCTATTCAGACCCCCATCATTGACTTGCCAGATGTTAGAGTAAAAAGTACACAGACAATAACTTTCTCTTGTGATACGACACATACCAGGATCGATACATTTGATACCCCCCATCAGTGTCCCAGTATAAATAATGTTACAGCCTGTATTCTTCTTTAGCAACTGTAACTGTTAAGCTGGTAAGTTGCTTTATCTTTACTAGTTTTCCAATACATAAACATTAAAGCACCCAGGTTGACAGCAACCTGACTTTTGATCACCATGTTGCTTCCATTGTACAAAAAGCTTTTTACATGGCCCACCTCATAAGTAAAGGTATCTCATCCATGGACAAAGAGGTCATAAGATCCCTATATTCTTCCCTTATAAGGCAAATTATTGAGTACAATGCCCCCTTTGGTATGTACCTCACAAAGCACATGCAGCAGCTGGAGAGACCACAGAGGTTCTTTACCAGGAGAATTCAGGAGAATCCAGGGCCTCAAACACCTACCCTGCACAGACAGGCTAAAAGCTCTCTCCCCCTACACAGTTTCATACAGACTCCTCAAAGGTGATCTCTGTCTGGCATACAAAGCAATCTCAGACCCCGCCTTGATGGGACTGCTGCATATCTGCAAGTCAAGTTCCACTCGAGCAACCCATACGCATGATCTCAACCTGGTCTGTGATATCAATAGGACTTGATTGTGAGACAGATTTGTGTCCCAGAGACTTACCCATCTGTGGAATAGACTCCCTCTCCACATCAAGCAGAGTACTTTATTATCCCTTTTTAAGCGAAACCTGGATAACTGGATGGGAAACAGAAAATAGGGTCCTTTGGGATATTTTGGTATATTTCATGAGATACATTGTAAAGGATTTCCTGACAACTGTTTGCACATACAGTTAAAGAGAGGGAGTTATTAACTCAACTTCATAAATCTTTGATTATATTTTTATTTTGTACAGGTGTGTTGTCTATACAGTATGATGAGAGGAGACTTGTCTATCAAGAGCTGATGCTTCAGTTTTCAGCATTTAGTCTGAACCCTTGTTTATTACACCACACATTTACTAGGGAGAGGTCATTCTAGAGGGTCTGGGTATAAGGGCATAACTTAACACCAGTTTCCCTTTTGCATTCATCTGCAAACTTTTGTTAGCAAGAAGTCCTTGCTATCTGCTTGGAGTAAATTCTAAAAAAGGAGAGGTCCCAGTACTGAGCTCTGAGGACACTGCCAAAACCTTTTTTACATTCTGATCAGGTACATGCAGATCACACTATGTGGCTTTGCCTTTCAGATAGTTCCCAGTCATCTTACTATGCATTGGTGATCCAGCATGGTGAATTATGTTGAAGGCTTCAGTCAGATCAAGATATCCCATGTGTACTATATGGCCATAATCTACAGCCTCCATAAACCTGTCAAAATGTTTACTAGCTTCATTAGAAAGGTTCTACACTTCACAAAGCAAACTGTTCAAGTCTAATACAATTCTTGATATTGTGGTTTATTAGGTGAGTTATAATATGTTCCATGGCTCTGCAGATGAGGCTTATGAGGATCATAGGTTTGTAATTGCCCATGTTGATTGTAAGGCCACCCTTATTGAGAGGCATCATTCCTGCAATACTCCAATCATCAGAGACAAAGACAGTAGCTAAACTTTGGTTAAACAGTTTAAGGAATGTCTCTGTAATGTCATATTTAACAGTATTAATTAAGCAACCAGAAATATTGCCAGGTCCCATGATGGAAATATTTTTGGTCTTGGTAAGCACTTTCAGGAAACAATCACTAAAGATAAGTGGGTGATAAGGGATTCAGATTTTTCAGAGTTTTGGGTAGCATTATAGGTGAAGACTGTAAAGTTCTTTGCATGTATGTTGGTAAAATCTATTGGGTATGAACAGAATGTATTATTTTGAAGTTCAGAGCAATGGAGGGTATTGTTTCTTAGTTTTCTGACAAAAACTATTTATTATTATCTTTGGCTTCAGAGGCCAGCCTAAGTTTATACTCTCCTTTAAAATACTTGATAGTATTTGCAAATGTTTGCAATTCTTTTGATGTTAGATTTAAAAAGATGGGGTTTGGATCTAGTAAATAATTTAAGGATTTTTTCTTCTTTTGTATAGTCTGTACAGAGTAAATCCATAATATTGTATGCTAGTTAAAATTTATTATCCATCGTGCAAGTTTTTACTGAAATTATATATATAAAACTACAGAGGCAAAAGTCTTTGATGGCAACCTATTGAAGCTGAAGCTCTTGACTTATTTAACCAAAAACTTGTATAAAACATACATCTTATTCAGTTAGCCAAGTGAAGACAGATTGGATACAAGCAAATCAAAAGCAAGCAATTCATTTAACCAAATCACTTGCATTGACTACTGCGCTGAGTCAGAAACCACACCACATTGACTTTGTGACCTTTTATTAAATAACAGCCATTGACAACCAATGGTGATGCAACAATAATTCAGATGCAGCATATAATCATTAACCATTCAACCATTGACTCAAGCTGGTTGGTGTAACCCAGTCTGTTCCAGATGCCACTACAGAAAAAAACAGTTGTGTATTCCAAACTATCTCTGTCCTGGTGGTAAACCCATTTAACTCATCATTACAAGCCATATACCCCTTGATGTGGCCACTGGTCAAATATGGGTACAACCTGAGAAGAGCTGATGCCATTGAACAGGAATGGTGGGAAAACAAGGGGGTAAAGCCATAAGGCCACCAGCAATCTGGTATGTCTATGCCATTCCCCGAAAACAGCTGGCCTCAGAAAGGAGTCATCGGAGGAATCAAGTTAACCATTGAAAAATGTTTTAACATCAGAAATAGTATCCAAATTAAACAAATCAAAACCATATTATTCAAATGAACATTATCCAGATCATCCAAACAAACAGCATCAGGGTCACCACAACAAAAAGCATAAAATAATTTATTAGTAACAGGATAAGCACTTTTAGAAAACAATTTCCTTCGTCAGATCCTACCATTAACTGACACACATAGAACTATATATACTATTTTTAAAATGTCATAAGCCAATCAGCAGAATTCAAATGCCCCATGCAATTTCCTGGTGAATCACAGAACAGCAGATGTCATTTCCTGATGCATCGTAACACATTCTCAATACAGATAAAAATATGCATATGTGAAAAAACATACTAATATATATATATATAAAATATAAAAACATATAAAGAACATAACCATAACACATACAAATTGTGTAAAACTTCATAAATGTGTTTAGCATAATCAGATGACAGTCTTTGGTCACCTATGGTCACCCCCTCGTTGGTCAGGTCAGACCATAAACTAGTCATCCACATCCCACCCCCACCCACACCCCAGTATGGAAACCTCCATAAAAAACTTCTCCAAAGCCAACTTTATGCTACTTAAGTCAGAAGTTGCAAACTTCATGACACCCATGCAGACGGGAACTGAAAGTTTGACTGCTGAGTCCTACACTAAGGCACTGTACAAGCACATCTGCTCATGCATGAATCGTGCCATCCCAAATAGAGCCAATATGCTCTCCTCCAAAAAAAGGAAGCCAATCTAGTGGTCCCCTGCCATAAACAAACTTTACAACAAAAGGAAGAAACTGTTGCAGAAAAGAGGAAAATCCCAGGATGCAAAACCTCCCTTACCAGCCTCAGTAAGAAGTTGAGATCCCTCATAAAAGCCTCCAAAGCTAGTTACAAAAATAAAATTGCCAATGATTCCAAAGACAGCCACAAGACATTCTATAACTATGTCAAGAATTTAAATGGCAATGCTCAAATCTGCTCTGAGCTACAACAGAATGGCATTAAATATACTGATCTCAAGGATATTGCCAATATCCTGGCAGATCGATTCAGTGCCAACTTCACTCCCCTCTTACCCCCTAAATGGCCCATCTCAATACTGGAAGATTGCCAAATTCTGGTAATAATGGCCACACAGGTAAAAAACACACTCTCAAAAGCTAAGAATACAGCATCCATGGGACCAGATGACATCCTGGGCTGTGTACTACATGAACTACAAAATGAACTGGCACCTCACCTAAGTGTCATGTTTAATCATACCCTCACCTCAGGCTTTGTGCCCACTGAGTGGTGCACAGCTACAGTTATCCCACTCCACAAGGGAGGATCCACCTTGGATCCTGGGAACTACCGCCCCATCAGTCTGACGAGCCTGATCTTTAAGGCAATGGAATGTATTATCATGGAACTTATAAACAAAGACATTGGCAACCTTCAAACACTGGACCCCACCCAGTTTGGGTTCGTGAAGGGCCAATCTTGTCTCCTGAACATGATTGACTTCTTTGAATCAGTCTCCAAAGCTGTGGACAAAGGTAAGACAGTCCACACTGCCTATCTGGACCTCGTCAAGGCATTTGACACCATCTCCCACTCTGGAATCATAGATAAACTTACTAAGCTGGGCATTAATCCCTATGTCACTCAATGGGTTGCCAACTGACTTACTGACAGAGCCCACACTGTAAAAATAGTTGACTCCAAATCCAGCTCCAGACAAGTGACAAGTGGAGTTCCGCAGGGTTCAGTCCTGGGACCTCTCTTGTTTGGCATCTACTTCTCTGAAGTACAGGCCAACACTAAGCGACTCTGACTAACAAAGATCGTAAATGACTGCAAACTGGTAGCCATTATTGAATCTCCAAATGATGTGGTTACTCTACAAAAGGACCTTACAGAAACAGATGCTTGGTGTCAGAGCCATGGGCTCAAGCTCAATGCCAAGAAATGTATAGTTATCCCCTTTTGGAAAAAACATGTACCCATGAATTACCACATAGATGTCAGTACACTAAACACCAAAAGTGTGATAAAAAACTTAGGGACACAGGTGGACAGTGGTCTCACCTTCAATAACCACATTGCCACAACAGTCAGGAAATCCTTCTATGTGGCACACCTCATCACTAAGGGCTTTTCATCCAGAAAAATGGAGGTCATTGTCCCACTGTACTCATCCCTCATTAGACCCATTATAGAATACAATGCCCCATTTGGTATGTACCTCTTAAGACATCTGCAACAACTGGAAAGGCCATAGAAATACCTCACTAAAAGAATCACAGGCCTAAAGCAGATGCCCTATGCTGACCGCCTTAAAAAACTCCAGCTATACTCTGTCGCATATCATCTACTCCAAAGCGATCTTTGCTTAACATACAAGGCCATGTCAAACCCAGAGCAGTTGGACATGCTACACTTAAAAAAATCCCAATCCCTCAGAGCCACACACTCCAGGGATCTAAACCTTGTCATCACAATAAACAAAACATGCTGGAGGGATAGGTTTCTGACCCAGAGACTCCCCAGATTCTAGAATAGACTGCCCATACATGTCAAGCAGAGCACCTCTTTGGCCCTCTTCTAAAGGAACCTTGATGATTGGATGGGAGAAAGGAAATTCACCCTGGGGATCATGTCAGTTACCCTGCTAGACAGGGGCCCAGGGAAGTAAATAGTGTGGGAAGAAATAGCCAGGGAATTGTTATGGCTAGGCTTCTATAGGGTCTAGGGCCAATAGCCTAGTACCAACCTATGAACCTATGAAGCTATTTAAGCTTTCAGCACAGATTTTAAAGGAATACAAGCATTTAAACCTGGCAGAACATGTGCACGTAGTTCTGCTATCCAATATGTTTCTCTTGCCTCAGTGGCATTTTGCAAATCTCCATCCCTAATGTTACTGTTGATGGTAACTATAACCATAAAGGAAAAGCTATGGTCAGGGAAAAGTGCTACATGTTGAAACAAAGCATTGTGTTCTAAACTGTTATGTACAGCATATTGGTGTTGTAAAATTTGTTGTTTAAACATGTGGTTCATTTTGCCTACATAAAAACTAGCTTAGCAATATATATATAACTTTTCTAGTAATGCATGTAGCCTATCCTTTATAAAAATATGTGTACTTGGATGTGAAAATTTAAGGTATTTATAAAAAGACATGCTTTGCATCTTTTACAAGGGTATGTGCCTTTCTTTTCTGATGGAAATCTATAAGAATAGATCTTTCAAGTTACTGTTCCTCTTATAACTATATACAGATCCATCTATATTCCCTATCTGTTCATCCACTAAAAGTATTTTCCAGTTGTCATGTATAATGTTACAAATATATCTACTGTCACTATTAAATCTGTGTGGGACCCTGACATAAAAGGGGCTGAAAGCCCCCCCTTTTTGATTGTTGGCATGCCCAACAGAGAATCATGGTTTCCCCTTTTTTGCTGCGTAAAACATCTAGCTCTCCAGTGCTTGTATATATCTCATTTTCCTTATAACCACGCTCTATCAAATTCTGGACAGTTTTGTCTTTCTGTGACAGAAAACTTTCTTCACTAATGCATAATCTAAAAGTTCTTAGAATTTGGTTCTTGACCACAATTTGAAAAATGTGCAGGGTACATGCTGTCTCTAACAAGCAAGGTATTCCTCCAGCTAGATTTGTGAAATAATGACATGGTCAGCCTGCCTTCAGCATCTAATTCTAACTTCACATCTAAAAATTCAAAACATTTCTTGTCTACATGGGAGGTAAATCTCAAAAAACCTGTGGTAGACGTCATCAACAAATCTGCGGTAAAATAATACTTGCTCATACCATGGATTATTAGCATTTATAACAATTTCATGCTCCCACTCTGCCAAGAACAAATTTGCAAAGCTGTTGGCACAAGGTGTTCCCATGGCAACACCCCTGCACTGATAGTATATCACATCATTAAAACAAAAGACATTGTTGTGCAGAATAATCGTCAGCAAATGACTAACACATGTCATAACATCCTTCTCTAAAAAAAGAACCTCTCATTATAACAACAAAGTCCAAACCAATGTCATTTGTTATTATTAATATCCAGATCATAAAAGTCAGGATTTAGTCTGTCAAGATCCTTTTGCTGAATCGCATGGAAACCAATTTGACCAGCAGTCCAGATGACTCTATCTTTGATGAAATGCCTGGGTCTCTCAATAGCACTGGACCTTCAAGCACCTTTTCAATGAAGTCTCAGGATAATGGCAGACCAGAAGAAAACCATTCAGGCAAAGCTAAGATAATGACTGATGTAATACAAAATGGCAGGAGACACCCACCCTTCCGATCTTTGAATGACCTTGATAGAATGCCCTTCCATTGCCAAGTCAGGGGTGTGACCTATCTGGAAGGAATGCTAGGAGTAACTCTGTTGATAATTTCCTTGCCCTATCATGTCCTTTCTAAGAAATAAATTGACCTCTACCAGGCTCAAAGGCCTGCTCAAGCCCTGCATGAAAACTGGGCCTGACCCATCCCTTGTGGGAGTGGTATTATGTAGCAATATGGTCCAGTCTCCCTGGCAAATAGCAAGACCTTTGGCCTTGTCTAAATGCACCTGCTGACCGTTCCCTGCTTGATCAGTCTTAGATTTTTTTTACCTATATTGGATAAAATCAATGTGAATGACAAGGTCCTTCCAGCAAACACAAAGAAATAGTTCATTAGCACAAAAGGCATTGGCATACAAGGATGTGAACAAAGCTGCTATTGTCAAAAATGTATGAAAATCACCCAGTGTCTTATAAAGACCTCGAATAACAAGGGAACAGAGATGTCTCACAAATGGGCTTTCTGGAATCCCAGGAAAGACCCTGAATATTTTCAAGCCTTTGAGTACCCACTCTATCATCCAGTGGTCGGACACTTCTTGGAGGTCCTCTTTTTTCTCTAGGTTTTCTTTTTAACTTAATCATGATAAGACTCTTAACCTGATTTCCGTGTACCATAATCTTCTCTTTAATCCATGTCATTATAATTATTGTATTATGTTTGTTATAACTATGTATTTCTCAAATATTGTATGATTCTTTTTTGGTTCTAGCTTTGGACAAGACAAAATCTTTATTCCTCCAATTATTTGACACTCTCTGTATTTTCTAACTTTTTTCTAATGGATCTTTTCTCCTTGGGTCTCTGCTGAAAAAGGGCATGCTACCCAGCCAGACTAACTCGGTTAACAAATGTCAAATAAATAATTAAATAAATAAATAAATAATAAAAAAAAAAAATATGTTTCATTTATTATTATTTAAACAGTGTTATCTGTATATATTTATTTATATGTAAAAATGTATTTTATCTATATATACATTCCCCCAGCAGCACACCCCCATGTAAGGTTCCTTTTAATCTGAGAGTGGATCCATCCCATTAAGAGTATATCGAGATAGTGGCTACTCTGCATCTGCATTCTCTTTTTACTTATTTTTTTAATGCTCTGTTAAATTATTATCAAATATAATACAATGATCTACCACCCCAACCAACACCATCGTGACTCTTGGCCACCAAATATAAAGTTTACAAGCCTATTGCTTGTTTACCATTTTTTTACAATAAAAAGTTAATACTATCCTTCAGTCAAATAATCCAAGAACTACCATCATTGACATTACCAGTACAGCTTGCAATAAGTTTTGTTTGTTGCTGTTTAATTATTTATTTTTAATAACTAACAAAATAAGATAAATTAAGTAATATTGGCACTGTACAGGAGACTAATCAGTCATGTTACAGTCGATTAGCCCTCTATGTGGCCTCTGACCTCCTACCTACAAGGTCAATGTCAGCTGGCTCCATTTTCCACCATTAATGACTTGTGAGCTTGCAGACAATGTGCCACTGCAGGTAAGTCAACGTTATCACTTTCTTGTAGGCAGAATAATACACCAGTCACAAATGTAGTATTTAATTGGATCTGATAATCCAGTGGCATGTTCATTATTTTATGATTCTATGAACTGTAGAGCTGAGAATTTAATTCACAGATTAGTTTGCAAGATATTCCACACAAAAATTATAGCCACCAGATTTCATGAACTGTCTGCATTAACCATCCAGTCAACAATGTTTATTAATTTGACAGTCATTTATGTGTTATTAAAATAGAGAAAGTATACAACATATACTTTTCTGTTTATTTGCCTGTATTAGACACTGCAATCTTCTCTGGTTTGTAGAGTTATGTACAGAGATCTTTACTTCTGTTATCAAGATGTTCCATTTGCAGTACAGCCTTATTATTATACTGCACATAAATCATTCTGCTGTATAAATAAAAACACTTCTGTATAAATCTTGCAATATATAACAGAAAATAATGACTTCATGCTTCATTTGCTGTCACACTAAAACAAAAAAATATATGTATCCCTTTCATAATGCTATAATATACATTATGCTCAGAAAGTTGTACTGTTTTTAGGTCAGCAGTGATGTAAGCAGCTTTCAAAGTTGAAAGGAAAATATAAAATAATGCATCAGCTGGCTTTGATTACATTTTGATTTATTTTGATTGTAACAGATGTCAAATAGAATATTAATTATATATAGTGAATAGCTCATTCAAAATAATAAAAAAAAACAATTAAATTGGATCTAGGCCAATCAAACATCAGTTCTGTGAAGTGAGTGATGCCAAGTAATGAAAGTCTGGTCTCATTTTGGAGTACTGTTATCATTAAGTTTTATCATTTATTTCATACAGTTATGATGGATTGATGATCTCATTAATTCGTTCAAATTTACACTATCTTTATATTCCCCTAAACAAAGTGGTGGGCCCATCAATAATTGTTGCTTACCTTACTCTATATGCCAAGTGATTACTATCACTACTTACTCGTGTCATCAGCAGTACTGCATTGCAATGCACTCCATTACCACTATTCATCGGCATCATTACCCAGTATTACCATTGATATAGTATCCATTACCATTATTCATCAGCATCATTACCCAGTACTACCATCAGTATACTGTCCATTACCATTATTCATCAGCACCATTAACCAGTATTACCATCACGCTACTGTCCATTACCATTATTTATCAGTATCATTATCCAGTATTATCATCACTGTACTATCCATTACCATTATTCAAAAGCATCATTACCCAGTATTACCATCACTATACTATCCATTACCACTATTCAAAAGAATCATTACCCAAAATTACCATCACTATACTATCCAATACCATTATTCAGAAGCATCACTACCCAGTATTACCATCACTATCCTGTCCATTACCACTATTCATCAGCATCATTAACCAGTATTACCATCACTATACTATTCAATACCATTATTCAAAAGCATCATTACCCAGTATTACCATTACTATACTATCCATTACCAAATAATTATCAGCATCATTATCTTGTATAACCATAACTGTGCTACCCATGGTCACTATTCATCAGTATCATTAGCCAGTATTACCATCACTATACTATTCATTGCCATTATTCAAAAGCATCATTACCCAGTATTACCATAACTATACTGTCCATTACCACTATTCATCAGCATCAATACACAGTATTACCATCACTATACTATCCATTACCATTACGTTTTACCATTACTTGTTCTACATCTATTACTCTACCTTCCACGATAAATGTAAGGTTTTCTGTCCTGTATGTGGTAGAAGAGGTGATGGTCATCTAGCAGGGTGACCATTCAAACATTTAAGGTTTTTATCACCTGTTATTGTGTAATTTTATATGTCAGCAATGGGTGCTAATGAATCAAACATCAAAATGCATCAATGTGGCCAGATAGCTAATATGATGCCGGTTAAGTACTGTGTTGTTTAATCCTAGTTAGTACATTTACATTAGGCCTTTTTCTGTATGAGATTGTCAATGTGTGATCACAAATTTCACATAATCTGCATACTTTTTTTAAAACTAACTTACAAGAATTTTAGTGAGCCACACAAAGGCAAAAAAAAAGTTATTTCAAAACTTAACATCAGCAGCAGCATGCGATATAGGGACCCTATCACAAAAAGGCAACACGTTTGCAAAATTAGCTAAACGTTATTAGAAAATGATTTAAGGACAATTTGAGAAAAGGGGGCTGTAGAAGGATGGATGTACAGGCTAGAGATAATGAAGAAGTCTTGAAACTAAATACTAAAAAACAAATGAATTGGACATTGCCGTGAACCTCACACAACTGAAAATTAATGATTTAGAGAACAGGTGATGTTGACTGAAAGCCAAGGTAAGTGGAATGCCAGAAAATATGCAAGAAGAGTATAAATCAGAAATCAAGAAAATTATGAAGAAGGTATTTACTTGCCTATGGCATTTCAGGCAAGGCAAACAGAGCAAATGATGTAACAGTAAAGCTTAAGGATGACCACAGATAGCCATGGCACACTCTGTAGTGTTTTCATTTTTATTAAACAAAGCAGTAACTGATACAGTGCAGCATCCAGCAAAGAGGTACTAAAAACAGAACTTTCCATGCTTGTGTAACAGGGGAATTTTCTAGAGACTTATTATCATGCAATCTTACAATTACCTAACCACTGAATTGAACCATAGAAACTTGGCCTTCCCACTTAGCTAGCCTATTCTATGTTGACCACAGACTGATGGCAAGAGATGAAAAAGGTTGCTGTTTAAAAGGCAGAAGGAGTGGATCATTTCAATGTTCTCATTGCAATGATTGCAAACAGCCAAGCAATGGGAAATCAGAATGATAGACCAATAAGAGATGTGAGGGAATGGAAATAAGGCAGAAGCAGATTTTTGAACGATCATGCTTCACCATTACCAGCAGCAGAAGAACAAAGGTTAAAAATGGAGACTAAGCTACTGGATTTAATAGTAGGTCAATAACAGCCATTTACGGGCAGAGCACTTCATCCAAAAGGAAAACTGAAACTTAGCAAAATATTCCAAATGTTTTCCTCTCAGTGTAAATGACTTATTCCAGTGTAAGCCTGCCCCATTTCCAACAGACTTCCTCTCAGGGGATTTCACGTAGTCTGGTGTAAGGTCTATCTATAAAGCAGGATTACATTGCAGTAAGTCTTTTGCAGTAAGAACAAGTCTTCTGGAATATGGCCATAGTCTATGTTAGTGCGGTAGCACAGAGGAAAGATATCCAGCCCAGATGTAATTTTAGCCTTAGATCACTGGTACAAAGAAGATGGATGGAACATACAATAGGTCATAGCCAGTCAAAGTGATGACCTATATACAAGATAGCTTGTTGAGTGAAGGCCTCATGGAGGATTCTTCTCATTTAATGTATCATAGCAAGATTTAAGGTGATGGAAATAGTAAATATGGTAAACTAAGTTTAGACAGCCAGAAAAAGAACAGCAGAGCAAATCATATTAGTGTGTTGAAGCTATGAATGGAAGAATTAAAGTTCTTACAGAAGATACTGGAGCGTCTCTACCTGAAGTACAGCTAAAGCAACCCTTGTCAAAAGTGCAAACACATGAATTGAGAGAATTGAATTAAGACATAATTATATATTCTAAAAAATGAATAGAAGAGCTAAAATTCTTCTTTCAGCTGCTCCTGTTAGGGGTCGCCACAGCAGATCATCTGTTTCCATTTCTTTCTGTCCTCTGCATCTTGCTCTTTCACACCAACCACCTGCATGTCCTTTCTCACCACATCCATAAACCTCATCTTAGGCCTTCCTCTTTTCCTTTTACCTGACAGCTTCATCCTTAGCATCTTGTTCCCAATATACTCTGCATCCCTCCTCAGCACATGTCCAAACCATTGTAATCTTGCCTCTCTGGCTTTGTCTCCAAACCTTCCAACCTGGACTGACCCTCTAATATACTTATTCCTAATCCTGTCCACCCTCGTCACACCCAGTACAAATCTTAACATCTTTAACTCTGCCATGTCCAGCTCTGACTCCTGCCTTTTTGTCAATGCCACTGTCTCAAACCCATATAACATAGCTGGTATCACTACTCTCTTGTAAACCTTCCCTTTCACTCTTACTGGTACTCGTCTGTCACAAATCACTCCTGACACTCTTCTCCACCCACTCCATCCTGCCTGTACTCTCTTCTTCACCTGTCTTTCACATGCACCATTACTCTGAACTGTTGATCCTAAGTATTTAAACTCATCCACCTTCACCACCTCTACTCCCTGCATCCTCACCATTCCTCTATTCTCCCTCTCATTCACACACATATATTCTGTCTTAGTCCTGCTGACTTTCATTCCTCTTCTCTCTAGAGCATATCTCTACCTCTCCAGGGTCTCCTCCACCTGTTCCCTACTCTCACTACAGATCACAATGTCATCTGCAAACATCATAGTCCACGGGGACTCCTGTCTGATCTCGTCTGTCCACCTGTCCATCACTATTACAAATAAGAACGGACTCAGAGCTGATCATTGATGTAATCCCAACGCCACCTTAAATGCATCCGTCACTCCCACCGCAGACCTCACAGCTGTCACACTACCCTCATACATATCCTGTACCACTCTTACATACTTCTCTGACACTCCCGACTTCCTCATACAAAACCACATGAAAGAACTAAACTAAGGGAACATAACATGAAGAGAGTGGTAGTTAAAATAAAACTGCATAAAGTATCAGAGTTATGGAAAGTGTAAGAGAAGAATTTGACTTACAGCAATGCTTTTCAAGTGTTTGAACTGTATCTAGAGCCTTCCAAGCTAGGATAGGAATATTTTCTTGATTTACTGAACTTGTATTTGCTTTATACAGGTATCACTATTGTTTTTGACCATTTTAAAAGTATTTATTTAATTTTGTGGCAACAATAATAATTTCTCTGTCTGTTGACTTTTCTGGTTCTGTTTGCCTCCAAATTGCCATGCAGAATGGTGACTTAGCCAGGGACTTAGACTTTTTGGTATTGTTTGTTGTTTTCTGTTTGATCTGCAATTAAGAGTAGCTTTTGCTGTCCTTTTACATTAAGAAATTCCAGGATCATCCATCTTGTGCAGAAGGTGTTTAGCTGGTCTCTCTGGTTTGGGAATCAGTCCATAGAGCTCAGCTTGTTGCTGTTTATTGGCTAGAGAGCATAGGAGTAAATTTTCAAGCTAGTTTTCCTTTCTATACATCAGGCAAGTTTGCACTGATCTGCCCACCAAGCATCTGCAGTTAGCAGTGTGCTGTAGAGCAGCAAACACCAAAACAATAACATGTCTATATAAAGTTAGGATTTGGTCTGAAACCAAAAAAATCTAAAGGTATTACTGCTCAGTGATAGGAGTCTAAAAAAACTCCACTCCCTAGAAGCTCTCTTTAACCTAGAGAATGCTGATGTCTCTGCTGTCACTGAGACATAAAGCTGCAGAGAGCACGCCAACAGTGCAAGGTTATAATGCCTTCCACACATCTAGACCAGCTACTTCACAGGCTGGGACTAAAGGTGGAGGTGTCTCTATTTACATCAAAGATAAATATACTTCAAGGTTGGTCAAACAGTACAATGCAATTAAGCTGCTCCATGTTCAAGTCATCATAGACAAAATTCAGTACCACTTCCTTGCAAGCTATAGGCCCCCCTCTAAGACCCAGAAAATCCATACCATGTATTTAAACTTATTAGAAACACTAAGCATCCAAACTAATACCATATTCATGGGTGACTTTAATTACCCCACTATTAACTGGGAATCCTGTATGACACCAAAGGTACAGACACAGAGATTCCTGGATTTTGTAAACACAAACTCCCTGGACCAGATAGTCAATGCACCAACCATGGGTGCAACCATACTGGATCTGGTCCTCACTAATATGGGAGAGTGCTGCACACCCCCTACTGTAATGTTTTCCATGGTTAGGTCAGACCACAAAATGGTCTCCTTTGAAGTAAAAATAAAACCTGGACTCCCAGCTAAACATAGAATATTCAGGAATTACTCTAAGGCTAACTTCCTGCTATAAAGTGATAACCTGGCAAAATTTCAAGACCTTGTAAACCCTGAGAACACTGCTGTTTATGCAGAACAGTTCACAGAAACCCTATGCAAGCATGTTAATAGCTGCATAGAGGTAGTTGTACCCACCAGGAAGAAGTACAGAACAAACTCAAATAACAAGCCACCCTGGTGGACTCACAAAATCAATAAGTTGTATAACAGAAAGAAGACAATCATGGTAAAAATAAGGAGGCGCAGCACTCAGCAGGATAAAACCAGTCTCATCAAACTAAACAAGCAACTCAGAGGACAAATAAAGTCTACCAGACAAATTTGAGGTATGTTTGGCCTCTCAGGCCAAGGACAACCACATAGCATTCTTTAGCTATGTCCGCAACTTCAAAGGCAATACACAATTGTGTGTAGAGCACGTTGTAAATGGAGCCACCTATAATGAGCCAGAAGATATAGTAAACCTCCTGACTGATAAATTCAGCTCCAACTTTCGCCCTCTTTCCCCCTCATCCTTCCCTCAGGAAATACAATCAGATAGAACTACCCCTACTCTCACTAGGGAATAGGTCCTTAATGCTTTCTCTAAGACCAAGATCACTGCAGCAATGGGCCCAGACAGTATCCCAGGATGCCTTCTAAATAGCATGAAAAATTATCTATCAGGCCCTCTGGAATTACTATTTAACTGTAGCCTCCAAAACAGGCTTCGTGCCTCATGATTGGAGAACAGCAAAGGTCATCCATCTGCACAAAGTTGGGCCATCTAAAGACCCTGGAAACTACAGACCCACAAGTTTCACTAGTCTTATATGTAAAGCTATGGGAATAATTATCATGGAAATGATTAGAAAGAGATAGTAAATCTTCAGACACTGGTCTCAACCAAGTTTGGTTTCATTAAGGGCAGACCATGCCTACTCAGCCTGGTGGACTTCTTTGAGAAGGTAACCAAAGCAATAGATGAGGGAAAATGGTTTCCACTGCCTACCTTGACATGGCCAAGGCATTTTACACACTATCCCACTTGGGCATTGTTGACAAACTCAAGATGTTAAGTACAAACTCCTATGTCAGTCTGTGGATAGCCAACTGGTTCACAGACAGGACCCAGGAAGTTAAAATTGGGGAGTACACCTCTACAAAGAGGCCAGTCACAAGTGGAGTCCATCAGGGATCAGTCCTTGGACCATTCCTTTTTGGAATTTACTTCTCTGAACTCAAGGACAATGTCAGTGATCTCTGGCTGACTAAATTTACAGATGATTGTAAATTAGGAGCTGTCATTGAATCTCACACTGTCACAAATGTGCTCCAGGAGGGGGTGACAGAAACAACTGGTGTCAGAGCCATGGACTAAAACAAAATGCCAAGAAATGCATATTAGTATCCTTTGAGAAGTCATTCACCCATGTTAACTATCGTATTGAACCCCCCCCCCATTTAGAGTTGACCCAGTTGTCAGAGACTTAGGGACAAACATAGATAATAATCTAGCCTTTGAGCATTACGTGTCTACAGTGGTGAGGACATTGTTCTATGTTGCGCAACTTATAACCAAAGGTATGGCATCAAAGTTCAAGGAAGTAATTGTTCCACTGTACTCGGAATTCATCAGACCTGCAATTAAGTATAATGCCCCCTTTGGTATTTACCTAACCAGACATATCCAACAACTGGAACATCCATGGAGGTTCCTCACTAAAAGAATACAGGGCGTAAGTAAAATACCCTCTTCAGTCCACCTCAAGGCCCTATCCCTGTATTCTGTCTCCTACAGACTTTTGAGGGGAGATCTATGCCTGGTATACAGGGCATTGTCAGAACTCAATCTGACAGACCTCCTGCATATCCACAAAACAAACAGCACCAAAGTTACCCATTCTAAAGATATAAACCTTGCATGTGATATAAACAGAACCTGCTGGAGAGACAGGTATGTATCCCAGGACTACCCCATCTATGGAAAAACAAACTCAATTGACCCCAACTGCCAAAGGTGTCCCAAAGTGGTACAACAAAGTAGGAAAGTCTTCAAGGTACACACCATGAGCTTGCACTGTGTAACAACAATACAAACACTCTTTATTTGAAGAAAAACAATAAAAATGTTAAAAACACAAAATTCCCAACTGAAATAAGTGCTTTTGGCTTCTTAAGCATTCTACAGATCATAAATAACAAGTGCTGGATATGTGCTGTGGCTAGTACATCTAATGGCACTAGGCCTAAAGAAGGATAAGTGCATGCCCCTTTTTCCGGGTCTATATTAAAACATCAAAATTTCATTATTTCAAATGTTCTAACATCGACCCCTATTCAGCGATCGCTGACAACATCGAACATTCAGAACAGCAAATTTTTTCCTAGGGAAAAAATTTGCTGTTCCAAAACACATACACACAACACAAGCACACCAAACAAACAGCAATCCACACACATACACCCAAAATCTTGCAGCTAACCCTGCACTAAACTGTACAAACACCACTAAATATCCACTTACCTTAACCCAAACCCTAACCCTAAGGTCCGTCACTATCACACACTCACCTCACCCGCACCCTAACCCTAACTCACCTAACCCGCCCTAACCCTCATGTCCACACAATCGCACACATGCCTCCCTCATGCGCTAACCCTAACTCATCTAACCCACGCCCATTCGCACACTTACCTGAACCCGACCCGTAACTTTCCATTACAGTGCTGAAAATAGCAAAACAACAGAAACGGACAACCAAATTCTTTCCCTAGGAAAAAATTTGGTTATCTATTGTTTCGCTATTTTCAGCGTTCACTGAATAGGGGTCGATGTCAGAATGTTCAAAATAATGAAATTTCGACGTTCTAATATAGACCCCCTTTTTCCTACTAGTTTCCAATATCAGTCAAAGAGAAGATATACAGATATCCCAGGTCCTCCAGCCAAGAGAGAAAGAGGAAGAAATTCAATTACTGAAGCATAATGACCATGCTTTACTAGTTAATATCTCTTAAGTTCCATTATGTGATGAAGCAATAAGTCTGTTGAACAAAGGGTTGACTTTTATTCCATTCATTAGATCAGATTTGAATGAATTTGTTATTGACATCTGATTATTTGGCAGGAATGTGACTTTAAAAACAATATCTGGCAGTGATGGGAGACACATATCTAACTAATATAAAACAACAAGTACTTTTACACCTGTTAACCATCCAGCCATTGAGCTATTCATATGCCTGTGAGAGAGAGAGGTTGCCAAATTATGAGAAGATGGATCCAATAAAGGACATTATTTTAATATGACACAACAAGAAAGAGAAGCCCTACTCCTTCTACAGTCAAGGGATGATATACTAATAAAACCACCCAATAAGGGAGGAGTGAGTGTGGTCATGGACTCAGCATGGTACAGAGCAAGCATGTTCAAGATGGTAATGATACTCGTACATATAGCATCATTAGTCAGCATGAACTGAGTCAAATGGTAACTCACCTAGGTGACTCACTTCAGGATATGCTGGTGGAAAGATGCGTTAGTCAGGACTTAAAGAACTTTTTTGAAGTATCCAAACCTACAGTTTTGAAGGATCCAAACATGCAATACCAGCAATCAGTGGCCTACTAAAGATCCATAAAAATCCTTATGATCCTCTGTTATGCCCTCTAATTGCAGGAAGAAGATGGGTAACAGAATCTCTATCTATGTATGTAGAAATTAACTTAAACCACAATTATCCAAAGTCAAGACAGTCCTAAGAGATACAGTAAATTTCCTTAAAGATTTAAACCTAAAGATGGAAAATTTTATGGAAACAAGTGACCTGATTTTAGTAACCCTTGATGTGAATAGTCTTTTTACAGTCATACGCATTCATATGGTATAGAAGACATCATAGAGTTATCCCTATCAATAGGATTCAGAGCAGATTTAATCTGCTTTCTATTGGAACTGATCCAAGAGAATAATATCTTTACCTATGGAAATACTTACTGTTGGCAAACATGAGGTGCAGCAATGGGCACCCCATATGCCAACAGTTATTCCAGCTTGGTGTTAGCATACTGGGAGTATGAAAAGGTTCTCTCTGATGCCAATCCATGGAGTAAATATATTTTCTATTATGGTCGATTTGTAGACAATATTTTTATCTTATGGAAGGGGGAGGAAGAACAGTTGTTACCATTTCTGGAATATCTACACTCCTCCAGGGAATTTCTAAAGTTCACTATGAATTATTCCAAAAATGAAATATAATTCCTAGATGCCCGCTTATGACTTGACATAGAAGTTGGTTTAAGCACTACCATTCACAGAAAAAAAAACTTGGAAGAAACATTACCTTCACCGAAGTAGTATCCATCCTAAACATATTTTTAAGAATATCATGGAGAACCAGGTCACTTGTATTTTCTGACTGTGTACAGAAGAACATGATTTTGATCAAGAATGTTGACATCTTTATCAGCATTTGCAAGATATTGGTTATTGAGATATAGATCTTGGGGTGAGAATGAAGACTGGAAAAGTAAGAGACACTAAAGGACACCCATATTTTCCAAGCAGACATGTGGTGAGGTCAATGAAGCCATTAATCATGAATCTCAGTGAGTAAACTGTCTTCTTCCTTACAGTATTGACAAAAAAGGGATTTGTGAGATAGTAAAGAGATTTTGGCCTGCCCTAACTGAAGATGATAAGATTAAGGATATAGTAGGTGAACAGCCTAGGTTTGTGTTCAAGAATGAGAAGAACATCAAATGGTTAATTTGTAATAAAGATGGTCTCCCTAAAAAAAAAAGTGTCCTAAACCAGGGCAATCACAGATGTGGAAGGTGTAAAGCTTGTCCTTTTATTGACACTAAAAAAACCTTTATACATCCGATAACAGCAAAAGAATTTACAGTAAAAGTAATAGCCATCTGTAATACCAAACATCTGGTTTGCTTAGCAACTTGTGGGAAATGCCCAGGTTTTTATATAGGCAAAACAGATCAGAAGTTTAAGGAAGGGATACTACGACATCTAAGAGACATCAGACGTAAAGACACAACAAATGTGTCAGCAAACCACATTGTGCATAATTCCAAACATTCATTTACATTTAAAGCTTTAGAAACTATATGAACTCATTTTGGAGGTGGAGACATACAAAACCTCAAAGAAATGTGCGAAATAGGATGGATTACGAATCTGCAAGCCCACCAACCACCAGGTCTTAATATTATGATCCCATTGAAACCAGTTTTAAAGAATAGACGCTTAACTGTTAATTGAACTGATATCATTCTTTTAAGCTAAGTTGTATTAAGCATGTGAGTACTTAGGTATGCTATGTGAGTTGAGGGGACATGTGCTCCGTTCTGATTGGATAGAGTTTTATATTCAGGAGGGCATAGAGATGGGAAGCAGTTTCAGCACCAATCCAGTATTAGCTTATATTGGTTCAATTTTATCCACACATAGTTTTGAGATTGTATTGTTTGGACTGTTCAAGCCAGTAAATATAAATATATATCTATATATATATATATATATATATATATATATATATATATATATATATATATATATATATATATATATATATATAAAAATCCCCTTGCTCTCCTTCTTCCTGTTTATTAAGGGATTCCACCCTTATATTCTGAGGGGTAGAACTAATTAGTAGCCTCTCATCAACAGGATTTATCTGGGACTTTTAGTGTCCGATGGGTTGTGTTTCTATTAGTACATCCTCCGCCTATGACTAGAGGATGGCGCTTGGTAACAATAAAACAATAAAAACAAATAAAAGATATAGTTGCATCCTGCTAAGGCAAGGTAAACTTACAGTTACCATAAGGACAGTCCTTGCAATGGCTGTACTTCCTTATTGGAGTATACGGTAAACTTGGGGGCATAATAGGGCTGTACCTCCTTATTGGAGTATACGGTAAACTTGGGGGCATAATAGGAGTTACCCTAAGTGTGTCCTTTTCTGCCAATATCTTGAATGTTTTTTGTTGAACTAAAAAATTGTATGCAGAGAACCAGGATGAGAAGCCTTTTTTAAGGTTTTTTTCCTCATCTGAGGCAATGAGGAGACTTTGCTTAATTTAGGCTTTTTTTTCTCCTCTGTTCACTAGGAAGCTTTTGCTAATGAACAGCATAGATGAACAGAAATAATAAAAATAAAAATATTAAAATTAAGTTAAAAAAGTGGTAAAGCCACTTCAGTAGGTTAGCATTGCTTGCTTTTTACAGCAGGTTAGTAATGGAAAAGTTCTTGTGAACAATGAAGAAATAGCAGTGTTTACAAGATTGGCTGATGGCTTGATAAAAGCACTCTAATAGGCTGCACCAATGATTGGAAGGAAATAATATTTAAAGTATTTGATTGGTACTTATACACTACAGGGTATTAACCTTTTCCGAGTGCATAGATGTAAAGAACAGAGAGTGTATGTACCTGATTGAGGACACTGAAGCAGCAACAAAGGATTTTGAATGGAAGCTAGATCTTGTCCAGAGTTTCTTTCTGACCAAGGGCTAAGAGTTAAGAGGTGCACTGCTGATAGGATAAAAAAATACTTTTAAGCTACTGGATTGGCTGCAACACAGTATATATGTTTTTACCCAGCACTTGTTATTTATGATCTGAAGAAGGCTTAAGAGGCTGAAAGCGCTTATCTCAGCTGGGAATTTTGTGTGTTTTTAGCATTTTTATTTCTCTTTGAATAAAGAGTGTTTTTATTGCTGTAACACAGTGCAAGCTCGTGGTGGTGTACCTTGAAGACTTTCCTACTGTCTATGGAACAGGCTCCCCATCTATGTGAAGAAGACTTCCTCCCTAACTTATTTCAACTGCAACTTGGACAATTGGATAGGGAACAGGAAATTCATCCTTGGTTTGGCACCAATATCTCTAAATGACACAGGCAACCTGTAAATGTTTCATCTCCCAAACCCCTGCTTAGACTTGTCAAGTGTATCAGAACTTGTCAGAGATTTGGGATGCATGGCTAGGTTTAAAAAGTCCCTTGTGGTCTTTAGCCTATTAAACACCTATGAACCTATGAACATGTGAAATAGTGCGGCATTGTGCAGAATTAGGCTTAGAGTGGCTAGCTTGCACATGGAATAGCTCTACTATATCCTAGCACTATATAATAGGTTCATAGGTTCATAGGTTTATACTAGGCTATCTGCCCTAAGGCATTTATAAGCCTAGCCCAAATTTTTGTGGCTTACGCCACCCCTTATATGAAAAAATACTGTGCCCATTAGTTTGTTGTGCCTCTGTCCAGCAGTGACACAGAGATGATTCCCGGGGTAAACCTACGATCTCCCATCCACAGGTCTAGATTTCTCTTGAACAGAGTCAGCGAGGTGCTCTGCCTCACATGGACCGGGATTTTATTCCACAGCATAGGGAGTCTCTGAGTGATAAATCTATCCCTCCAGCACGTCCTATTTATATCCGTGCTAAGGTTTAAGTCTCTTGCTCTAGTGGTTTTGGTGGATTTGGATTTTTTGAGGTGGAGCATGTCCATTAATTCCGGGTTGGACATGGCCTTGTATGTCAGGCACATGTCACCTCTGAGCAGACGGTATGCGACTGAATAGAGCTGGAGTTTCTTCAATCTGGCAGCATATGACAGATTTTGGAGTCCCTTTATCCTTTTGGTGAGGAACTTTTGGGGTCTCTCCAATTGCTGCAGATGTCGGGTGAGATACATCCCGAATGGGGCATTGTACTCGATCATTGGTCTGATAAGTGAAGAGTACAGGGGAACAATAACCTCACTAGATCTGGATGTGAATCCCTTCATGATCAGGTGGGCAATGTAGAAGGTCTTTCTAACCACTTTAGCAATGTAAGTGTCAAAAGAAAGGCCACTGTCAACCTGGGTCCCCAGGTCCCTGATAACCTCTTCTGTGCTTAGTGGATTGCCACCTATATGGTAGCTTGGGGTTACCTTGTTTTTCCCGAAGGGTATGACTATACATTTTTTGGCGTTTAACTTCAGGCCATGGCTCTGGCACCAGCTATCTGTTTCCGTGAGTCCCTTCTGAAGGATATCCGTGTCTGATGCACTTTCCACTATGGCGCCCAGTTTGCAGTCGTCTGCAAACTTTGTCAGCCAAAGTCCTCCTATGTTGGCCCATACTTCTGAGAAGTAGATGCCAAACAATAGGGGGCCAAGGACCAAGCCCTGTGGGACACCACTTGTGACCGGCTTGGAGTCTGACACAGCGCCAGCAACTCTAACCCTGTGGGTTCTGTCCTTAAGCCAGTTTGCAACCCATCTTGTGACATATGGGTTTACATTTAAGCTGGTAAGTTTTTCTACAATACCCGAGTGGGGTATTGTGTTGAAAGCCTTTGCAAGGTCAAGGTAGGCTGTATGAACTGCCTTTAACTCATCAATGGCCTTGGTGACTGTTTCGAAGAAGTCGACCAAGTTCAAAAGGCATGATCTTCCCTTGACAAAGCCAAACTGGGTTGGGTCCAATGTCTGCAAGTCCCCTATATCTTTGTTTATGAGCTCCATTATGATCCTCTCCATAGCTTTGCAGACTAGACTTGTTAAGCTTATGGGGCGGTAATTACCAGGGTCCGTGAGGCCGCCTTTGTGGAGTGGGACAACAGTTGCCGTACGCCACTCCTTGGGCACGTATCCTGTGGTAAGGCTGAGATTAAACAGCTGCCTTATGTGCGGGTTTAATTCCTCATTTAGCTCATGTAGCACACAGCCGCGGACACCATCCGGTCCCATTGATGCTGTGTTTTTAGCTTTAGAGAGAGCAGCTTTCACCTGCGCATTTGAGATGTCCAGGAGGCTACACTCGGCTGGGATAGTTATCTCTCCTTTAGGGGAGTGGGGTGAAGTTTGCACTGAACCTGTCTGCCAGTATGTTGGCAATGTCTGTGGATTCAGTGATTTTTGTATCATTTTGGACTAATTCTGAGCATATCTGTGAGTTTCCACCCAGGTTCCTAACATAGCTGAAAAAGGCCTTATGATTGTCCTTTGAATCCATGGCAATTTTTCTCTCAAAATTGGCCTTAGTTGATTTTATGAGTGCTCGTATTTTTTTACTAATAATGATCAGGGGTGACTTCCCTTTTATGGATTTTGTTCTATCATGTAATAGCTTTCTCCTCTTATTGTAAAGTTTGTTAATGGCTGGGGTCCACCAGACTGGATGTTTGCCCTTTGTGGAAAGAGCCTTGGTTTTATTTGGGATTGCCTGATCCATGCAGTCCTGGAGGTGTTCATAGAAGGCATTTGTAAGGGCTTCCACAGCTTGGGTTGTGGTTTCCACTGGCTCAGGGGCCTTGAAGGATACCACACCAGTCTTGAGTAGTGTGAAGTTTGCTTTAGAGAAGTTCTTCACTATGGTCTTTTTGTTTGGGGTGGGGGGATGTGGATTTCCAGTGAGATTAGTTTATGATCAGATCTCACCAATGAGGGATATACTTCCGTGTGGAGCATTTTGTCCCCATGTTTGTGACAATGAGATCTAGTATATTTTCTCCTCTCGTGGGAACAGTGACTAGCTGTTCCATGGCATTTGAATTTATGAACTCCAGGAACCGTTGGGCTAGAAAGTTAGGCTTGAGTAATGTTCCCAGTCTATATTCGGGTAGTTGAAGTCACCCAATATGATGGTGTTTGGAGATACATTTATACCCTCCAGTGTCTTCAGGAAGGCTGTGTGGGGTTCCTGAGTTTGAGAGGGTGGCCTGTAGCATGCTACAATTTGTAGAGCAGTTTTGCCTATGGTTAGTTGCACCTGGATGGTTTCCGAAGCTTCGTGCGTTGCCACCAACCTGGAGGTGTGGGTATCCTTTATGAATATGGATACACCCCCTCCTTTTGTGGTGTGGTCCGGGTTTTGGGGCCGGAACGCATGATATGAGGTAAAACCTAATAGTGCCGGGGTGCTCTCAGGAGCCTTGAACCAGGTTTCAGTTACAGCACAGACATCGATATTCTCCATACTGAGAAGGGCCTCGAGTGCGTGCATTTATTGTCCTTAACATGAGACGCTACCAGAGGAGACCTATTATAACCCAACCCTTAATCCTAAACAGCCAACCCTATTTCAGGACTGTATAAAATGGATATGCAGTTTCTAACTGTATCTGTAGCTATCTTGGTAGGTTTGGGCATTCTAAGGCAATGTAGCAATTGTCTCATGTTCTCAGACAACCAGTTAATCATTAAAGAAAATAACATGGTATGTGAGAAAAGTAAATACACAACTTCCTTGGAGGCAAAAATCTGGCATACAAATGAGGTTGTCAAAAATACCCACACTACATGGCTCAAACACATTGTTTCCCACACATACAGATTGTCCTATGCTAAGGCACTTAAAAGAAACCTTCCCAAATCTCAAAGACATCCAAAACCACCTAATGGCGGCATTGCTCCTCAACAATCATTAGGAATACATACCAAAAGCAACAGTGAACTTCTCACATAAGCCTATAGCCACTCGTCCCCCAAGTGCAAAGCCCATAAGACAAGCATATACTTTACCTAATATTGTTGTCATTGAGGACTGCATTGTATGACACACAGATACCCCGTTCACTGAATTAGACAAGGAGAAGATAATGGTTAGTTGCCCATCTGGAGCCAGGATTGCCAGTATCATGTACACACTCGAGTCACTAGCAGCCCAGGTACCAATATGATTCTTTCTTAGTCCATGTGAATGTAAATTACTTGAGACTTACCTCACTAAACTATATGAAGAGAGTCATAATGAATGTCTCGAAGTATGTGTCATGGATATGTACATGCCTTATACTGAGCAGCATTCTACATTCACCAAGGATGATGATACAGTATGAACCTAAAGCAACTGAAAGTAATAATTGGCTCAGTTTCTGGTGTCAGTCCAGGGGTGTCCAATATCTGTCAGCATGGGAAGATATGGACAACAGACCACGTTTCTTTGCCAAAGATGGGCTGCACTTGTCCCCCTAGGCTTTTGGATATTGGCTAAAACTTTATATACCCCCCTTAGAGCCTTTTTTAGAAAATGCTAAAAAGACAAAACTACCAACATAGTAAAAACATCTCCAAGCATCCTTAAGGTGTTAGTACTTAATGCTAGGAGCCTAAACAAAAAAAGCCTTAGCCATCAAGTCTTCCTCACTCAAGAGAATGCAGATATCTATGTTGTGTTTGAGACTTGGCTTAAAGCCATAGAAAGTACTCTGACAGTACAAGGCTACCTAGCCTTCCACACATTTAGACCAACAACAGCACAGACTGGGGTGGAAGTGGAGGTGTCTCGATCTACATTAGCAACAAACATACTTCTGGGTTGGTTAAACAGGATGATATCATGGAGCTCATCCTCATAAAAGTCACCACGTTTAGGTCCATCATAATATTATGGCTAGCTATAGGTTACTGTCTATGCCCCTAGAGTCTCAAGACTCTTACCTAAACCTAATAGACGCATTCACCATCCAACCAAGTAACCTATTTATTGGTGACTTTAACTAACCCCTGTGTATACTGGAAAAATAAGGTGCAATGTCTTCTGGCTTTTATTAACACACCCTAGATTTTCCAGAGGATGAAACATTCTGAATCTGGTACTCACCAACATGGGAGAGTGTTGCACATCTCCCTGTGTCATGTCCTTACTAGTGAGATCAGATTGCAAAGTTGTCTCCTTGAAGTACAAATCAACCAAGAAAATTCATATAAACCAATAACAGTCATGAACTATTCTAAGACAAACTACATCCTATTAAATGACAGTTTGACAAAATTCAAAGCTCCAAAAGGCTATGGAATAGCTGCAGAAAACAGACCAAGTATAGCAAATGTACCTGGCAAAATTTCCTTTCCTTTCACTTGTATCCAAGTGATGTAAACTATATATATGGATATAATGGATATAAGGTTTACATCACTTGGATACAAGCACAAGGAAAGGAAATTTTGCCAGGTACATTTGCTATACTTGGTCTGTTTTCTGCAGCTATTCCAGGCCTTTGGTTTCTACAGTTATAAAATTCAAAGCTCAACCTAACCCAGAGACCACAGCTACCTATACAGAATTATTCACAAAGTCCCTATACAATCACCTGAATGGCGTCATAGAGGCTGCTGTACTTGGTAAACACAAAACAAACACTAAAACAAACTCCACTGGTAGAATCCTCACCTAAACAACATATATAATAAAAGAAGAAAACTTATGGCCAAAATCAGGAAGAGCAAATGCTCTCTTATATAACTATACAAGAAACTAATAGGTTTAATAAAGTCCAACAAAGCCAACTATGAGGCTAGGATAACCTTGCAGGCTAAGGACAATCACAAGACTTTCATCAGCTGTGTCCAGAACCTTAAAGGCAACACAGAGCAGTGTAATGAACTAGAGGCAAACTGTACCATTTTCACTGATCAGGGTAACATAGCAAATCTACAGGCTGATAAATTTATCTCAAACTTCACCCCTCACTCTTCCCCAGTTCCACCAGGTAAAATCCTCTTGAACATACTACCTCAACTAATGGCAGGGACCAGATGCTGGAAACACTTGCTAAAGCCAAGAGTACCACATCCATGGGTCCCAACAACATCCCTGGTTGCTTCCAGTCTGAAACATGACCCATCAAGACCACTTGAGGTACTCTTCGTCTACAGTCATGAAACAGGCTATATTCCAAGTGAATAGAAGACCATAACAGTCATTCACCTCCGCAAGGATTGACCATCAATTTATACCCAGGGATCTACAGACCAATCAGTCTAACAAATCTTATATGCAGAGCCATGGAATGAATTATCATGGAAATGATTACCAAGGACAAGGACAACCAACAGACACCAGACCCATCCCAGTATGACTTTGTTAAGGGAAGGTCATGCCCACCTAACCCAATATACCTCTTTCTAAATGAAAGGGGAATAGGACAAACCCAGAGTCATATAGACCCTTAAGTCTACTTTAATGATGTAGAAAAGTAATGGAGAAGGTAATATTGGATAATGTATTGTCAGAACTGAACAGGTTGGGACTTGAAACCATATGTCGGCATGCATATGTTAAAAGCAGATCTATTACCACTTGTAACATGAAGTTCTATAACAATATAATAACAAAAAAAATGACATCGATCAATAAATTTGTACAACTAGGTATTGATGCCGCTTATGACTTGACATAGAAGTTGGTTTAAGCACTTTCCGTGAGATACAAGAAAAAGAAAATTTGTGGGTGACGTTCTAACTTGAAGATTTTGGATAAGATCTAATGAGATAAATAAGAGACACTAAAGGACACCAATATTTTCCAAGCAGACATGTGGTGAGGTCAATGAAGCCATTAATCATGAATCTCAGTGATTAAACTGTCTTCTTCCTTACAGTATTGACAAAAAAGGGATTTGTGAGATAGTAAAGAGATTTTGGCCTGTCCTAACTGAAGATGATAAGATTAAGGATATAGTAGGTGAACAGCCTAGGTTTGTGTTTAAGAACGAGAAGAACATCAAATGGTTCATTTGTAATAAAGATGGTCTCCCTAAAAAAAAAAGTGTCCTAAACCAGGGCAATCACAGATGTGGAAGGTGTAAAGCTTGTCCTTTTATTGATACTAAAAAAACCTTTATACATCCAATAACAGCAAAAGAATTTACAGTAAAAGTAATAGCCATCTGTAATACCAAACATCTGGTTTGCTTAGCAACTTGTGGGAAATGCCCAGGTTTTTATATAGGCAAAACAGATCAGAAGTTTAAGGAAGGGATACTACGACATCTAAGAGACATCAGACATAAAGACACAACAAATGCGTTAGCAAACCACATTGTGCATAATCCCAAACATTCATTTACATTTAAAGCTTTAGAAACTATATGAACTCATTTTGGAGGTGGAGACATACAAAACCTCAAAGAAATGTGCGAAATAGGATGGATTACGAATCTGCAAGCCCACCAACCACCAGGTCTTAATATTATGATCCCATTGAAACCAGTTTTAAAGAATAGACGCTTAACTGTTAATTGAACTGATATCATTCTTTTAAGCTAAGTTGTATTAAGCATGTGAGTACTTAGGTATGCTATGTGAGTTGAGGGGACATGTGCTCCCTTCTGATTGGATAGAGTTTTATATTCAGGAGGGCATAGAGATGGGAAGCATTTTCAGCACCAATCCAGTATTAGCTTATATTGGTTCAATTTTATCCACACATAGTTTTGAGATTGTATTGTTTGGACTGTTCAAGCCAGTAAATATAAATATATATCTATATCTATATCTATATATATATATATATATATATATATATATATATATCTAAAATCCCCCCTTCCCCCCCTTGCTCTCCTTCTTCCTGTTTATTAAGGGATTTCGCCCTTATATTCTGAGGTGTAGAACTAATTAGTAGCCTCTCATCAACAGGATTTATCTGGGACGTTTAGTGTCCGATGGGTTGTGTTTCTATTAGTACATCCTCCGCCTATGACTAGAGGATGGCGCTTGGTAACAATAAAACAATAAAAACAAATAAAAGATATAGTTGCATCCTGCTAAGGCAAGGTAAACTTACAGTTACCATAAGGGCAGTCCTTGCAATGGCTGTACTTCCTTATTGGAGTATACGGTAAACTTGGGGGCATAATAGGGCTGTACCTCCTTATTGGAGTATACGGTAAACTTGGGGGCATAATAGGAGTTGCCCTAAGTGTGTCCTTTTCTGCCAATATCTTGAATGTTTTTTGTTGAACTAAAAAATTGTATGCAGAGAACCAGGATGAGAAGCCTTTTTTAAGGTTTTTTTCCTCATCTGAGGCAATGAGGAGACTTTGCTTAATTTAGGCTTTTTTTTTCTCCTCTTTTCACTAGGAAGCTTTTGCTAATGAACAGCATAGCTGAACAGGAATAATAAAAATAAAAATATTAAAATTAAGTTAAAAAAGTGGTAAAGCCACTTCAGTAGGTTAGCATTGCTTGCTTTTTACAGCAGGTTAGTAATGGAAAAGTTCTTGTGAACAATGAAGAAATAGCAGTGTTTACAAGATTGGCTGATGGCTTGATAAAAGCACTCTAATAGGCTGCACCAGTGATTGGAAGGAAATAATATTTAAAGTATTTGATTGGTACTTATACACTACAGGGTATTAACCTTCTCCGAGTGCATAGATGTAAAGAACAGAGAGTGTATGTACCTGACTGAGGACACTGCAGCAGCAACAAAGGATTTTGAATGGAAGCTAGATCTTGTCCAGAGTTTCTTTCTGACCAAGGGCTAAGAGTTAAGAGGTGCACTGCTGATAGGATAAAAAAATACTTTTAAGCTACTGGATTGGCTGCAACACAGTATATATGTTTTTACCCAGCACTTGTTATTTATGATCTGAAGAAGGCTTAAGAGGCTGAAAGCGCTTATCTCAGCTGGGAATTTTGTGTGTTTTTAGCATTTTTATTTCTCTTTGAATAAAGAGTGTTTTTATTGCTGTAACAGTGCAAGCTCGTGGTGGTGTACCTTGAAGACTTTCCTACTGTCTATGGAACAGGCTCCCCATCTATGTGAAGAAGACTTCCTCCCTAACTTATTTCAACTGCAACTTGGACAATTGGATAGGGAACAGGAAATTCATCCCTGGTTTGGCACCAATATCTCTAAATGACACAGGCAACCTGTAAATGTTTCATCTCCCAAACCCCTGATTAGACTTGTCAAGTGTATCAGAACTTGTCAGAGATTTGGGATGCATGGCTAGGTTTAAAAAGTCCCTTGTGGTCTTTAGCCTATTAAACACCTATGAACCTATGAACATGTGAAATAGTGTGGCATTGTGCAGAATTAGGCTTAGTGCGGCTAGCTTGCACAAGGAATAGCTCTACTATATCCTAGCACTATATAACATATTGTCCTTAACATGAGACGCTACCAGAGGAGACCTGTTATAACCCAACCCTTAATCCTAAACAGCCAACCCTATTTCAGGACTGTATAAAATGGATATGCAGTTTCTAACTGTCTCTGTAGCTATCTTGGTAGGTTTGGGCATTCTAAGGCAATGTAGCAATTGTCTCATGTTCTCAGACAACCAGTTAATCATTAAAGAAAATAACATGGTATGTGAGAAAAGTAAATACACAACTTCCTTGGAGGCAAAAATCTGGCATACAAATGAGGTTGTCAGAAATACCCACACTACATGGCTCAAACACATTGTTCCCCACACATACAGATTGTCCTATGCTAAGGCACTTAAAAGAAACCTTCTCAAATCTCAAAGACATCCAAAACCACCTAATGGCGGCATTGCTCCTCAGCAATCATTAGGAATACATACCAAAAGCAACAGTGAACTTCTCACATAAGCCTATAGCCACTCGTCCCCCAAGTGCAAAGCCCATAAGACAAGCATATACTTTACCTAATATTCTTGTCATTGAGGACTGCATTGTATGACACACAGATACCCCATTCACTGAGTTAGACAAGGAGAAGATAATGGTTAGTTGCCCATCTGGAGCCAGGATTGCCAGTATCATGTACACACTCGAGTCACTAGCACCCCAGGTACCAATATGATTCTTTCTTAGTCCATGTGGATGTAAATTACTTGAGACTTACCTCACTAAACTATATGAAGAGAGCCATAATGAATGCCTCGAAGTATGTGTCATGGATACGTACATGCCTTATACTGAGCAGCATTCTACATTCACCAAGGATGATGCTACAGTATGAACCTAAAACAACTGAATGTAATATTTGGCTCAGTTTCTGGTGTCAGTCCGGGGATATCCAATATCTGTCAGCATGGGAGGATATGGACAACATACCACGTTTCTTTGCCAAAGATGGGATGCACTTGTCCCCCTAGGCTTTTGGATATTGGCTAAAACTTTATATACCCCCCTTAGAGCCTTTTTTAGAAAATGCTAAAAAGACAAAACTACCAACATAGTAAAAACATCTCCAAGCATCCTTAAGATGTTAGTACTTAATGCTAGGAGCCTAAACAAAAAAAACCTTACCCATCAAGTCTTCCTCACTCAAGAGAATGCAGATATCTATGTTGTGTTTGAGACTTGGTTTAAAGCCATAGAAAGTACTCTGACAGTACAAGGCTACATAGCCTTCCACAGATTTAGACCAACAACAGCACAGACTGGGGTGGAAGTGGAGGTGTCTCAATCTACATTAGCAACAAACATACTTCTGGGTTGGTTAAACAGGATGATATCATGGAGCTCATCCTCATAAAAGTCACCAAGTTTAGGTCCATCATAATATCATGGCTATCTACAGGTTACTGTCTATGCTCCTAGAGTCTCATGACTCTTACCCAAACCTAATAGATGCATTCACCATCCAACCAAGTAACCTATTTATTGGTGACTTTAACTACCCCCCTGTGTATACTGGAAAACTTAAGGTGCACTGTCTTCTGGCTTTTATTAACACACCCTAGATTTTCCAGAGGATGAAACATTCTGAATCTGGTACCCACCAACATGGGAGAGTGTTGCACATCTCCCTGTGTCATGTCCTTACTAGTGAGGTCAGATTGCAAAGTTGTCTCCTTGAAGTACAAATCAACCTATAAAATTTAGATAAACCAATAACAGTTATGAACTAAGACAAACTACATCCTATTAAATGACGGTTTGTCAAAACTCAAAGCTCCAAATGGCCTGGAATAGCTGCAGAAAACAGACCAAGTATAGCAAATGTACCTGGCAAAATTTCCTTTCCTTGCGCTTGTATCCAAGTGATGTGTATGATGTTGTTGGTCAGTGCAGATACTGCAAGTATATACAACTATGTCAACAGGTAGAAATAAAGGATAGAACATTTACAATATAAGGGAAATACAACTGCATGACTAGGAGGGTTGTGTATGCAGCCCTATGTCAGAACTGCCCTTGTTTCTACATAGGTAAAACTGAACATTCATTGAAGGAAAAAAAATTTACGACCATGTGCATGACAGGTAAAACAATGAAAATATTATTTAAGCATATACATAATTCTCCAGGGCATGAATTTAAGTTTGCAGTCCTTGAAAAGGTCACCCAAAATATAAAAGAGTGACCATGGTCTCTTATACTAGAAAAAAAGAGAATTACACTGGCAGTTGTTTTTGAATGCTAACAACTGGCCAGGTTTGAATGAATACTTTTCAATTACATGCATCCTAAAATTGAAGGCTTTTGATAGACATGGCTTCTTTGCTGTTGCTGTTGCTAATTAGTTTATATTTTATATTGTGTATACTTTATATTTCATACTTTTTATTTTTATTTATTTATTTATTTGCAGTTTGTTAACCGGGAAAATCCATTGGGCCAGAATGAGCCCATTTTCAATTGAGGCCCGGGGAGAAAAGCTCCATATACAATTATTGCAAAGCTAATATCAACAAAGTTAACAAGTACAATACCATTTTCAAAAACTACTAAAACACAGTAATATAGAAGACATAATAATAATAAAATTTGAGCAACACAGTAATATAAAAGACAGAATAATAACATTTGAGGGAGGTGTTGTAACATAGTATTGAATGAAATTAGAACATAAGCATTTTGGAGTACATAAGTATAATTTGGAGTGCAGACATTTATGCACTCAAAGTTTCATGAGGTGAAAGGGAGGTAGAATTAGAGGAGGTGAGTAGAACAGTGAAAGTTGAATAGGTTGAGTTTTGATAAAGGAGAAAAAAGGAAGGGGGAGCAGAAATGATATAGAGGGGGTTAAGTGGGGTGAGAGCATGAGCATTCCCAGTGAGACGAGAGATGGGAATGGAGCATGGTCTTGAAGGCGGAGTAGTTTTCAGTGATTCGAATGTGGGAGGGAAGTTAATTCCATAGACGAGCAAGGGAGAAAGACAGGAGAAATTGCCCAGGTGAGCATAAGGGTTTGTATAATTCGAGGAGATTCTGGTTACTGGACCTGACTAGTCTGTCAGGATGATGCAAGGTGAGTAAGGAGGAGAGGGAAGGGCAGTTAGAGGATTTGAAAATGAGTTTGTGAACAGTTAGCAGATGAATGTAAGAGAGATAGTGGGGGTGCTCCAGCCAGTTCAAGGATTGGAGTGCATCACAGTGGTGGGAGGAGGATTTGGTCCCAGTAGCAAACTTAGAGATTTTATTGTAGCAGGATGACAGTTTTGACTTTACGGAGGATTGAAAGCTGGTGAGAAGTTGGACTCCATGAAAGAGAGAGATGAGGTAGGAAATAAAAAGTGTTTGTTTTGATGAGGGAGTGAGATAACGGCTGTGATGATACAGCATTCCAAGCTGTTGGTGGGTTTTTCTTAATACTAGTTTGTATATGAATGTAAAACTTTAAATGTTCATCAATGATAACACCTAGAAGTTTTGTATGGGAGACGATTTCACTGGGAATCTTATTCTGACTGACTATGAAGAAGGAATTTTTATTGCTAGAGGTGTTTTTAGACGGGGTAAAGATCGTGATTTTGATTTTGGATGCATTGAGAGCAAGGTGAATATTCAGCATCCAAGACTCGGTACAAGAGAAGGCATTTTTTGTTAGTTGCTTCAGTTTGAGGAGGGATTGAGCATAGCATATTTTGGTGGAATCATCCACGTATTGGACAAGTTTGGTATTAGGAATACATTGATGAAAACTATTAATGAAAATGGTAAAAAATAAGGGACCCAGTATAAAGCCTTGTGGAACTCCTGTTGGAGTGTGAAGGAAGGAAGAGATAATATTGTTCCACTTGACGGCTTGTTGTCTATTAGAAAGTTAACTGGAAAACCAGTTAATGGAGGAGGGGGAGAGATTGAGATGAGAGAGTCTGGACAAGAGAAGATTGAGGGAAACAGTATCAAAGGCCTTTGATGAGTTCAGGAGAAGGGTAGATACAATGCTGCCAGAGTTTTGGCCGCGGTTGATAATTTCAGGGAAGGAGAGAAGGGCAGTGGTAGTACTATGTCCAGGTCTAAATCCATGTTGAGTTAGAGGGAGGAGTTGCAAGTGTACAAGGACTTTTGAGATAGGGGACAGGATGGCTATGGAGAGAAGTTGGAGATTGCAATAATTTTGCCTCCTTTATGGAGGGGAATGATGAATGCTTTCTTCCAGAGTAGCAGTACATAGGATTCTTGGATTGAATGGTTGATAAGTATGATGATGGGAAAGGCTATGACATCTGCATCTAGCTTGAGAAAGTTATATGGTACGTTGTCTGGGTCATGAGAGCATGGTTTTAGTTTTAGTGTTAGTAGAATCTATTTATTCATGCAGTTTTTATCTGTTTAAATATATATATATATATATATATATATATATATATATATATATATAATCATCCATTCATGCACAATTTTTACAAGTATAATGGCCAGTATATCTAATGTGATTTTAAGGTTTTAGTATTATATATTTATTTATTTTTACATCAAGAAATACAGGCTTGATATGTTGTTTTTATACCATATTTGCCTTTTTAGAATTTATGACTGTAGTTGAATACACGGACAAATTGGATGTATTAACTTTCATATTTTATATAACCACCTTATTTTATTTGATTATGTTATATAAAAGGTGTCAGTAATTGGGACATCTGTATTGTTTTACCTAGACTGATTGTATTTAAGCTAACTTAATTCTTATGAATAAGAGTGTCTGTCTCTTTAAAAGTAAGTAATTTGAAGGGTCACATGATTTTGGACAAGGATATTTAAAAATGGTTGTAAGGAGTGGTTTATATCTTTTATCTGAAAAAGTCCTGTAGGCAATGGGATAAACGTGCTTATTTTTAACACTTTGACTATTTGAATAAAGTTGTGGTTGGAGTGTCCAGATGGTCCTGTAGCATTATTTGTGGATTTTAAGAGTTTGTTGTTTCCCTGGATTTTCAGTTCAGGAAAGGACAATATGCTACTACTAATCACATTGCTTCTGAAGCAAATATGTATGTGGAGACAGCTGTGCCTCTCTTTCATGGCTAAACTATCTGCAGTGAAGATGTTTTTGCTGCAACCATTTTTATTTCTCCCCTGCAAATTACCAAATCTCAGATGGGATGAAGTGCTACCAAAGGCTCAGAAGGCTTCAAGAAATTATTTTAGAATTTCTTGGGAAAGCATATCCACTTTATACTTCATGAAAATGTTGATGGTCCAGGCTACAAAAGGCACGTTCAAACCTTCCCTCCTTGCCCATTATGTCAAGGTAGGACTTGGTGTAATCTACATTATTAGGTGAACCTTAAAAATACTTTTTGCAGTCTTTGATACGTGTCTTTTTATTCTGCACATTATTGTTGTGCTGGTTTTAGACCATTGCACTTTTACCTTACTAGAATCCATGAGTTAGTGTTGCATGTAAGGTCTAACTTGTCAAGTCACCACATTTAATATGTGTAGCTCAAAAATCTAATGCATTCAGTAGAACTGGTACAGTTGTTGTAGTAGGCAGCATAGGATTTTCTGACAGTTTGTCTTAAATCACAGGTTTCTTTTTCTTTAACATATAGTGTTATCTGTCAAATAAATTTACAATTTTAATGATTTTAGAGAGAGGAGGGATACAATTCTGGAATGCCTTTATTAGCTTGGAGGTTGTCAGTGTAATATCTTATATTGAACCTCTTAGCTTTGTGTTTCCACTAAGGCGTTTATTCATTTTCAGGAGGTATACATTTCATTTGGCAATAATCAGCCAAGTGTATGATGACAATGGGTGTATGTTTTTGTTTCATAAGCTCATAGGTATATATAGGTGAATACTAGACTAACTGCCTTGAAGGGTCATTTTGAAGCTAGCCAATAACCTAAGGATAGAATCAAACCCTATACCTTATGTCTATTTAGTGAAGACCTTAACCTTTATGCCAAATTCACCCCCTTACAATAGGTTTATAGCTATCTTGTATGCAGTACAGGAAAACATTAAGGAGCCTAATCCAAATTTCTAATTCCTCCAAAGCACTGTCTGGTTAAGTGACTTGTCACACAGCAGGTAAAAGAAGATGGAAAGATTCAAATCCTGCACCCTCAGGACGGGACGCGGCTCATTAACAAGTTGGAGCTTGATTCCTCTGCTCTAACTCCTTTGTTGGTGGTGTAAGGCTGCAGACTACTTGCATATATTATTGGGTCCTCCTGCTAGTGAGGATGTTTGAGACACAGTATACAGTTCTGCATCATGGTCAACTAGAATTGGCATTATATATCTTCTGTGTGCTATATTCTTGCTGCTAGGTATTTGTATTTTCCAGTATCATTTGAATATTATGTAAGAACATTGCTGGGACAGATTTCACTTATTGTTATGACTCAAGATTTTAACTTTTGAAAAAAAAATTCTAAAGATATTATAAATGTGTCCATAGGAACACTGATAGGCAGATAAGTACCTGTATTAAATATATGGCCAGAATTGTAACACATAGTGTCTTCCTGCTTATCAGTACACAACTGTGTTATGTTATATTTTAAATCATATAAGTGAACCGTTTCATCAGATTCTAAATTCTCTGAGTGCTTAGACACTGATCATATTATTCTCAGTTGTTGCATCATTAAATTGTATTCCAAAAAATGATAGTAGAAAATAGCTTACAGGTCAGCAATGAGTAGAACAGTATTAGTTCAGTAATTCAGTAGTATCAGTATTAGGTCTGCTTATTAACAGAATAGAGTTATGTGGGTTTATAAGGTACTTTTTCTACTAAGAAAGGGTTTATAGGAAAGAGAAAAGAAATGTTTCAACAGTGGATCTTCACAAATGTATACATTGTGATGATGAAGATGTGAGTGAAGATATGTAATTTCAAAGAAAGGGGCATATGAAAACAAAATTTCTCCACAGTTAAGACTAGAAGTCATCTTGAAGTCTGTTACCATTTAAGACCATTTCAATAAGGTTTGTCACTTATTTCAACATTCAGTGATATTTTTATAATCAATAAAGAATTACTGGGCATTACTATAAAAGGATACTTACATCAAACCATTATGTTTTTGAGGTTTAGTCTGAGTTTTTCTGACACCAGGATTGATTTTTTAGATGTCTCACTGAATATCAATACTGCTGGTGAAATTGAGATGAAGATGCATCATAAACCATGCAAACATAATAATATTTTACATATAAGGCGTATGCATCCAAGGCATGTCACCAAGAATGTGGTCAAGGGTCAGATGCTTAGGATTATGTGATTACATAATAGAGATGCCTCAGCAGAAGAGGCACTCACTTCAGTCTCTAATCAGTTTCTGGCCAGAATTGGTACGTATGTTGAGGGATATGACAGGGAAACCCTTCTTCTCTGAAGTGAGGCAAGAAGATTCTATAGTGACTCCCTCCGGTAGAGATGTTTGCCCTCATATTGCTTTGACATATTCCAGTGATATTGATGCAGTCTGCAATGTCTTCAAGAGGTATTGGCCAGTTCTAACTAGTGACAATAACATGAATAGATTATTGGGTTTGTCACCTAGTTTCTCATTTACGAATAATAAATCTGTTAAATGTGAACTCTGTTATAAACATGCTACAAATGCTTATAATGTTTGCTCTGACCATAAAGGTACTTTTCCCTGTTGGTCTTGCAGTGCTTGTGATAATTTTCTGACTGCAACTCTGATTGTGCATCCGCTGACAGGCTTCAAGATTGATATTGACTTCTATGCTGATTGCAAATCTGTTAATGTGGTTTATTATGCAGAGTGCATGCAATGCAAATGTTTTTATGTTGGCAAGACAAATCATGTGTTTAAAGATAAATGTTTGGAATACGTTAATAACTTAAGGAATAAGAAGCCATCTAACACACTAGCTAAACATTTTATGGAGAATGATATTGCATATAGATTTAAATTTAACACCTCAGAGTTGTATCTATTTGTTTGCTATTAAGCTTTTATCAGCCATGTTAATCGGAGTTTTGTTATCATGTTTTACATTTTATTTCTTATTCTCCAACTTTTATCCTCATGGTCTATTTGTATTTTCATGTTTTAAATCTATATTTTGTTTATTTTATACTTTATATGCTAGTAAATACCATTATAATTATAGCAGAGAGGATGCTGTGCTCTTAACATTCTTTCTTTTTGGATGGGCAGAAATGTTTGGATAGCTTTACTATTCAAGCAAGGAGTTTTAGATTTAATGTGGGGTTTGAAGGACTTTGTAAATAAATGTTCACATTTAATTAAAGTTATTTTATCTCTTTGGGTGTCTACTACTGCTTTTTTCATCTATACACATCAGATCATTGATTAATGAATATATATTTTTGAATGAGTTAGCTATGGTTAGAGAAGTGCTTCAAAGATATGTTCACTATTTGGAATTTATGGAAAAACTTTCTGTAAAACCACTACTTCAGCTTCATGTCTTGCTTTAAATGCTTATCTTTAAACATCAATGGCTTAAATAATGATTGTAAGAGAAGGAATTTAAATAGGTTTTTGAGACATGTTAATTCCCAGATATTTTTTTGCAAGAGACTCACATATTACAAACTGACATTGACAGATTTAATTATAAAACACACACTGTATTATCTAGTTCTCATCATAATCAGAAAAAAGAGGGGTAGCAATATTTTGTAAAAATACTATACCTATTCCCAAGATAATTAGCTCTTATAAAGATGATAATGTTTATGTTCTGTAACGTTACAAATGAATAGAACATTTTATCACCTTGTCAATTTATATTCGTTTCCCAGAATAGGAATTAGGACTGTTAAGCAACAATTGGACCAAGTTGTTCATATTACAAAAGGCAGCACTGTAATAGCAGGGGACTCTAATTGTATATAAAAAGATGATGATTCTACTTCCACTAAAGAGAAAAATATCTTCACATTCCAAGGAATTAAAGTTGATTTAATTCAAGTCAAAGATATGCATAATTTCTCAGAACCAGGTTCACATTTTTTTACTCATTTTATGATAGACATGGAACACAGATGAGAAATGACAGATTGTACATATCCACTGACTTAATAAATAATAGAGTAGTTAAGGTTAAGGTTGTAACATGTCCACTCTCATGCCATAATGCAATATCTTTTCAGTTAACTTTAAAACAAAACTATAGTAATCCTATAAAACATGTACCTGCTTATATAACTAATTTGAAGGTGCTCAAGGAATATTTTCTAAAAGAATTGAAAAAATATACTTAGTAACTATATGAAAGACACATCTATGATATATTTGTGGGACACCTTAAAAGCATGCTAATATACCAGAATTATATCATGGTATACGTCAAAGAGACAACAATGGGATAAAGAACAGATAACATTTCAAGAACTAATAGATAAATTAAAATTAGATACTCTAAAAACAAATAAGGATATGATAAAATATGATTAAATAGATAAATTGAATGGTAAATACTTAGAAATGTTAAATCATAAAACTATAATCAGTCTAGAAAGGTTTTAAATAATTAAACATCCAATTAACCCTAAATACATGTATAAACTATCATTCAGAACTAAAATATATAATAAAGCTAACCATATTAAGGATATAATAGATTCCTCTTCAAAGAAGAGTCTCACTGAATTAGAAGATATTTTATAATAATTTAGAGATTACCTTAGCACAATAAGCAAAAATAATCCTTTAATGGGCTCAAGAGAAATTTAAAAAAAAATCATTAAGAAATATACTAAGAAAAAATTAACTGGAGACCAAATTAATCTTATTGATAGACCTATTATAAATTCTGAATTAAAAGTTCAAATTAAAAAAATAAAAATAAACAAGTCTCCTGGTAATGGTGGCATCATTCCTGAACATTATAAATTAATGCAAAAAGAAGCTCTGAGCATACTGCTTAAAGTTTTCAACATGGTAAAAAATTTAGAAAGTGTTGTGTTCTTCCCTCTTGGAAATACTCCATTATTTCCCCAATCTTAAAATCAAATAAAGACCTTGTAAAATGTTCATCTTGTAGACCAGTTTTATTTAAATATAGACTACAAATTATTTATGTCTATATATGCAGATAGAATGAAACAGTTTATTCCACTTTTGATTGATGATGATCAAAGTGGTTTTATCTTAAGTAGAAATTCCTATGGTGATATTAAAAGAGTCTTATCTTTGGTCAAATTTGCAAATAAAACAAAAGAAAATTTAACTATAGCTAGTCTAGATATTAGTAGTGTTTTTGTTGTTCTACTCATTGCTGACTTATATGCGAAGAAAGTAACTTTTCAAACAAGATGATATAACTTCTTAACCTTTTATATGTTAACTTTTACGCATATATCAAAATAGGTTCATTTACTTCAAAATCAATTAAAATCACCAAAGGAGCTAAAAAGGATCTCCACTTTCATCTTTACGTTTACATTCATTATTGAGCCATTTGCTAATCTAATAAGATTGCATTTAGACATTAAAGGTATTCATATAAAAAATAGTTTAACAGTTAAAATCCAGTTGTTTGCAGATTATATTATTCTGACATTAAATGACTATAATAACTCACTCTTGACTCTCTTTATTCTAATGGAAATATTTCAGAAGAAATCTGGACTTACTTTTAATGAAGATAAAACAAAAATACTACCTATAAATTATAGTACCAATGGCATGGGGGAAGGTTTCAATCAATATATAGTCCAGGAAAAATAGTTAAATTATTTGGGAATAACTATCACTGAAAACATTAACAGAATAATAGATATCAATTATAATATTAGCCTGCCATCTATAGAAAATCTCATAAGTAAGTGGAATAGATATTTCTTTACTATGGATGAGAGACTTTCCATAATTAAAATGATTATTCTTCCAATAATCTTATATATAGTGCAATCACTATCTTTACCTCCTTCTAAAACCTTTATAAAAAGGTATAATTCTTTAATTTTCAGATTATTGTACCCTAATAAGCCTAGGATAGCTTTAAGTAATCATATTAGAGCTTTGTTCTTTGGAGGTATTGGGTTACTTGATTTATAATTATATTCATTATCATCTATTATCAAAGCAATAATTATATGGAAAGATATTCAAGGAAAATTCTGGATTCAATCATGCTTCTCAAGACATTCTAATCAGTATTATTCTGGATTCAATCAAGCTTCTCAAGACATTCTAATCAGTATTTAATGCCAAACAACTATATGTACTAGTTATTAAGATAATATTTCATCAATAACCTTAATCAAACAGTTAATTCTGATATTATTACTATTATAGTGAATGCTTTGAGAGGTTTCATTTATATAAATCCAATGCATAAAGCATGCTTTTTCTTCTTACCTTTCTTATAGCTTATACTCAGAATAATATTTCTTCTTTAATTCTATCCATAATGTCTACTTTTTAAGAAAATAAACTGACATATTTGCTCCAGTTATTAAATAAAGAAAGCCTGTATTCTGCCCAATATATAAATTAGGTTTGGTAACAAACCAATTTGTCCAGGGACATCTTTAGTGGGGGTAGATAAATATATATAGTACTTGGAAGTAAGAGGGCAAGGGAGATGAAAGGGTTAAATGGGAATGAGGGATGATTGGGAGGAAATGAGGTAAAAGTAGGGAGGGGGCTGAAGGGGTTATGCAAATATAACTGGGTAAGGAGTCACATTCAGGTGTGAACTTGTATTGCAAGAGTTATTTCCATGGTGACCAGTAGGTACTGTGGAGCAGGTAGGCCTTGGATATTGATGAAAGGGGTAATGGTTAAGTGGCATGGTCAGTGTGAGATGATGTGGAAAACATGTTTGCTGGGTTATTAGTTTCTTATGAATTTAGGTCTGTGGTTTGGCTGTGTGATAGATATTATGAATCAATCATTTTATTTGGGCCCTGGTTTTCAGAGTGGTATGGTGTGCATTTGGAAGCAGTGGTGGTGTTTATTCTCAAAGCTGAGGGTTTAGCATTGGTAGTTGGGTGTTTGCACTTAATACTGTGTGGGATTTTTTTTTCTCTTTCTCATTGGTGGGTGTAAGGACATCAGTTTCCTGGGGATGAGGGCTAAGAAGTAGCTGCAAGTAATGGTTGTTGGTGGGTGCAAGGGAAGCAGTTTCCAGGGGATTGGGGACTGTGCAGTACTGACAGGTAATGGTCATTGAGTAGCTTCTATGTGACCACTCGAAGTTTATCTCAGGCAGAGAATCAGAGACTGAGAGGCATACCTTTAAGCTGTCGAGATTGTGCAGTTCCTCTTAAAGTGGCAATTGTGGGATAATCAACAGAGATTCTGGCTGCTACATAAGGCCAGCAATTTGAGTGGCAGAACTTGTATCCTTTCTGGACTACACAGCTGCAGATAAAACTACGGGGTCAAGAGTTATCGCATGTCTGCATTTCAAGGGTAACTTTAAATGGGGTGATTTAGGGGGTTGAAAGATGGCATTGTACGCTGCTTAGGTTCATAGGTTCATAGGTTCATACTAGACTATCTGCCCTAGGGCATTTATAAGCCTAGCCAGAGTGTGTTTGGCTTTCGCCACCCATTTTAAATTAATTTTGCTATGCCCTTTTTCAAGGTTAGTATACTGTGCCTCTGTCTAACAGTGACACAGAAGTGATACCCGGGGTAAACCTACGATCTCCCATCCACTCATCAAGATTCCTCTTGAAGAGAGTCAATGAGGGACTCTGCCTAACCTGGACTGGGATTTTATTCCAGAGTGAAGTGAGCCTCTGCGTTATGAATCTGTCCCTCCAGCATGCCCTATTTATTTCATTGCTGAGGTTCAAGTCTCTCGAGCGCGTAGCTCGATGGGATTTGGATTTTCTGAGGTGCAGCATGTCCATTAATTCCGGGTTGGACATGGCTTTATACATCAGGCACCGATCGCCTCTGAACAGGCGGTATACCACTGAGTAGAGATGGAGTTTCTTTAACTGGGCAGCATATGGCATCTGTTTGAGCCCTTTGATACTCTTGGTGAGGTACTTTTGGGGTCTTTCCAGTTGCTGCAGGTGTCTGGTAAGGTATATCCCAAAAGGGGCATTGTACTCAATTATGGGCCTGATGAGGGATGAGTAAAGAGGCACAATGACCTCCCCTGATCTAGATGTGAATCCCTTCATGATTAGGTGGGCTATATAAAATGTTTTTCTAACCACTTTGGCCACGTGGTTGTCAAATGAGAGATTGCTATCAACTTGGGTCCCCAGGTCCCTAATTACTTCTTCTGTACTTAATGGATTACCATCTATGTGGTAATTTGTGGCACTTTGTTTTTGCCAGAGGGGATGACTATACACTTTTTGGCATTTAGCTTGAGGCCATGGCTCTGGCACCAGTTGTCTGTTTCTATGAGGCCCTTTTGGAGGATGCTTGTGTCAGCTGGAGAGTCGATTATGGCACCCAGTTTGCAGTTATCTGTGAACTTGGTCAGCCACAGTCCTTCCGTGTTGGCATGTATCTCTGAGAAATATATACTGAAGAAGAGAGGTCCCAGGACTGAGCCTTGTGGGACACCACTTGTAACTGGTTTGGAGTCTGACATGGCTCCAGCAATTCTAACCATGTGGGTTCTGTCCTTGAGCCAGTTTGCAACCCATCTAGTGACATAGGGGTTTATATTTAAGCTAGTGAGCTTATCTATAATGCCTGAGTGGGGTATTGTATCGAAGGCTTTTGCGAGGTCCAGGTAGGCTGTGTGGACCACCTTCCCCTTGTCAATGGCCTTGGTGACTGTTTCAAAGAAATCAACCAGGTTTAAGAGGCAGGATCTGCCCTTAACAAAGCCGAACTGGGTAGGATCCAGTGTCTGTAGGTCCCCAATATCTTTATTTATGAGGTCCATAATGATCCTTTCCATAGCTTTGCAGACCAAGCTAGTCAGGCTTATGGGGCGATAGTTTCCAGGATCCGTTGAGGCACCACCTTTGTGGAGAGGGACCACTGTTGCTGTACGCCACTCTTTGGGTACATATCCTATAGTAAGGCTGAGATTGAACAGTAGTTTTATGTTTGGGTTTAGCTCTTCTTGAAATTCATGTAGGAAGCAGCCTGGGACATTCTCTGGTCCCATTGATGCTGTGTTTTTTGCTTTGGAGAGGGCAGCTATTACCTGAGCATCTGAGATGTCAGGGGGGCAGCACTCTGCTGGGATAGATATTTGCCCTTTTGGTGGGGAGGAGGGGGTTGCGCTAAACCTGTCAGCTAGGATGTTGGCAATGTCTGTGGGTTCGGTGTATTTTTTGTCATTTTGGACTAATTCTGAGCATATCTGGGAATTCCCACCCAGGTTCCTAATATAACTAAAGAAAGCCTTGTGATTATCCTTAGTGTCCTGTGCAATTTTTCTCTCGAAGCTGGCCTTAGACGATTTTATGAGTGCCTGTAATTTTTTGCTAATACTGATCAGTGATGCCTTCCCTTTTTGGATTTTGCTCTATCATGTAGTAGCTTCCTCCTTCTATTGTATAGTTTGTTTATGGCTGGGGTCCACCAGACAGGACGTCTGCCTTTGGAGGATTGGGTCTTGGTTTTATTTGGGATTGCATGATCCATGCATTCCTGAAGGTGTTCATAGAATGCGTTTATAAAGTATTCTGCGGTCTGGGCTGTATTTTCCACAGGCCCGGGGGCTTTGAAGGATTCCACCTCAGTTTTGAGGAGTGTGAAATTTGCTTTAGAGAAGTTTTTCACTGTGGTTTTTAGGGCAGGGGGTGGAGTCGGGATGTGAATATCCAGTGAAATTAGTTTATGGTCTGATCTTACCAGTGAGGGATACACTTCTGGTCTGGAGCATAGAGTCCCCATGTTGGTGATGATCAGGTCCAGTATGTTTTCCCCTCTTGTGGGAGTGGTAACAGGTTGTTCCATAGCATTTGAGTTTATAAATTCTAGGAACCTTTGGGCTAGGGTGTTGGAGCTAGAGTAATGCTCCCAGTCTATGTTTGGGTAGTTGAAGTCGCCCAATATAATGGTGTTTGGAGAGACCTTCATATTTTCCAGTGTTCTCAGGAAGGCCGAGTGTGGTTCCTGGGTTTGGGAGGATGGTCTGTAGCAGGCTATAAACTGGAAGGCAGTTTTACCCACTGTTAGTTGCACATGGATAGTCTCTGATGCTTCGTGCTGTGCCACCAACCCGGAGGTGTGGGTATCTTTGACAAATATTGATACTCCCCCTCCTTTTGTGGTTCGGTCCAAGTTTTGGGGCTAAAAAGCATGGTATGAGGTATAACCTGGTAGTGCTGGGGTGCTCTCGGGATCCTTGAACCAGGTTTCTGTTACTGCACAGATATTGATGTTCTCCATGCTAATGAGAGTTTCGAGTGCGTGCATCTTGAGGTTTAGACTTCTTGCGTTGAGTAGCATTACTCTTAGTTTCTTATCCCTTGTGATACCTATGGAGGTGGGTTTGTCTTTTGAGCCTTGCCTAAAAAAGGCACTATGGGGGTAGCAAGAGCCTTTGCCAATATCCGAAAGCCCAGGGGTGACAGGTGCAAGCCGTCCCTAGTGAAGCATCGTGGCTTGTCGAGAATGTCATCCCAGGCTGACAGGCATTGGATCCCCTTTGAATGACACCAATACCAGTTGTTGAAATTGATCATCATGTCTTCATATTGTGGCATCATTCTTGGTGAGGGTAAGATGCTACTCAAGGTCAGGGTCATACAGGCCTGGGCTACATGCTCAGAGAGCTCCTCTATGTCTCTTTTCATGTAGTCCAGGGAGGTACATCTCAAGTCATTGTTGATATTTCGCAAGGGGAGGTGTGGCTGGCACTGATTTGGGTGGCTGCTGTTTGTTTGGAATGCCTCTCAGCTGTACAGATTTAGCAGAATGGTCATCTTTGTGCCGTGTAATTTTGGTTTGTTTCTTGGCCACTTTTGCTTTCAAGAAGAGATTGTAGTAACCTGAATTATAGAACAGTTCTCACTCTGCTTGAGGAAGGAGTTGTAACTGTTCCTTTTTTGGCTGACTGACAGGTTAATAATTAAAGTAACATTTTATAAATGCTTATTTTTGTGGCTTGGTGTGCAAGGAATAATGCATAATGGTATGGTTGGGTATATGTTTTAACGGTGTTTCTACTTGTCAGCGAGCATGTCTGTATAATTTAGTTACATTAATGTTTGGGGTTATAAAAGAGGAAAAGGGGAAGGGAAGAGGAAGGAAAACAAAGATAGTGAACCTATGTTTTCTGGTGAATTGGTGGGGATCATAAGAGGTTGGTAACTATGGTGGATGTTTGAGTTTTGGACTTCATCACTGTCAGTAAACACGTGCTAATACAACACCTGACTCCATATTGGTTCTGTAGGGAAAAGGAAGTGTTTGGGCATTTGTGGAAAGAAAGATTCACCACAACTTAACAATTTGCAGTCCAATGTCTGCAGGTGTATTGTGGAGAACTGTATTCATCTCTGTTTTAAATAACTGAGATATTATGCCTCTCAACTGTACAGATGTTCACGGAATATACAGAATTTTCCATCATATGTTGGTCCATTTTTCATAACAGTGTGGTTTTCTGGAAAATTATTGGCAAATCAGTAAGATTAAAGTTAGGAAATAATGGCAGACGTTAGAGTTTCAGTCTTCTTACCCTTCAGAAAATGTATGTTAATGCAACTCTGTTATGGGTCATTGTCCCATTTTTAGTTATGGCTTTGTACAGATTTCTTACTCTAGGAAGTGGAGAGGTATGGCTTACAGTTGTTGTAGTCAAGGATAAAGGTTCTTGCTAATTCAAATCCTATTATTCTATCAATTTTCTAATTTTGCAGAGCAATAATTAATAAATAGGACCTTTTCCCACTTTTTGTTAGGGCTTTGTCCAGATTTCATGCTCTAAGAGGTTGAGAGGTATGATTTACAGTTGTAGTAATTATCTACTAAGTTAAGAATTTTGTGCTGGCCATAAAACAGTGAGGGAGTAATTATTCCTGGTAAGCTGTTCCATGAATTTAATTGAATTTAAAAATGTTTATGTATGTGGGTTGGTTTTATATATATAAAACAAAAAAAATGGCTAACTATAGGGTCTAATTTTCTGAGGTAATGTTGTGTTTATAACAGAATGGCTAACCATAGGGACTAGTTTTCAGAGATAACAGTGTTTAGAACAGCAGGTTCAGGTGGGAGTAATGTGAATAGTTATAAAAACAGGTTCAGGTGTGAGTAACGTAAATAGTTGATCTTATGTGAATTTATGTAAGCAAAGTTATCAGTGTTATTGAACACATGCGATTGAATGTACAAAAGTGCACATGGATGTTTGTTTTTGTTTTTGGATTCCTGTACTTACAGCACCAAGGATGAAGTTAAGTTAAGGAGCTGAAGGATCATATTTTTAACATTTGGGGAATAGAATATCTTGTTGGTTCATTGATTCAAATTATGGGCCAGACTCATGAAAGCCTCCATTGAATATACATTATACATCATTCTGAGGGAATAGACAACGCAAGTAGAGCTCCTACCTAAGTCATCTGAATGTAAAACCTGTTCTCCTGACAAATTGTGGGGGTTGTGAGACCAGTATGTTTAAAATTGTTCCTATTTAGGCATTAGAGGTACGCACAGAATGAGCAGGTGTTTGCCTCATATTTTGGTCCACATTTTATAAAATTGTGGTTATCTGGCAAATTATTAAAGCTTGAAGGTCGACATGATGTCAGACATTTGAGTTTTGGACCTCCTACCTTTCAGAGTTGTCATGTTAATGAAACATCAGTTATATTGTCAACTAAATTTGTAAGAGCAATAAAAGTTTTATCCCTGGGTGGGGCCTTTGTCCCACTTTGATTTGTGGCTTTGTCCAGGTGTTTTGCTCTGGGAGGTTGAGAGGTAGGACTAGCATTCAAGCTTACTGCTATTTGCAGTAACTGGACTTGGCTGCTGCCCAGAAATGGCAGAATGGACATATTTATCTTGCAATTTAGGTAGATCACTTTGTAGTTTTTCTCCCATCATTTTCTTTGAGAGGTTGAGAGGAAGGCAAGCATTGGCAGGAGAGTACAGGTAGGTTCTATCTTAAAGTTAATACTGCTCTTACAGTTGTGGAATTGTTTGTGTCAGAAGTAGGATGGGCAGGTAGTTTCTGGGTGGTGGTGGGGGGTCGGAGTTTTAGTAAATATCTCTTTCATTGACTTTGCCAGCATGCCTGGAGTCCTTGCATGGTTGGGGAAGATGGTGGCATTTGTATGACAGCCAGTGCATGCTTCTCATCTGAAGCCTGTTGGAAGTCTGGTAATGTTATGGGGTGTTATGTTATGTAAATTCTCTCCTTTAACATGGATACCATCGCAGGCTCTGTAATCTTCTGTATTGTCAGAGGTATGGAATGGGTTAAATTTTTTGTTGCCCTGATTGCTTCTCCTTCCATGAGGAACACTGCCACTATAATGTGGAACAAATGGGTAAAATGTGGAAATCTTACTAATAGTTTACTAACAACTTTAACTAGGAAGCCCCTAGGATGGTTAAATGTGATAATTTTAATTCTAGAATAGGCCTTTTAATGAAATAAGGATTCAGCTCTAATTAGGGATGAAGTGGTTCCAGGTTTTTGAGGATAGGGGATGAGGAGTAGGGTAGTGGCTGTGCAGCTGATGATCAACTTAGGCCCTGAGTAGTGCCTAATTCCATTAGGAAGCTTGGTTTATGAGTGTGCAGAATATTTACAGTTTTTTTTTTTACAGAGGGGGAAGTGCAGAGTAGACATTAGTTGGGAGAGTGCACAGTTTACATCAGTTGGTAAGCTTGAAAGGTGATGGATTCTGTTCCAGCCACTGGAATGGTGCACAATGTGCTCGCAAATGGGGACGTGCCGAGTTGGCATCATTTGGGAGAGTGCACAGCTTGCATCAGTTGGTAAGCTTGAAAGGTGATGGATTCTGTTGGGAGGAATGTTCCAGCAACTGGAGTGGTGCACAATGAGGTTGCAGATGGGGATGCTAGACTGGGCATAAGTTGGCCAGAAGGAGGTGGATTTGAAAGATGATGCATTATGGTTGTGTGAGGTCACAGGGTATCCTACTTTATTGGTGCTCATCAAGGCACATCAGAGTTGCTGCAGTTTGGGAGTAGTGTGGAGGCAGGTGGGGATGAAGTATGTCAAGGGTAGGGTACAGTGGGTTTGGGGACTGTTTATGGAGAGTTTGGGGTTGTTCTCAGGTGGAGTGGAGTCACAACAATGTGGCATTGGGTCAGATTTGGAGGCATGATTTTGGGTTTGATTGCTGGGACAAGGTGATGTAGACACATTATCTGATTCTCTTTTGCTTGTGTGTTGAGGAGGTGTGAGGAAAGGTTTTCTGTTGTTCAACAGAAGGTGGAGCATTATAGTTGGGATTGAATTTTCCTGGGGTAAGGCTACTCAGATGGATTGATTGGTGATATTTGAATTTAGCACATTGTTTATTGGTTGGCAGCAGTGGACAGGCAATCAGAAGTAGACACATTATCTGGATCCCCTGTTGTGGTGTGTTGAGGATGCTTGAGGTAAGGTTTTCTGTCAAAAAGTGAAGGTTTAAGCAAAGCATTGTGTTTCTGGGGTTGCTAGTGGATGTATGCCATGATTTGATTTACCAGATGTGAAGGTAATGGGGGGGGGGGGGCATGAGGGTTGAAATTTTGAGATAAGGTTGTATTAGAGGTGGGTTTAAGTCTGATTAGTATAGTTGTGCAGGTGAGAGGTTATCTGACTTTACTAAATCTTGAATGGTGATGTATAGGTTTGAAGGACTGGGGTAGGTTGTTATTGTGAAGACTGGATGTGTATGGCTATTGACACGCTATGTTTGTGGTAAGGGTTCGCATAGGAAAATTGAAGATTCATTGGATTATGATCTGGGGTATTGGCTTCATGGATGTGGTGAAGTCATTAAAGAGGGTGGTTCATTGCTTAGTGAATGCTATTCTGGTCATTAGATGTTTGCCTTAGGGTATATAGTGGTTGGATTGCTATTTGATTGATCTTTTAAAAAAGGAAATCTCAGTTGTGGTTATTATTATATCCTTTGATTGGCAAACGGTCCTGGCAGCAAATAGGTTGGCATGCAATTGGGGCTTATTTTGTTTCAGATGGTACTGGGATTTTAGTGTTTTAGTGGGACATTTATTAGGTAATGACTTGGAAGTGATTTGTAAAGCTACCATTGGTAGTAGGGTGAGTGAGGATATGTTTGATTTAGAGGTTATACAAGGATATCAGTATCACTTGGGTGTTGGTGTGGGATTTGAGTTTAATTTCAGTGGTTTAGGCAACTGGAGGCTTTGGGTATTTATATGACAGGGCTTTGGGGGACAATGACAGGGATACAGTTGGTTTGAAGAGGATGTAGTACACCAAATGATGTTTTATGCCAACCCTTTAATGTACTGTTAGGGTTGTTTTGGTGGTTTTCATTGGAGGTTTTGGTATGAAGGAGGGGCAACAGACTGGTCAGGCTGGTGGGTGGAGAAGAGGGGCAGGCTTGCCCTCTTCTGTTCCACCTCTGGTGTTTGATGTCATTTCAATGAGTTGGGAAAGGAAAGTGAGCAGTTGGATGCTGCTTTATAAGTAAAATAAGTGAGCAGACGTAAGAACGCTAGTTATTTGGTTGGATGTGTAATTCAATAAATGGTAAATGAAGTGAGTGATGAGTTGCTGCTTCATAAGTAAAGTAAGTGAGTGGAGGTTGGACAATGCTTACTGGGTCAGGATGAGTGTGGTAATGCTGTCCTGGTTAACTTTACATTGATGTTTATGTTGTGATTGATATCAACTATATTATGTTTTAGTTGTAATTAATAAATATTGGTTAATAAAGTTATATTTCTGAAAGTTTAATAAAGATGATCAAACCTCATTCAGTGTGATGTGTTTATTGAAGGGGACCAGAGCCATTAAGTTTACTATAGATGAGGATCTATGGCTGCATGTACAAAACTGATGACAATTCATAGAACATACAATTGAAGTTATGCAACCATCAGTGAGAAATTCTGTTCCTAATTTCATTGAACTTTTAATTATTTTTTGTAACAAAAATATCTGGGAAAGGCCTATTATCTAAAATTTATAAAATGGTAAGAAAATAATGACAATATATTAAAGAAAACCACTGGGGTGTTTTTAAACATATAAACAAAACCTCCTAATGATGAAGATAAAACTATTCTTATTATCATGCAAACAAACCACATCTTCACTTTAATGGAAACTGTTTTCTGAAATTTTTACATAGGTCTTTCTTTCCAACACATATAATACAATTAATATCTAAAACTAAGACAATTTGTTGGAGGAGTAAATTGCATGTGAAAGCTGATAAGAACATGTGTTTTTTGAATGTGATACAAATAAACCATATGGAAAGGAGAGTAATGATTTTTACAGGCTTTATTTTCT
>NC_056737.1:1434370648-1434518148 GCF_019279795.1 Protopterus annectens
TTATATATATATATATATATATATATATATATATATATATATATATATATAGGTCTCCTACGAAATCTCAAGATCCCACAATCTCGACCTTCACAATCCTGAAGCCATAATCTCAAGACTGTGGAATCTCGAAACTGTAAAACAAAAAAAAAAATATGACAACATTTAAAAACATGTTTTTGCAGGGGGTCAAGCTCCCCCTGCACCCCCACACCCCCTGCAAATTAAATATACTACTTCCAAGATCACACTACAGTGAAGACAATGGTAATTTCCCCATTCTGCACAGTATAGTGATCTACATTACCATTCTCTTCACTGTACAGCAATCTCGGAATTAGTATATTTAGGTTGTGGGGGGGGTGCAGGAGGAGTTGCCCCCCCTGCAAAAACATGTTTTTAAATGTTGTCATTTTTTTTTTGTTTGTTTTACAATTTTGAGATTCCACAATCTCAACATTATGGCTTCAGGATTGTGAAAGTTAAGATTGTGGGATCTCGAGATTTAGAAGTGGACCCATATATATATATATATATATATATATATACATATATATATACATATATATATATATATATTTTATTTATTTATTGACATTTGTTAACCAGGTTGGTCAAGTTGGGCCAAAGGCCCGTTTTCAGTGGAGACTCGAGGAGAAAAGCTCAGTAACATACAGTAAAGTTAACAGTAGATAAAAAATAAAAATATGCAGAGAAACAAAGTAAAAGCAATATATAGTCTGCAAGTTTATAAAGATACTTAACTACACATAATAAAAGATCATTAAAAGTATGTAATTACAGCAAGCATTCAGTTATATAGATTTGGTAGCTAGTAAATGAGAAATAGCTTACTAATTGCAAAGGGTGTGAAAGCAAAAACCTCAACTAGGTTGGGGGGGTTACGTTTGATTTAGGCAGAGACAAGTTTTGTTATTTAGTAAATGAAGTCTGAGCTCCTTTTTGAAGTGTGAAGGGTGTATAATGAAGCGTATGTTTAAGGGAAGTTTGTTCCAGGCTAGGGTTATAGAGCATTCATAAAGAAGTTAGCCTACATTTTCTTTGGTTGATTGACAGTCAAAAGTTGCCAGTTTTATATATATATATATATATATATATATATATATATATATATATATAGATATATATATAGATATCTATATATATATCTATATATATATATATATATATATATATGAGTCTATCTGATAACAGCGACACGCCAAAACACCGGCAACAGAATAACCGATACGACAAAACCGAAACAAACCGAAAGTTCAAAAACACGGAACTTCACATGCCCGACAAACCACAATCCCGATAATCAACAAAACAAATACCTTTCCCAAAAAACACATACACAACACAAGCACACCAAAAAACTTACAAACCTACACTAAACCTTACATACACAACTATCTGTGCACTAACCTTAACCCAAACCCTAACCCTAAGGTCCGTCACTATCACACACTTACCTTATCCACACTCTAACCCTGACTCACTTAATCCACCCCTAACCCTTAAGTCTGTCACTATCGCACACTTACCTTACCCGCACCCTAACCCTAACTCACTTAATCCGCCCCTAACCCTCAAGTCCGTCACTATCGCACACTTACCTTACCCGCACCCTAACCCTAACTCACTTAACCTGCCCCTAAACCTAAAGTCCGTCACTACTGCACACTTACCTGACCTGCACCCTACCCTAACATCCGTCACTATCACACACTTACCTTACCCACACCCTGACCCTAACATCCGTCCCTATTGCACACTTACCTTAACATGTCAGTGTTCCCAGCGTCGGGATTCTCAACCTTCGATCATCTCCCTTGTCCATCTTCCAGTGTCGGTGTTCTCGTTGTCGGAATTGTGAACTTTCTGTGTTTTCAGCTAGACCCATATATATATATATATATATATATATATATATATATATATGTATATATGGATTCACTTTATAACCTTGAATTACTGAAATGTCGAATTTCAGTATCTCGAGACTATAAAACAGAATCCACATAACACAGACACAAAAAAAACGCGAAAGTCAAAACACCAAAAAAACCGCACACACAATACTACACATACACCACAACACCTACATCACAACAAAAACAAACAAAACTACATACATACACAACTCATACACACATAAGCAGGGGGGAAGCCCTCCTTCACCCCCCCCTACTTATATATGCTAACTCCGAGATTGCACAAACACAAAACAGAAGCCGACTCACACACGCACATTCTCCGACCCCTCACACACACATCAAACACATCAGCACACTCACACACACTCTAACTCCCACTCACAACCCTTACAAAACACTTACCTGACATAACACCTACATCCACACATGGCACCACGCACCATCAAAACACAATCCCGGACATTACGCAGCGTATGGTCATAACCACGAATTCGACATATATTCGAATTTGCGATTATGGGCTTTCGCTATTTTTAACATTCGGCTTTATAGCCTTGAGATACTGAAATTCGATATTTCAGTAATTCGAGGTTATAAAGTGAATATATATATATATATATGGGTCTATGTTAAAACATCAAAAAAAGTGCAGTTCATCGAAATGCACTTTCACGAACCCACTTTAGTGAAAGTGCATAACATCAAACATGCACTTTCACTAAAGTAAACAAAACAAAATGTAAACAAGACTATGCAATCCCCCCCTTCACCCCCCATGTGGGGGCTGCACCCCCTCACACACCCCCCTTCTTTAATATGCTAACTCCGAGACCGCATTACATTTGGGAAAAGGGAATATTCCCTTATCCCCACTGTACCACAATCTCCACAAAAGATTTGTTAGTTGTACATCAACAGAATATGTTGATGTACAACTAACAAAACATGCAAACTGCATGTTTTTTTGTTTTTTTACTTTATTTTAGCGAAAGTGCATATTCGATGGTATGCACTTTCGCTAAAGTCAGTTCGTCAAAGTGCAGTTCGGTTAACTGTACTTTCGATGTTCTGACAAGGACCCATATATATGTATATATATATATATATATATATATATATATATATATATATATATATATATATATATATATATATATATATATATATATATATAGAGAGAGAGAGATACAGTGGATAGAAAAAGTGTACACACCCCTGTTAAAATGCCAGGTTTTTGTGATATAAAAAATTGAGACAACAATAAATCAATTCAAAACTTTTCCCACCTTTAATGTGACCTATAACCTGTACAATTCAATTGACAAACAAACAAATCTGTTAGGGAAAAAATATAAAAAATAAAAAACATACAATAAGCTGGTTGCATAAGTGTGCACACCCTTAAACTAATACTTTGTTGAAGTACCTTTTGATTTAATTATAGCATTCAGTCTTCTTGGGTAGGAGTCAATCAGCATGGCACATCTTGACTTGGCAATATTTGCCCACTCTTCCTTGTAAAAGTGCTCCAAATCTGTCAGATTGTGAGGGCATCTCTTGTACACAGCCCTCTTCAGGTCACCCCATAGATTTTCTATTTGATTTAGGTCTGGGCTCTGGCTGGTCCATTCCAAAACTTTAATTTTCTTCTGGTATAGCCATTCTTTTGTTGATTTAGATGTATGCTTGGGGTTATTGTTATGTTGAAAGGTGAAATTCCTCTTCATCTTCAGCTTTCTAGCAGATGCCTGAAAGTTTGGGGCCAAAAGTGACTGGTATTTTGAACTGTTCATAATTCCCTCTACCTTGAATAAAGCCCCAATTCCAGCTGAAGAAAAACAACCCCAAAGTATGATACTGCCACCACCATGCTTTACTGTGGGGATGGTGTTGTTTTGGTGATGCAAAGTGTTGTTTTTTTGCCAAATGTACCTTTTAGAATTGTGACCAAAAAGTTCAACCTTGGTCTTTATCAGACCATACCACATTTTCCCACATGTTTTTGGGAGACTTGCTGTATTGTTTTGCAAATTTTAGCCAGGCCTGGATGTTTTTCTATATAAGAAAAGGCTTCCATCATTAAACCTTACCCCATAGCCCAGACATATGGAGAATGTGGGAGATTGTTGTCACATGCAGTATACAACCAGTACTTGCCAGAAATTCCTGCAGCTCCTTCAGTGTTGCTGTAGGTTTCTTGCCAGCCTCACTGACCAGTTTTTGCCTTATCTTTCCATCAATTTTGGAGGGACGGCCAGTTCTTTGCAACTGTTGTCCCATATTTTCTCAACTTTTTCATGACTGCCTTCACTGTGTTCCTAGGTATATCCAATGCTGTGGAAAATTTGTTGTACCCTTCTCCTGACTGATACCATTCAACAATGCGATCCCTTTGATGCCTTGAAAGCTCTCTGTGAACCATGGCTTTACTGTAGCAGGCAACTGAGTAAATGTCAGGAAAATCCTACTAGGACAGCTGAACTTTATTTGGGGTTAATCAGAGTCTCTTTAATTGATGGCAGGTGTGTACCCAAGAAGACTGAATGCTATAATTAAATCAAAAGGTGCTTCAACAAAGTATTAGTGTAAAGGTGTGCACACGTATGCAACCAGATTATTGTACTTTTTAGATTATTGTACATTTTTATTTTTTATATTTTTCCCCTAACAGATTTGTTTGCTTTTCAATTAAATTGTACATATTATAGGTCAGATTAAAGGTGGGAAAAGTTTTGAAATGATTTATTGTGGTCTCGTTTTTTTTTATATCACAAAACCTGGCATTTTAACAGGAGTGTGTACACTTTTTATATCCACTATATATATATATATATATATATATATATATATATATATATATATATATAGTTCCCCCCATATATGCTATTGTTCCTAACATATAAGTATTTGGCATATATGCCTTTTTCTGAAATAATAAGTAAAAGCCTAACATTTTCATTTGTTACAGTATCTCTTTCCATTGGCTTATTGCACTTTTCATATTCAACAAGTGTCACTCCCAAGATCTTTGCATCCTCTCTTGTGAAGTATATTCCATTTATTTTTTGTCTTATTAAATCTCTTACACTTTCTTTTGTGTAAGTGCAAACAAGCTTTTCAACAGCTTTGTAATCCTTATTATAACCTCACTTATCCATTCCTTTTCTATTAACAATAAATTCTCTGCATATGCTTTTCATATTGATAATTTAATATTTTCTTCCATCTCATTTTTGGGGAGACCCAAAAAGAGGGGCCTAGGGCTCTTTAGGTAGATGGGGAAAGGGGGAAAGTTCTAGGTACTTCTTTTTGAAAAATTTTTTTTCTTCCCCTGATAAGAGGGGGCCTTGGGGTTTGAATTTGGGCCTTGGGGGGTTTTTTTTTTTTTTTTTTTTTTTTTTTTTTAAACTCCTAGATTTGAGAATTTTTTTTTTTTTTTTTTTTTTTTTTTTTTTTTTTTTTTTTTTTTTTTTTTTTTTTTTTTTTTTTTTTTTTTTTTTTACCCTTCACCCCATGGTCTTTGAGCATCCTCTGAATAATTTGTCTGAACATGTTAAAACAAGGATTTTAGATGCTCCTTTACAATCTGACGTGTTGTTTGGTCCTCCTGTTGAGGCAGTTTTAAAGAAAATGGAAGACAAGGCTAAGTCTATGCAGACTGTTAAAGATTTTTTGCAGGTCCAGCCTCCTAAGTTTAGTAGAAATTGGCCTACTAAGGGGTGGACGTATCCTTCTTATGATTCCCAGTCTAGGGGTAGATCTAGACGTGGTAGGGGCAGAGCTCAGGGCTCTTTCAGGCCTAGAACAGGGAGTTCTCCTGCACAGTCTTCGGGTGAGGGCAGGGGTCAGTCCTTTCGTAAACAGACCCAATGACCTACCTTTTCAGCTGCCAGAGCCTTCTCGTCTGGCAGCACCTTTGGGAGGAAGGTTGGCACTTTTCAAAGAAAATTGGAGTTTAATTACCCAAGACAGATGGGTATTGGATATCATACACCACGGTTACAGGTTTTATTTCCATACCTTGCCTCCTTTCAAAGGCATGCCAGACGTTCCTCCTCAACAAAGAATAGAGGCTCACAAGCAAGTTTCTCTGTTACTCCAAATAGGGGCCATACAGCCGGTCCCTATGCCAGAAGTGGGCCTAGGATTTTATTCTCGCCTGTTCCTAGTACCAAAGAAGGGGAACACGTGGAGACCAATTTTGGATTTATCTACCCTCAACACTTATCTGGACATTCCCAAGTTCAAAATGTTGACGTTACAGCAGCTTTTACCTCTGCTGGGCAAAGATCATTGGATGGTAACTTTGGATCTCAAGGAGGCTTAACTTCATGTTCCTATCAGACTAAGTTGCAGGAAGTATCTGCGTTTTCGAGCTGGGACTTCTCACTATCAGTTCTCTGCATTGCCCTTTGGCTTATCTACTGCCCAGAGTATTCACGAAAGTTCTGGCTCCAGTGATAGCTTTCTTCAGGCTAAAAGGAATACAGATCTATCCTTATTTGGACGACTGCCTGATTCTGGCTCAAGGAAGGAAGAGCTTCTTCATCATTTGGAATATGTGATAGCAGTGCTAAGATGCCTGGGGTATTCTGTGAACGAAATAAAGTCCAGTCTAGTACCCTCTCAGGACATGTGCTTTCTGGGTGTGAGACTGAATACAGCATCCCAGATGGCCTTTTTAACCCCGGACAAACAAAAGAGTCTATCCCTTTACTTCCATCAGCTATCTCATCAGTCCGGGCTGACTGCAAGGACAGTCCTTCAAGCCTTAGGGTTCATGGCATCTTGTATTCTGGTGCTTCCCAATGCCAAACTGCATATGAGGAAGCTGCAATGGTATCTCAAAAATGTATGGACACAGCACTGCCAGGATCTAGACACTGTCATTCAAATAATACCTTGCATTCAAAAGGAATTTTTGTGGTGGGCTCAGGAATGTCACCTAAACAAGGGACTCTCTGTGACCCGGCAAGAGGCGAGTCAGATTTTAACGACAGATGCCTCGGACAAAGCTTGGGGAGCTCATCTAAATGGAAAGTGGATACAAGACAAGTGGCCTGCCAGACTACAACATCTACATATCAACCTGAAGGAGATGTTAGCAGTCCAGTTTGCATTAATAGCTTTCAAGGATTTACTTCTTCCAGGGCAGGTGTTGATTGTAACAGACAACACAACTGTCATGTGGTACATCAACAAGCAAGGGGGAACGCATTCTTATCCTCTATGCAGGCAAGCAATGATTTTGTGGAGACTGCTCTCCGTTTACAGCTCAATCTTCAGGCAAGGTTTCTGCCAGGAGCACAGAACTCCTTAGCAGATGTGTTGAGCAGACGAATTATGGATCCCTACGAGTGGAAATTGGATCCTCATGTATTTCAGAAATTGACAGTGTCATGGGGAACTCCAGACATAGATCTGTTCGCTTCTCCACTAAACCATCAGCTGCCAAAGTTTTGCACAAAAGGTTTCATCCCACAGCTTGGAAAGTGGATGCTCTTTCTTTCAATTGGAGCAATCTTCATGTGTATGCCTTTCCTCCTCTGCCTCTCCTCCCAAAGGTACTTCTAAAGGTCAGACAGGACAAGCCAAGGATGATTTTAATAGCTCCAGATTGGCCTCGACAACACTGGTACCCATTACTGAGAAGTCTGGCACGGAAGCCTCCATGGCCTTTGCCTTCGATTCCACACCTGTTATCACAGGAGGACAGCCATTTGCTGAATGTCAAACTTCACTCTCTTCACCTAACAGCCTGGCATATTCTGTTTTGAACCATAGAGGGTCTCAACTTCCACAACAAGTTTTGAATGTGATTTTGGAAGCTAGAAGGCCTAGTACAAGGAAAGTGTACGCAGATAAATGGAAGAGATTTTTATTTTGGAGTGCAGCAAAGATTTTGATGTTTCTGAGCCTAATTTGAGTGTGGCTCTTCAATATCTTACTGAGTTACTGGACAAAGGTTTGTCTTTCTCTTCTATTAAGGTTCATGCTGCAGCAATTTCGGCTCACTATGATTGTGTCCCACCATTGTTTTCTCATCCTTTGTTCAAGCAATTTCTTAGAGGGGCAAAGAATATAAGACCCCACGAAGAGCTCCTACTCCTGCTTGGGATCTCAATTTTGTGTTGGAGAAACTCACTCTACAACCTTTTGAGCCTGCAGCTACTTCTGAGTTGAAATATTTATCATGGAAGACTGCTTTTTTGTTGGCAATTACCTCTGCAAGAAGGGTTTCTGAATTGCAGGCCCTTATGGCGGTTGAGCCTTTCTTGATTTTCCATAAGGATAGGGTATCATTACGTACTAATCCTTCCTTTATGCCTAAGGTGGTTTCTAGTGTGGCTTTAAACCAAACTATTCATTTGCCTACTTTTTATGCAAATCCCCAAAATAAAGGGGAAAAGATTTTGCACACTTTAGATGTACACAGGCAGTTGCATTATTATTTGGACAGAACTAAAGGGTTCAGGCAGTCTCAGCAGTTGTTTGTTTCTTTTGCTTTGAGTTCTCAGGGCAAGCCTATGTCAAAACAAACTATTTCTAAGTGGATTGGGTTTTGCATTGCTTTCTGTTATTCCCATCATGGCAAGGAGGTTCCAGCTGGGATTAGGCCTCATTCCACTAGGGCTACTGCCACTTCAACAGCTTTTTTGAGGGGAGTGGCAACCAAGGATATTTTGGAGGCAGCTACTTGGAGTTCAGTGCATACTTTCTCTAGGCATTATCACCTGCCACTTTACTCTAAATCCAGGGCTGGTTTTGCCACTGCTGTTTTGCAGGGCATTTTGGCAGCTCCTGCTTCCTTGTAGTTAGCCATCCTCCCTTAACTCTGCTTTGGGATTCTACCCAAGTGTAAGGACTGCAGCAATGTGAGATGAAGAACATAGTACAGTTTTGTACCTACCATAAATGTAGATGTTCGAAGATCCACATTGCTGCAGTCCAATTTTCCCTCCCTCCTTCCCCTCTGCAGTTAGAGGTGGTTGTGTGGGTTGGGTTGTACATATTGTGTATATTGTATATATTGTACATATAGTTAGTGCAAGGGTGGTTGGTTGGTTGTTTGCTGTCTTTTGGTTTTGACCTTTATTTTTAGGGTCTTCTGACATCTGGGGCAAGAAAAGACTGAGGATATGACGTCGGTCATGTGCATTTGTACCCTGACGTCCTGATGTCAGTCAAATGCGCCTTGACCGACGTCAGCCTTATACTTTGATATTCGGGCCGACCGAGGACAGCGGACTACCCAAGTGTAAGGACTGCAGCAATGTGGATCTTCGAACATCTACATTTATGGTAGGTACAAAACTGTACTTTTTTGTGATATAAAAAATTGAGACAACAATAAATCAATTCAAAACTTTTCCCACCTTTAATGTGACCTATAACCTGTACAATTCAATTGACAAACAAACAAATCTGTTAGGGAAAAAATATAAAAAATAAAAAACATACAATAAGCTGGTTGCATAAGTGTGCACACCCTTAAACTAATACTTTTTGAAGTACCTTTTGATTTAATTATAGCATTCAGTCTTCTTGGGTAGGAGTCAATCAGCATGGCTCATCTTGACTTGGCAATATTTGCCCACTCTTCCTTGTAAAAGTGCTCCAAATCTGTCAAATTGTGAGGGCATCTCTTGTACATAGCCCTCTTCAGGTCACCCCACAGATTTTCTATTTGATTTAGGTCTGGGCTCTGGCTGGTCCATTCCAAAACTAATTTTCTTCTGGTATAGCCATTCTTTTGTTGATTTAGATGTATGCTTGGGGTTATTGTTATGTTGAAAGGTGAAATTCCTCTTCATCTTCAGCTTTCTAGCAGATGCCTGAAAGTTTTGGGCCAAAATTGACTGGTATTTTGAACTGTTCATAATTCCCTCTACCTTGAATAAAGCCCCAATTCCAGCTGAAGAAACGCAACCCCAAAGGATGATACTGCCACCACCATGCTTCACTGTGGGGATGGAGTTGTTTTGGGGATGCAAAGTGTTGTTTTTTTGCCAAATGTACCTTTTAGAATTGTGACCAAAAAGTACAACCTTGGTCTTTATCAGACCATACCACATTTTCCCAGATGCTTTTGGGAGACTTGCTGTATTGTTTTGCAAATTTTAGCCAGGCCTGGATGTTTTTCTATATAAGAAAAGGCTTCCACCTTTAAACCTTACCCCATAGCCCAGACATATGGAGAATGTGGGAGATTGTTGTCACATGTAGTATACAACAAGTACTTGCCAGAAATTCCTGCAGCTCCTTCAGTGTTGCTGTAGGTCTCTTGCCAGCCTCACTGACCAGTTTTTGCCTTATCTTTTCATCAATTTTGGAGGGACATCCAGTTCTTTGCAACTTCACTGTTGTCCCATATTTTCTCCACTTTTTCATGACTGCCTTCACTGTGTTCCTAGGTATATCAAATGCTGTGGAAAATTTGTTGTACCCTTCTCCTGACTGATACCATTCAACAATGCGATCCCTTTGATGCCTTGTAAGCTCTCTGTGAACCATGGCTTTTGCTGTAGCAGGCAACTGAGTAAATGTCAGGAAAATCCTACTAGGACAGATGAACTTTATTTAGGGTTAATCAGAGTCTCTTTAATTGATGGCAGGTGTGTACCCAAGAAGACTGAATGCTATAATTAAATCAAAAGGTGCTTCAACAAACTATTAGTTTAAAGGTGTGCACACTTATGCAACCAGATTATTGTACTTTTTAGATTATTGTGCATTTTTTATTTTTTATATTTTTCCCTTAACAGATTTGTTTGCTTTTCAATTAAATTGTACAGGTTATAGGTCAGATTAAAGGTGGGAAAAGTTTTGAAATGATTTATTGTGGTCTCGTTTTTTTTTATATCGCAAAACCTGGCATTTTAACAGGGGTGTGTACACTTTTTATATCCACTACATATATACATACATATATATATATATATATATATATATATATATATATATATATATATATATATAGATAGATAGATATTCCCCCATATATGCTATTGTTCCTAACATATAAGTATTTGGCATATATGCCTTTTTCTGAAATAATAAGTAAAAGCCTAACATTTTTATTTGTTACAGTATCTCTTTCCATTGGCTTATTACGCTTTTCATATTCAACAAGTGTCACTCCCAAGATCTTTGCATCCTCTCTTGTGAAGTATATTCCATTTATTTTTTGTCTTATTAAATCTCTTACACTTTCTTTTGTGTAAGTGCAAGAAAGCTTTTCAACAGCTTTGTAATCCTTATTATAACCTCACTTCTCCATTCCTTTTCTATTAATAATAAATTCTCTGCATATGCTTTTCATATTGATAATTTAATATGTTCTTCCATCTCATATTTTACCTCCTCATTTTATATACACATACTCTTGTAATACTTATTTTTGTCCCCTCCAGCCGCTTATCATAACTTGTACCCATGAATTTTCATAATATGTCTTTGTTACATTGAAATTTTTTCTTATGCCTTTTGCCACTAAAATCTGCCACACTGCTTCACAGCTAACTTTATCAAGTATTTAGATACGTCACATCCTAGCCATCATACTTTTTAAATTTTCTTTCAGTATCATTTCTACTACCAGTGTCATTATAATTAACATTTCTTTCACCTCTCTCCCTTTTATTCTAAAAATCCTTTCTTCTGCTACCTCATCCAATACTTTCTCCATCTTTTTTGCAGTATTTTCATAAATATTTTATAGTCAGTATTCACTAGTGTTATGGGCTTCCAATTTTTTTATAACTTTTCTTTTATCCTCTTTCCATCAAAGTGTTATCACACCACAATATATGTCCTGTTCCATTATAGCTTTTCACATACATTCATTTAGAATATTTTAAAAACTTCTCATTTGTCATTATTCATGTCCTTATAATGCTTATAACGTATGCCATCTAATCCAGATGCTGACGCTTTCTTACCTTCTTTTATCAACTTCTCTAGTTATTCTGTTGTAACATCATTTTCTAAAAATATCTTTACTCATAGAGATATTTTTTTAACTTTCATTTTTCTTGCCCATCCATTTCCTCTGTTTCATTCATTTTCTCTACAAAACTTTCTACCACTTCTATAATATCTTCTCCTTTGTATTGTATATTTCCTTTGTCATATAAAACAGCATCTGTCCTTTCTTCTTTTATTTTTTCTTCTTTTCCTAAATAAGGGAAACCTCCTCTTTTTTTTTTCCTTTCAGTAAAACATATTTGATTATGCAACATCATTTTTCTCTCTTTATTTTTCCATGCATCTTTTTTTCTATTTCTCCTATTCTGTCAATCTGCTTTTCCCTATTTATTTGCCATAATTCCATCAAATTGCCTTATATTTCATCTTATTTCTTTTTTATTATTTCTTTCTAATTCTAAATATATTTTATACTTTTGCTTATATACTAACTGTCCACTAGTGTATCCAGATTGTCTTATTGTCAAATGATCTTCCATAATATTTCTTTGTCTTATTATTTCTTCCTCATTTTTAAACTCTACAGTTAATTGCTTTTGCCCTTTTTCTTCCTTTATTATTTTTCTGTCTTCACCTGTTCTAGTCCATACTGATCTATGATCAGAAAGTACTGCCATCTGAGCCACCCATTATTTCTTTCATGTTTATAGAATAAACTATATAATCAACATAAAATAAAATACTTGCTCAAGATCAAAAACCAGGCAGTCAGTTCATATAGGAAATAATATTCAAGTTCGGATAGTAATAATAATTCAAGTCTCTTCAGACCAGTCCATTCAGGATAGTTATCGCAACAATGGTAACATTACAGCGTAAAGAGCACATAAAAAGTCTTTCCAGACTTTAGCGAAGGAATATTCCAAACTTGTGTTTTAAAAAACTTCCTTTGAAGATATTATCAGGTTGCTAGGAGTCTCTTCAAACCATATATAATATCACCTTTAACTTAAAAGCTCAAAACCATTTTAAATACTGGATATCGCAAATTCCTTTATTGACATATGTCCGGTAAGCGCTTTCGCCAAGCGGCTTTTTCAAACCATCAAAAACACAAGGTTACAGAAAACACCTTATAAATAATTAAACATAATTAATAAGCACAATCAGCAATCAATTAACTACTTAAAGAAAATATACTACAAATATGAATAAAAACATTAAATAGAACAAATCCATCAAAGCGCTTGATAAACCATCAAAATGCATAAAAACTGCTTGTTTATAAATACTTTAAAAAGAGCTTTTAATGTAAAGGTGATATTATTACTATCTGAAATTGAATATTATTTCCTATATGAACTGACTGCCTGGTTTTTGATCTTGAGCAAGTATTTTATTTTATGTTTATTTTTTCACTTTTTCTGCTCAAGACCATTCATTTGTTTGTGGTATTGGTTTTTATTTGGCTCAAACTATATAATCAACTTCAGTCATAAAATTCACCCTTTATACGTCTGTTCTCAATTCTTTCCTACTTTTAAATCTCCACATTTTATTATCCCATAACATGTTAATATCCTGTATTATTTTTTTCCTTTTCTTTCCTCATGTTGCAGTTAAAATCTCCTACCATCATGATTGGCATATTTAATAATACATTTTTATTTACTCAAACAACTGTTTTATCTCTGTCATACTAGTATATGAATAAATCAATATTAATCTTAAGCATTGTTGTAGTTTTCTCATTCTCATGTCACCTATCACTACCCTTCCTAGTGCTACTGTTGTTAAATCTAAAATTTTTTTATTAGAATTCCTACTCCAGAACATGTCATTTCCTACAATCCAAACAATGTAGCCCCCCATGCTGTGTATATTATTTTCTTTTTTTTCTTTGTTATTTCTGATATCTGGCAAACAAAAAACATCCATTATTATTTTACACCATTCCACCACCAAATCACTTATATCATTTCTAATGCTATTTGTATTTAATACTAAAATTCCTGTATGATAATTTTAGTTTTTTTCTAAGCTGCCAGATTTTATTTTTCTTTTCCTTCTTCTATGCCTCACACAATTTGATTTTTCACTGTCTTGTTCTTGTGGTTCTCCTATCTCAATTTCTCCATCTTCTTCCTCTTTACTTCCTAAAATTGAAAATCAGTTCTCTTGTTGTGTATTAGTAATCTCACATTGAAATTGTATTTATTCCCTAAGTACCTCTTCATTGTTTTTCTTTTCTTAAGTGGGTCAATATTATCATATTGCATGCTCAGAAGAGCAAATGACAGATAACTGACCCCATGTAAGCGAAAGCTTGCAACTTCAGAACAGCAATTATTTTCCAATGGAAAACAATCGCTGTTCTGAAACAAAAAAAAAAGCAGTAAAACATTACTTAACATGGGAGGCTTCACCCCCACGCCCCGACGTGGGGGGCTGTGCCCCCACCCCCTACTTAAATATGCCAACTCTGAGATTGCACTACAGTGCCGAAAAGGCAAAGTAGCGAAAGCAGCCAAACAAATTCTTTCCCAGGGAATGAATTCACTGAAACAATGCTTCGCTATTTACTGCTATTTATTTACTGTTCGACAAAGATGCATTCGACAACCTGAATCTGCAACGGCGTAATACGGAACCTTCTTCAGCATCTCATACCCCAAACTACTTTCTCTTTACACATCTTCTTTTATGTTTTCTGTTTGCCTTTCTTCTCAGCTTTCCACTTCATCTACTTTTTCCTCTTCTAATATGGGACAGTTAAAGCAGACCTGTCCAAATTCTTTACAGTTTCTACAAAAAGGCTTAGAGTGTTTCGCTGTATACACCCTTCTCCCCGCATTGGCTACACCTTCATTTGTTAGAGTCTTGTACTAAATTATTTTCATCCCCACAGAAATAACATGCTTTGGGTTGACCCCAGTACCTAACACATCTTCTCTTACCTTTCACAATAATTGTATTTTAAATATGCTGATTTTCCCATCCTTAATATCCATTGTTACCCATACCTCCAAACTCCCAGCCCATGGATTTTTTAATCACATATTTTTTTGTAATTTCATCTATTTACTACATAGTGAAAGACACATGATTTTAACTCATGCTCATCTATATCTGAAGTCCTAAATTGCACATTTATTTTCATTTCTAGTTGTAGTTCCCTGTTGTGAGTTAAAAAGTCTTTCCATAGTGCTACTTCATTTCTTGTTTCAGTCTCAGTCATATTTTTTCCTGCAAGTTAAAACTTTCAAATGTCACTTCACAAGCATTTGTAGCTCCCAAATGAATTAGTACTCTTGTGTCATTAATGTTAAATTCTAGTGGCAAAATAATAGTATCAGTAATGTCATACCTGTTCAAACTGCCATCACTTTTACTTTTCATTATTACCACTGGTCATCTTTTCTGTGGCTGTTGAGAAACTGCAATTGTTTGCCTTTTCTGAGGTTCTACTTCCATTTTTGTTGCTTTTGCTGCAACTGCATAACTTCTTTTTTATTGTAACAAAAAATCATGCTGTAGAGGTAAACCCTGAAACTTGGTTAGTCTACCATCTGAAGATACCTCCTTTAATTTCCCTTCACCAGCAGTTGTTTGTGGTTTCAATCTGTTAGTTTTTTCTAATAGCACCACACTCTGTTGCAGAGGTAAACACTGAAATCTGGCTACTTCACCAGCTGAGATTACAGTCATTGCTTTCCCTTCATTAGTAGTGGTTTGTGTTTCCAAGCTCTCAGTTACTTCCTCCTGTAATACTCTCTCCATCATGTCAGTCCATTTAGCTTCTTCTCCATCCTTTGAATATGGCTAGTTCTTCAAATTTATCAGCACTTGTGTCTCCAGTCCTCCATTTACCAGCTCAGTAACAGTTATTTCATTTTCTTCTCCTTCTTTCAGTAAGTTTTCTCCTGCTGCTGTCTTCAGCTCTACCACATTCTTCTCCATCAAGGGATTCCAGGAACTGCAAAAATAACCCTCCAGTGCTACCTAGCATCTTGAGAGAGTGCTTCACTTCCTCTCCTCCAAAGAGTAGAGGTTCTTTCTTTACATAATCCATAATTATTTACACAGTCAATAATTATTTACATTCTTACTTATTTACCATATATACATATTTTTCAATTATTTACACTATACATATGCACACTATTTACAATCCACATCCTTTTTTACATTTTGTTTCATCAAATAAATCACATACTTTTTAATTTTTAGACATCCACTCCAATTTCTCAACGAATAACTTATTTTTTTCAATATTGTTGCCAAGTCCCAATTTTCATTAAACATAATTTCCTTAACCCTCTAGTTCCATATCAACTATAGTATAACAAATATTTTTTTTTATCAAGACTTTCAACCTCTTTCCTACTTTTGTTTCTATAATGCCCAAATTCAATTATATCCTTTTTTCATGTAGTCACGTCTTTAAATTCATTGACATGTTTCTTTTCCATATTCTTTCTCCATAACATTTTTGATCTATTACATTCCAAAAAAAAAAAAAAACATGTTCACAAATTTCAAATTCCTCACAATATAAACATATTCTGTCTTCTATACTTTTATATGGCATATTCACCTTTACTGGTAATTTTTGAATAGACATTTTCCATAAAAAAATGTCTTTTATATACCTCTAAACCTCTTAGAACAATAAATCTGGACAAAGCCATGAATAAACGTGGGAAAATGGCCAAAAAATAGGGACAATTTTTAAATATCACTCTTAAAACTTCAAAAGTTGATAGAATAACAGATTTTGCATTACCATGAATTTTCTGAAAGATATGAAGTCTGAAACTCATACATTTGTCATTATTTTCTAACTTCAATCTGTAATGATTTACCTCTAATTTGCCAGAAAACCACAAGTATATGAAAAATGGACCAAAAATATGAGGCCGAAATCTGGCCATTCTGCAAAAATCTGTACACTTGTGAGGTATGGTCTTTTTACATCTTTCCATTCTTGCAGTGATGGCATTCCTTTTCCCAATTCTTCCTTCCAATAATATATCCTATAATATTTTTCCATAATCTTTTCATAGCATTCTTTTCTCTTATTATCAATTTCATTCAAATTTATTTTCCCCAATATAATCTTGTCTTGATAATTTTCCATTTCTTTATTACAACAAACCCTTCTTTTTCATGAACTATGAAAAATCAACCATTCTGTTTTATATTTTAAATGTAATATTTTTGTTAATAATGAGCCTTCACTTTCCTTTGAACATTTCATAACTGCATATAAGTTTAATGATGACATATACACTATAGGGTTTATTAACCCTAGACCTTCTTTTTCTCTTTTCACATACAGTATCCCTCTTTTCATAAGGTTCACCCTTGATCCCCAAATAAAAGAAAATATTATGTTAGATACATATTTCTCTAAGTTTAAAGGAAGACTATAAAAAGCAGCTAGATAAGAAACTTTGGCTAACTGCACAGAATTTATTAAATAGACATTATTTTGAAAGGAAAGCCTAAAAGAATTCCAAAAATACAAACACGTTTTACTTCTTCTATTTTTTTCCATATGGAATATACAATTTCTTGTTTCCTGAAGTTTACCAAGGATCTTAGTTTTATCCATATTGAAATTTTTTCCTCTAATCCTTCCCTCAAAACCTAAACCTTGACTTTTGTCTTTATTTAATACAAACCAATAACCTGAATAATTTCTTATATTTGTTTTATCACTGTATTCATACTTGCTTAATTCTTTGGCGTGATAATAATAATAATAATAATAATAATAATAATATCATCTGCATAATTTAACAAAATGGAAAATTGTATTCCTTCATTTGAAATATAGCTCATAATATCCATTCCCTTATTCATTATTAACACAGATAATATACCACTCAGTGGACAGCCTTGTCTAATACCCTTTTCTACCTTTATATGTCCACTTAACCATTCATTTATCATAATCCTCACAAATTTATACTTGGCATGTTCACATGCACACGTTTTTAAGCCTCTTACCTATATACATCAGACTTATCCCATAATACTGAGTGGTGAGTCAAATCAAGTGTTTTGCTGAAATCTCCTACCATTTTTTTGCCTGAACAATTCTAAGTACTATATCATCTACTATTTCTGTAATTATTAACAGTAAATCTTGAACTTTTTCCTTTTATGACAAACATATGTTCATTTGCGACATTACCTACTTTTTCTTCTCTCCTTTTTTGTAATATTTTGATAAAAATCATATAATATAGCAATAACCCATGCCTGGGTGTGGGTAATGCTGGATTTACTGACAGTTGGTGTGGTTTGGTCACAAGGGCGAAGCATTACCCACACCCAGAAGTGGGTTATTGCTATTATACAATTACATTATTTAAGAAAAAAAATACTTACTTTTCTTAAATAATGGCATTGTACAATGCCTCCATGCTGCCCTTCCACAGCTGTCTGGTATTCTGTGGCAGTTCTGATGTATTGCACATGCATATGCTTACGCAGTACATCAGAGATGTGGGTGGAAGCAATGGAGAAAGCAAGATCTCCATTGCTTTTTACAAAGTGTCTCACTATGTTAAATGAGTTTAACATAGTGAGACAGCTTTAAAAAAAGCAACGGAGAAAGGAAGATCTCCTTTACTTTTTTTAAAGCTGTCTTGCTATGTAAAACTCCTTTAACATAGCCAGACAGTGTCTAAAAGGCAGCAGAGATCTTCCGTTCTCCATTGCTGTAAAAAAAGACTTATACTAATGGAAAAAGTCTGGGCGACCTTTTTCCATTAGTATAAGTCTGATTTGCAACGTGCGCACTGAGAAATCAGTGTGCACATTTTGGAATATTAATGGAGAGGGTTGTTGTATAATCTGTACTATTTAACACAATTTGTCTCCAATTCTGTATTTTTTTCCTCCTCTCCTTTTCTCCATATAAACCTAATGATACCTCTACATAGCTCTTTATACCTGAAACTTTTTTCTGACCATTTATTTAATACTTTTTTAAACCATTTGTTTTGGTCTATAGTCATATTTTTATACATCTTGCATTCTTTTCCATCAGGTCCAGCTGCTGAATCTAAATTCATTACTTTTATTGCCTGTTCTAGTTCCTTGATTCTAATATTTTTTTTCTAAATCCTTATTCTCCATGTTGGAAAATGTATGTATCTTCCATTTTTTCTATGTCTTTATTCTGTGCTCTTTAAACAATGTCTTAATACTTTGTTTTACAACATTCATAATCTCTTCATGTGCATTATGCATTTTACCTGAAGAATCTTTCATTTCCCACATTACCTTGTTCATAGGTTGATAGATGTGTACTAAGCTAATGGACCTAGAGCCTTTCCAAGCCTAGTCCATAGGATTACCCTGGCATTGTGCCACCCGACCTTAGTTCCCAGTGTCTCTGTCAAGTAGAGCCACTGGAGTGATCCCCGAGGTGAATTTTCTATTTCCCATCTACTCCTCAAGATTTCTCTTGAGGAGGGCCAGTGAGATGCTCTGTTTGACATGTATGGAAAGTCTGTTCCATAGCATGGTCAGTCTCTAGGTTATGAACCTGTCCCTCCAGCATGTTCTTTTGATTGTGGTAATGAGGTTGAGGTCTCTGGAGCATGTGGTATGGAGAGATTGGGATTTCTTTAGATGTAGCATTTCTAACAGAGCTGAGTCAGACATGACTTTGTAAGCCAAACAGAGATCACCTCTAAGTAGGTGATATGAGACAGAGAATAGTTTGAGTTTTTTGAGACTGTCCATATAGAACAAGAGTTTACGGCCTAGGATCCTCTTTGTGAGGTACTTTTGTGGCCTCTCCAATTTTTGCAGGTGTCTAGTGAGGTACATGCCAAATGTGGCATTGTACTCAATGATTGGCTTATTCTCTTTAATTATTTTACTTACATATGGTACAGTTTCTTCTTTTTTTTTTTTTCAGGAAATATCTTTATTTGTTCAATAAATAATTCAATATAAACATTTCAGGAGGCAGTACACAGGCTGAGAATATAAAACATAAAACATTTTTATTGTGTAAGCGCTTTCTCATTGTCACATACAATGCTTCTTCAGACATTAAAAATATCCTATACATTCACAAATTTAAATAACATGTTACCAGTCAAAATAGAGAGTTAACTAACATCATAATGCCATGGCGCCCTCTTAGGGAAATCCACTAAAACCATTTTGTTAAAAAATCCTTTTAACAGCATTCTTGCCCACATAAAAGCATTTAACTGTACTAGTGCTTCATTATATTAACATATCTATGCTACTAACACATTATAAGATGTATCAGGGAGAACTTCTTAGGTAACAGATTTCCAGTCAAGGTTGTATACAACACGTAAAATGTTCTATATTAAATTTAGCAATCATAACTATGTATAAAAACAAGGTTGGGAAAATAACTCTTGTAAATAATCCCTAAAAGACCATGTCTGCAAAGTGCCACCTCCTCTACTTTTATCTTAAATAATGAGAGGTTTCATTCACATATTTATTATTACAAATGTTTTGTGGATGGTGTATTTCTCTTTTGGGAAGGTGACAGGTCTAGTTTGGATGAGGTAGAAAGTGAAGATAGAACTAAGGGTGGGACAATCAGAAGATTTAAAGATAAGTTTGTGAGCAGTAGTAAGTTGCAGGCAGTCAAGGTAGTTTGGTAGTTCCATCCATTTTAGGGAGTGAAGAGCAGTACAGTGATGGGAGAAGTCTTTGGAATTTGTTGTGAATTTTGCAATGTTATTATAACGTGTCACAAGCTTAGCTTTTAGAGTGGTTTGGAGGTTGGTAAGTAGAGGGGTGCCATACATTAAGGAAGGGAGTGAATAAGTAAAGGAAAGTGCTTGTTTGTTAGAGAGGCTAAGGAACTGGTTGTGCCTATAGAGCATCCCAAGTTTCTGATGTGTTTTTTGGATGTTTTGTTGCAGGTGAATATCAAATTTTAGGTGTTCATCTATGGATACTCCTAGAAGTTTATTGTGGCTGACAACTTCTATTAGTGCTTTACTTTGGGGGTAGATATTGAACATGGCTTTGTCCAACAGGGTTGATTTTTGGGGGTGAAAAGCATGATCTTGGATTTATTTGGGTTAAAGGCTAGGTGTTTTTTAAATACTCAAATCACAATGTACTGAAGTCACTAAATAGTTTATGAGAGCAATGTTTAACATCTGTCCCCATTTTTGGACCTTTATCCCTCCATTAGTTTAAGCTTTATCCTGATTTTTTTCCACTAAGAGGTTGAGAGATATGATCTGCACATAATATACCATCACCTTCAAGACAGGGGCAGAGCTTAGAAATCTCATGTAGCAAGACATCGTATGACAGCTGGTAGACATGTGTCATCATCACATCTCATTTAGCTATCTTTCTGCACAGATCATCAAATAACCACTGGGGGGGGTAACAATGGGTGTTTCACAAGCAACTGTCTCATGGATACTATACTAACTCCTTGACATGATGTTGCTGCATGTGGTGGAACATGTTTCCAAAGGACCAGAGAGGATAAAAATAATGCTGCCTGGATGTTCTATGAAATAGTTCGAATCCATGGCCCAATGCCTGCAGCCACACAACTATTAAGGGCCTGTCTGTTCATCAACCACAACAACCCAGCCATAAGGGTTTACACTGCATGCACTGCCAGTTAGTGTGTAATAAATGGTGTATCTTATACAATGTGTCTGTTGTCCATTTGGGCAGTCCCCACAATTCACACATCTGGCACATATCAGGCCAAAAGCAGTGATTTGTGTTGGGTGACTTCCAACTAGGTAATCTTATGAGTAATGCGAGGTATGACTTGGAGCCATTGCTCATGACACTGATATGAAACCCATATGGCTGAGATGCAGTGCAACACCACACTGTCAAAATGTGTGTTCAGACTGATATAGGTCCACTACAACTGCTTAGATTCCTCTCATAGCTTTGAAATATACAGTGAGATATTAAAGTCTGTACAATGCTGCACAACGTAATTGTACATGGATAACTGGAAAAGAGTGATTACTAGTGATGGCTCAGACAGAACAGAGCTAGTGGCAGAGGATGTGCTGATTGAGGAGTTTTTGGAGGAACCACTTGCAAGGGAACACCATGTGAGTCAGAGGCAAATCCAATATGCTCTGGCACTCATGGAGTAGGGATTTGGTCCACAACTATGGGCCTAATTAGATGCAACAAAGATTAAAACTGATACATACAGTACTACCCCCAGGCTATGCTTTACAGTGAATGGACTGTCCACTATGTGCATCAGACATCACTTACCCATAAACACAGTGGATGCAATGGTTTACCAGATGCAAAGATATGGAGCAGCAGAGTGACAGGAAACAGCAATGGTCACATCTGAAGTGAGGGGTTACTATTGATATAGAAGGAAGTGTGTCATATTGGCAGTGCAGTGGTGCAGCAGTTAGTGTTATTGCCTCACAGCAAGAGGTTCTGTGGTTCCATTCTTAGCTAGGGTATCTTCTGTGCAGAGTCTGCATGTCCTCCCTGTGTTTGCATGCATTTCCTTGAGTTGCTCTGGTATCCTCCCAAATTCCAAAGACGTGTCTAGTGTGTTTCTTCCTGGGCCTCTGCTGAAAATGGGCTTTGCCCCAGTCAAATGTTACCAGTAAACAAATGTTAAAATAAAAAAAAAACAAAATAAATATGGCCAGTTAAGTGATCAGAATATGTGATAGGGAACACAGCTCCTGTGGCTATAGTACACTGTGTGTGTGTGTGTGTGTGTGTGTGTGTGTGTGTGTGTGTGTGTGTGTGTGTGTGTGTGTGTGTGTGGTGTGGTATCTCAGGGTGGAAAGATGCAGATAGTGGATGCCTCCAGTCATGGAAGCATCCATTCCAAGGAATGACAATGACACCATCTCCTGCACACAGTAAGGATCATGAACCCCAAGATACAAATCTCATGACTATGGTATGTGCTTCACTACTGGCCAAGCTTTGCATTACCACACATCCCACCACTGGATGGAGTGGAGGAAATAGAAGTACATGACTGTCTTACCTGCCTTGTGGGATGTTCCCATAGTTGAGGCACATGAATGTCAGCCTCAGGAATGACCTCATCACCAGTATTTACAGGCAGTATATGCATGCAGTTTCCTATCCAAAACACCATTTAAATGTGCCTTTCATTGAAAACCTTCATTTACATCATCATTTGGGCTACACAACACAGCTATCATCTCTGCCATGACAGCTGCAACATATGCCTGCACCAAGATGTCAGTCTTATACATCTATTATGCAATGCTCTTTACAGCACCCAATTCAGGCAATGACTGGGTGGCAAGCCAGTGATAAGTGTCGGTACATCTCTTATAACATTTGTTGTCCCTTTGCTCCATGGATTCTGTTGAGACTGGCAAAGGATCCACAGGCACCGAAGCTGTGTCACTGGATGTGTGTGATAGTGTCTAGTCCTCTCAGACTGTGTTATAGCTAGGCTGCTATAACTATCAGTGTCTGATGTAACACCAACATCTGACTTGCCCTGTTCTATGACAGAGAACTCTATAAACATAGCACTTGTGAAATTAAACAGGTAAAGACATGCATATGAGATTATTAATAAGTGCCAATCCCACTGCAATGCATTGTTGCAATGTTACTGATTGCAACTGTGCAAAGAATGTAAAGAAATATAACTTGAGTGCTATGCCATCATGTCTGCATCCTAGATGTGCCATTAGTGGAGAGATAATAATGTTGAGCATCCTAGATTTATGGCACAGGTGTACCCCTAAATTGTGCTACATACATAAGGTTATACCAGTCTAGTGCATCCCCAGTAGAGATTCAGGATGGTACAGCAAGTTCAGCTCCCACATTCAGGCCTTATCCAGGTATGAAAGTCCATTCTGTCTTCCAGGACAGAGACAGAAGAGGAAGTACTTTATGGTGGTAATTGCACTCCGCAATGGCAGACACCCATCTGTGGCCATTTTTTCCTGTGCAGTGCTGGGAATCTTCTGGTAGACTTGTGAGATTATGTCAATTACCCTACACCAGATCTGAAAAATCATCTTGCTGTAGCTACTGATTCATATCCACCACCAGCTCACAAAACACAGTCATAGAAAGGCTGGGCAATTTTATCCATTTCAATTATCTGCCATCTGTCCTCTTGAAGGATCTGTAATAACTATTCCTACTCTGTCTGGGGAACTTCTCTAGATCTTTTCTTTCCTTAGGCACCATGTCTCATCCTGTAATTGTAGATATAGAGATATGATTAGTGAGGGGGAATGTCATACATATAACTATCAATGTGGTATAAGCACCCATGTGATGGCTGTGCCAACACTAGGTGCAACCACAACGACACCCCACTAAAACAAGACTGGTCTCCATAGAACTACAGTAAAGCAGCATGGGAATGGGCCATGCTGTTGCATACACTCTGTCGACAACCTGTGCATACCTATGCACAATAATCCATGGTTATTGTGTTTGTAAGTTCATAGGTAAGTATTAGGCTAGCTGCACTTTTGGGCCATTTTAAGCCTAGCCAGTTTCCCAAAGATGAGAATCAAACATTTCATTACTGTTTAACTTTGTTTCATTGCTATTTACTGCAATGCATTACTGTTTAATTGCATTTCATTAATGTTTAAGTTTATTTTTTCATACTGTGAGATCTGTCTTTGTCTCTAAGTAGTTAATCTGTGCTTTTCTGTGAGTTTTATTGTGTTCTCAACCCTTAAATATAGTAGCATAGTCTGGATACAGGTTTGCTGCATTCAGAACTGTTTGTTTTTGCCTTCTGTGTTTCTGGCAGACACCTTGTGTTTGCCTTCCATTTTCTGGCAGCCATCTTGTGTTGGTAGGGGGCCTATCTTCTCTGCTAGTGAGAGTAGCATGGCTGCCTGGACCTTGTCTGGCACAAGCTGATTGGTAAATAGAGCAGGGGCTAGCAGGATTAGCTAGACTTCTAAATTACTAGAATCTTCTATTTTTTTGTGGTATTTAAACCCCACATTTGAGCTTGTTTGAGCTTGTTTGCATGTTGTGCACCACAGCTGCACTGTTTTAACCCATTGTGAGGTATTCCAGCTACAAATTTTCCCTTGGTTGCACTTGTGTGATCACCTAGTATCACTCATCTTACACATTCCACCCTTTATCCCCTTAGCTCTCTCTGGCCTCTCTCCCTCAGATTCTGACAAATATGGATAGACAGTTTCCTATGGTTTCTCCTCCCAGTCTGGTTGATATGGGCATCCTGAGACAGTGTAACAACTGTCTCATGTACACGGACAACCCTCTACTACTACCACCTAGGAACACTATTTGTGAGAGATGCAATAACATTAAGTACCCAGAATCTATGCTCTAACCTTCACAAGCCAGTATATCTGGCACTGACAAGGCCGCCAGCACAAACACCACCCGCACCTAAACAACACCCACCCACATACACAGAGGTCCTCAACAAAAACATACCCAAACAAGAGAGACCTCTGAGGCAAAAACACATACAAACTCCACAACCCACCACACCTACACACCACACATAGTCCATTGTGAGGTATTCCAGCTATAAATTGTCCCTTGGTTGCACTTGTGTGATCACCTAGAGTAGTACTCATCTTACACCTTCCACCCTTTATCCCCTTAGCTCTCTCTGGCCTCTCTCCCTCAGATTCTGACAAATATGGATAGACAGTTTCCTATGGTTTCTCCTTCCAGTCTGGTTGATATGGGCATCCTGAGACATTGTAGCAACTGTCTCATGTACACGGACAACCCTCTACTACTACCATCTAGGAACACTGTTTGTGAGAGATGCAATTACATTAAGTACCTAGTGTCTATGCTCTAACCTTTACAAGCCAGTATATCTGGCACTGACAAGGCTATCAGCACAAACACCACCCACACCTAAACAACACCCACCCACATACATGGAGGTCCTCAACAAAAACATACCCAAACAAAAGTGACCTCTGAGGCAAAAACACATGCAAATTCCACAGCCCACCACACCTACACACCATACATAGTCCACACACCTGTGTCTCACAGCCACTAAGGCCTAACCATAAACCCAACATATTAGTCATAGGATACTCTATTGTGAGACACACACATGTGTCCCTCACCAGGCTGGATATGGAGAAAGTCATGGTAGTTGTTTGTCAGGTGCTAGAATCTGCCATGTCACATGTGCACTCAAGTGTCTCAACAACAGATAGTGTTATGACTCTGTCATAGTCCATGCTGTTGTGAATGACTTGAGATGTACCTCCCTAGAATATATGAAGAGAGACATGATCGAGCTCACTGAATATGTGTCCCAGACAGGTATGTCCCTAACCTGAAGCAGCATTCTACCATCACCCAAAATTATGCCTCAATATAAACAGAAAATTACTGACTTTAACAATTGGCTTAGTTTCTGGTGTCATTCCAAGGGGATCCAGTACCTGACAGCCTGGGAGACATGATTGACAAACCACAATACTTTGCCAGAGATGGCCTGCATCTGTCTCCCTTGGGCTTCAGGCTGCTGACAAAGGCTCTAGCCTCCCCCTATAGTGCATTTTTTAGGCAATGCCAAGAGGTCAAAACTACCAACATGAAAATTTCATCAAAATGCACATTAATGGTCATGTTGTTAATGCTAGGAGTCTAAACATTTAACTGCATTCATTGCAAGCATTCTTAACCCTGAAAGATGCTGACATTTGTGCAGTCACAGAAACTTGGTTCAAAGCTGCAGAGAGCACCCCAGCCTTACTAGGTTACTCATCCTATCATACATTCAGACCCCAAACCGTGGGCAGCAAAGCAAAAGGAGGTGAAGTTAAAATATATGTATTGAAGACATACACACCTCCAGGCTGGTCAAAAAGTATGATGCACAGGAGACACTCCAGGAGCAGTTAACAGTTGACAAGACCCCTATTCAAATCATAGCTAGCTACAGGCCCCCAATGTTGACAGAAGATGCCCACTTCACCTATCTGTAGCTATTCAAATCTATCAAGATTCATCCCTTTACCCTGATCCTGGGCAACTTTAACTATCTAATCATACACTGGAAGAACTACTCGTGCCAAGACACAAATGCCCTGAGATTCCTTGATTTTGTCAATGCAAATGCCTTGGCTCAGCTGGTCTACTCCTCCACAAGAGGTGATAATATCTTGGACTTGGTATTAACCCATATGAATAACCACTGCATAATCCCTACAATGTGATCCTCCCTGGTAAGATCTGACCACAAAGCGGTCACTTTTGAAGTCACTATCTCCCCCAACCCCCCGGCTTGGGTCAAACATAAAAAACTTGTCTAAAGCTGATTACAGCCTCCTAATGGAAGGTTTAAGCACTTCACAGCCCTATCCCCCTCCACAGGAGAACTGGCACAAATGTCCAAACCTACACCAAAGTACTAAAAGAGCATTTATATAGCTGCATGAAATCAGGAATACCTGACAGGACAAAATCATCCTTCTCAAGGAAGAATAAACCTGTCTGGTGTACAACTGCAATCAATAAACTTTATAATGAAAGGAAAAAAATTGCTGTCCAGGACCAAGAAGGAGCAGGTGCCTAACTGGAAACAATGTCTCCTCAGACTGAACAAGCAAATAAGAGCACTAGTGAAATCCTCCAAAAAAACTTTGAGTCCAAACTGGCCACATCTACTAAAGAAATTCATAAGGTCTTCTTCTGACATGTCTGCAATCTCAAAGGAAGCACTCAGATCTGCTCAGAACTGGTGGTCAAGGACGCCACATACACAAATGCCATAGATATAGCCAACTTGCTGGCAAACAGGTTCAGCAATAACTTCACCCCTCTGTCTCCCCATCAGGAAATCAGGACATCCCCAGCACCTGCCCCCTTCTCTTATCTCTAGGGAGCAAGTAATCACTGCTGTCAAAGGCAAAAAATACAGCCTCCATGGAACCCGATAACATCCCAGGCTGCATCCTACATGATCTCAGGCAGGAATTTTCAGCACCATTAGGCACCCTATTCAACTTGGCTTCATCCCAGTGGAGTGGAGGACAGCCACTGTCATCACTTTGCACAAAGGTGGAGCATCCACCGGTCCAGGAAATAATAGACCCATCAGCCTAACTAGCCTGATCTGCAAGGCCATGGAATGGATAATCATGGACATCATTAACAAGGACATTGGCAACCTCCAAACAATCAATCCCACAGTTTGGTTTCATTAAGGGAGGCCATGGCTGTTAAATGTGGTAGACTTCTTTCAGACAGTCGCCACAGCCATTTATTAGGGGAAGACGGTGGACACCACTTATCTTGATCTGGCCAAAGCCTTCAATACTATTCCCCACTCGGGTATAATAGATAAACTCTCTCAACTAGGCATCGATCCATATTTTACCAGAAGGATAACAAATTGGCTCACTGATAGAAATAACCTAGTAAAAAATGAGGAAGCCACCTAAAGCAATAGACCTGTAAAGAGCGAAGTACCCCAGGGATCAGTCTTGGGGTCTCTGTTGATTGGGATATACTTTTCTGAGGTGCAGAGCAAAACCAGTGGGCTATAGATGACCAAGTTTGCAGGTGACTGCAAGCTGGGCATGGTCATCAGTTCCCCTAATGATGTCTACATCCTCCAAGAGGGTTTCATCCAAACAAATGACTAGTTACAGAAACATGGCCTCAAACTGAATGCCAAAAAATGCATCATCATCCCCTTTTGGGAGAGTGACATCCCCACAATTTATCACTTTAATAACAAGGTCCTATGCACGTAATCAGTAGTGAGGGACTTGGGCACCCAGGTTGATAGCAAACTGACTTTTGACCACCATATTGCCTCCATTGTATGGAAAGCTTTCTACATGGCCCACCTTATTTGGAAGGGTATCTCATCAAGGGACAAGGAGGTCATAAAATCATTGTATTATTCCCTTATAAAACCCATTTTTGAGTACAATGCTCCTTTTGGAATGTATCTCTCAAAGCACATGCAACAGCTGGACAGACCACAGAGGTTCCTCACCAGGAGAATCCAGGGCCTCAAATATCTATTCTACAGAGATAGGCTAAAAGCCCTGTCCCTCTACTCAGTCTCATACAGACTCTTCAGAGGTGACCTCTATGTGGCATACAAAGCAATGTCAGACCCTGCCTTGATGGGACTGCTGTATATCTGCAAGTCAAGCTCCAAGTCGAGTAACCCGCATGCCTGACCTCAACCTGGTCTGTGGCTCCAATAGGACTTGTTGGCAGGACATATTTATGTCCCAGAGACTCCCCTTTCTGTGGAATAGACTCTTTCTCCATGTCAAGCAGAGTAGCTCATTAACCCTTTTTAAGCGCAACCTGGATAATTGGATGGGGAGCAGAAAATACACCCCTGGGATTCCACCTGTGTCCCTGCTGGACAGGGCATCAGGTGCTGACTTGTTGGAACATGGGGTAAATTCTTTGCTAGGCTCATAAGTGCCTCAGGGCCAATAGCCAATAAATTGCTATGATCCTATGAGCCTATGAAACACTGTACCATGCGTCTGTGAGCTAAAACCTTATCCATTATGCCAATCCCTACCACTATGTGCACTCTACATGTTTGCAGCAGTCCAGTATATGTTAACCTGTGCTCCAGTCTGACCTCATGCTGACCACTGCATTCCATATGAGATACAAATACACAGAGATAGTGCACCGCAATGCATTCCTTTGTCAGTGCAACATAACAGTGATCATACTGAACCTCACAAAGTCCCACAACTAATATATAGGTGAGCCACTGCTGCCTGCCCCTCAGCACCATTCCCAGGAATCCATCCTTACAAACTACTCTCTGCTGCTCAGAAAACTGTCTATAGGTGGCTATGAACCCCCCCCCCACCAAAAAAAATCTTTCAGTTATTCAGTTAGTCACTCTACCCACTTAAATATACAAAGTATTCTTAACCTTGCCTCATTTTACACCCTGCTGTACATTATATACTACTGTGGTAGTATACTGCAGAGCTCAAGCATATGTCTGCATATCCCTTTGAGGCCCCATCAGCGGGTAGACTGTTGAGCAACCTGCCTCCAACAACAGATGAGTACTACTATTAAGAAAACATTCTCCCCACTTATCACTGTTTCTTGATCCCTGTCCAAGTCAGCTATAGACTAGTGCTGCTTCACTAGTGAACTCTGTAACATCCATGGTTAGTTTTACTTGCTATTCCAGTACCTTTTTGTAGCTTGAAAAGAACTGCAATGGTCATGGCTATTTTTGTCATACAGTTTCATGGCTTACACCAGTTATGTCAATGTAGCATGCATGTTAAGTGTCTTTGAATCTCACATTTTTTGCATGGCATAGCAGCCCAGGTCTGTACTATGAGGCTCATGCTTGACCATGCAGATGAATAAATACTTGTCAACCCCAATGCACATGCACAGGCAAGTACACTACATGACTGTAGGTTTATTAATCTTTTTTCTGGCCCATATAGGTACCATGTTGAAACTCTAGATAGATATGTGGATTGTACAGAGTATATATATTTAAGTCTGCATGTTTTTCTTCCCCATTACCACTCTGGCATGATGTTTGGAAATGGATTACTATATGGCAACATTATAATCCATCTCATTTGCTTGCTGCTTAACAATGTACATCATGTGATACCCATAATATATCTCAACATTAATCTGCTGCCATTTCCTCTTGATAGCAAACTGAGACGTGACCATGGCTTTGGAAAAAGCTGAGTGTGGAAGAGCTTCCATGTGGTACAGGAAGAAGACAAACCTCTATCTGTACCTCCTCTAATAAGACCATCAACAACACCTAATAGTGAACTTCTATACATGTCTCTAGTACAAACTGGCAAGACATTTTAAGTGTGTCTACATGAAGGTGTATATAGCTGGGTATCATGATCCCCATGATCACTAGCCTTGTATTGTTCCTCTGAATGCAGGGATGTGGTTGATTTACCCCAGGTGTGTGGTTATGTCAGGTGGATGTCTGGCAGCTTGCCTTTCCCATCAGAGATATGTGTAATGCACTGGTATCATAAGCCCATATAGTTTCGTAGATCCTTATTATGCTTACTGCCAAGGAAATTATCAAGAAGATCAGCCACTTCACCCACTGCTGGTGAAAGAATAACTATGTCCACCATCTAATAGAATTTCATCACATATCTACCAGGGAATGTGTCATTGTGGAACTCTCTGGACCTGATTGTGCTGTGTGGGTTGCCAAACATTGTACATGGAGAAATAGTGTGCATGTCTATGGTGATGGGTGGAGGAGGCATTGGAGTCAGAAGAGAATCCTCTACACACATGTGAATAACCATTGCCAGAGTTGGTTTACGTAAGTGTGGAACCAAAAGAGTGTCATCCATATCCATGTGAGTCACCAAAGCTGGAGCTGAAAGGGGCAGTGAAGCCAGATAGGTAAGCAAAGTGGTTATCTGTACCTACTGTGTGCAACTGTTCCTCTGCATGTCCATTTGCAATTAACCACTGGGACTCACTAATGGGTGCCAAGTGAAATAACATTTCCTGTAATGGTTGGACATGTTCACAGATGCTGTAGACATTTCCAAGCAAACCACATAGCACACTGACTACTTCTGACATGGGATAAGTAGTATAAATGTTTGCCTTTCCTCGTTGATGCCTTTCATGTTAGTATTTTTTCTTTGACATCTAGAGTAACAACTATCTTCATGTAATATCAATGTCTCAGGTTTGTGATGGAAACTAACATGCCTCTCCTCACTGCCTTGTGTGCATGCACCTCAGATGTTGTGTGATCTTCAGATGCTGGAGTTGTTTCTGAAGCCTGTGCACTAGGTAGATTACTTTTATGCACCTCATTCTTCACTAAACACAGGTAGTGCAGGAAAATCATCCTGGGCTTTGCAGGGAAATCATCCTGGGCTTCTACAGTCCTCTCAGATGTGGGGGAGAGAATGTCTCCTTCCACTTTTAATGGCGATGACATTACCAATGCTTCTTCCATCTGGGCCATGTGCATAATGCTATTGTTAGTCTCTAGAAATGTGATGACCTCAGGCATGTGTAGACCTGTACTGCTGAATATTCTCCCACTGGAACTTATGAAATCATATAGTATACTCTACAGAGGTATTTACCAGTGTCAGCTTGCACTGGCATGCCTGGAATCAGTGTCCTGTCAGTTTCAAATCTGAGTTCTGTTAGGAACTGCTTCAACTTTGTAAGGTGATCATATGTTGTGTGAGCATCTCCAGTGGCAGACCAGTCAGCAGCTATGTCTTGTGCACTTTTCCTTGCATGCAAGATTATGTCAGCCAATCTGCTGTACTCTACAGCTGTGACTGCCAACAGTATATATTTGCCACTCCATTTCTGCCATGCCTGCCCCATAAGGCCTTATCTGTTTCCATTGCATACCTATCATGTGTCCACAGAGTCTCAAGCAGACCATCTGTTTCCTGGTGTGTAAATTTCTTAGTGTGCCTTCAGTTCTTCTTTGTCATGGCAGCTGCATCGCACCTGTCAGAACACATACAGATCTATGTCTGTATACAGGAAATGCTATGTTACACAGCTGGTACCACTGCGCTGCTCCTTCTACCCCTATGGTAGGTACTGCCTTGTGCAATACAGTGACATAACTGCAACAACAATGTGCCAGCATGTGTTACTTGTGAGGATGTGGTCCACATACACTGTCATCCTGTGTAATGCCACAGCATAGTTTTGTTCACTGCTTTGTGGGTATGCAACACGGCTTCTATGTGTTATCCCTGGATCCCAAGCCCCTACATTTATGCAAGCTATCATGCCTGTTTCCCATGGTCTGCACAGCCATGTCGATGAAAGCACAGCAAGTTGTTGCTCTTGTACAATGGGGCATAAATGGTTGTGATTCCCCATAATAGGAACAGCAACTGTTCAGCCTATTATCTGTGGTCTTGCTGTTTATCCAAACTCCCATAACTATTGCAATATTTCCTTCATGTTCCCTGTACCTAAACTGTGCCAACTATCTCTAACTCAGCACAGTCTAGAATATCCTTTCCACCACCATTCCAGTGTTAGCACATTGATATTAGTATGGTATGACAGCTTCATGTGACAACCACACTCCCTGAAGTTGTCCTTGCAATTATTTGTATGTACAATAATCCTGTCATCTGTAGATTCCCCTATATTTTGTTTATCTGCAATATTCTCTAGTTGTAGTATTCTAGCCATTCATGTGGTGCAATCTCTCCCAGTTTGGTGGCAGCACTGTTTATTATACTATTAATGGGCTTGTTGTATGGTGATTAATAAAGTAATATAGTGTGATGTCTGAATCACAGCAATAGCGTAATGCATTTTCAGCTATATTAAATTATGAGAGGCAAGGTCTGTCTTGTGCAAGTGCACAGTGATCAGTTAAAGTGTGACCAGCTTTATACCTAACCCACATTACTATGGTTCTGTGGGTTACTATGGTGCTGTGGTTAGGTATAAAGGTGGTCATACTTTACTATGCACTATGGTAATAGTCATGCCTACAGTGTTGTCTAGCTACATGTCACAGCCATATTCAGGCATTTAGATCACAAAGAGTGATCACACATATGGTGCATGTCTGTTATCCTGGCCTGCCATACTAACCATGTGCATTAGCCTGCCATATATTGTCATCATATTACTATGCTGCCTGTCAAAGTATGTCACAGGGCATGTGCATAATGCAGCATTCTGTCCCTGCTGTTAGTTTTACTCCTGGACTTGCCCTAGTGAGTGGTTACAACTGCTACAGAATGTGAGTGTGGCAGCACTCCTACATGCAGAACAGAAAGTGCCTGCTGTGTGTAACTATGAGGATCCCCTTAAATAATGTTGACACCTGGCACTATCTTGCCAGAAGACTAGATGATGACATGAATGGCATTGCTAGTTCAAATATAATAATCAGAGGAAGTAAGGTTTAATTTATGCTGAATTGTATCGTAGTAGCCCTTAATATATGCCTATAAACTATTTCTAATGCTCATTATCATCCTGTGCTCATTAATGTAATTTTTTTTTCTCTTTTGGTTGTTTGTTTTACAGAAGAGAATGAGATTTCACAGAAGTGACTTGCCAGCCAGATGATGCTTGCCTGACTCACCAGACATTGAGATGTGTGCTGCTTTATTTCCAGACCTGTATCTCTGCTTCATCTCCTTACCACAGCACTGCCCAGTGTTTCATTGCTGTTTAAATTCTAACCATTGCATTCTTCTTCACTGCTTCTAGGACTTCTGTATGATTTTAAATGCATTTGTAAATATGTTACTACCTTTAACTTTGCTAATAATTCCTGATAGTCCCATCAGCATGCCAGCTGTATTGTTCCTGGATATAACACTGCAGTTAGCCTGGCTTTCTCCTTTGTTATAGTTCAGAATTTAATTTATCTTTTGTTGGCTGGGGAATTCCCACTAGGCTAGCAGCGTGTTTTTAGGGGAGATCCAAGATGGAATTTGCACTACTATGGAAAATTTGGCCATGGCATACAGGAAAGTGCCCTACTCTTTAGAGCAGCTGAATGACACTGTAGGGTTCCAACAGCAGCATGGAAGAGGTCTGAGGGAAGCAGCAGTATGGAGGAGGAGAAAAAAGCTATAGAGAGTTTGGAGGTGGAAAGTGAGAATTTGAAGGAAAAATGTTTGAAATGGAGCATCAGAATGTAAATAAAGATTCCTCTCTGGATGATGATACAAATGGGCAGTGTTTAACTGTCTCAAAGGAAGTCTGCAAGTCTGCTAGAGTGGTGCAGATAACAGAACTGGCATCAGAGGTTACAGATGATGCTCTGTTAAAATACTCAAGCAGGGTGATCCAGGTGACAGTTCTGCTTTTTTCATGGGGAGAGATAACAAATAACATTTTCAGAAGTGCTGAGAATGTTAATGTGGAGAAGAAACCAGATGATGTGATGACACAGAATACAGCAGTTAAAACGTATGCAGCAGTAAAAGAAAATAAGAGGGATGCACCAAATAAAAAAATGGGAAGGTGCATGGCCTTGTGGCAGGAGATAATACAGTAACTAAAATATATGTAGCAGTGACAGCAGGCAAAAAAAGAGAATAGCAACAAACTGTAAGTAGAGATTTTTAAAAAGAAGTGAAAACCAACTGGTAGAATTAGAACAAAAATGGCACTGTAATAGACAAATATCGATAGACCAGGAAGGCTGCTGGTCCTGATAAAATACTGGCCAACGTACTTAAAGACTGTGAAGGCCAACTATGCTCAGTTCTTACTGATATTTTCATACTTCCCTTATTCTTGGTAAAGTTCCCTTTTGCTTCAAGGTGATGAATATTGTCCCTCTCCTAAAAAAAAGCTAATCCAGCCTGCCTGAATGACTACAGACCAGTTGCTCTAATTTCAAATGTCATGAAATGCTTTGAGAAACTAGTTAAAAGGCACCTGTTGGCTAACCTTCCTTCCACCTTCGACCCTCTACAGTTCACTTATTGGGCTAACAGATCCACTGCAAATGCTATTTCAATGACATTCCACCTCGCACTTGATCATCTAGAAACAACTACATCAGGCTGTTGTTTATTGACTTCAGTTCAGCATTCAGTACTCTTGTTCCAATGAAGCTTATTGACAAAGTTGTACATCTCTGTGTTAGCAAGCTCATGTGCAACTGGATCCTGAACTTCTTGATGAACAGACCGGGAAAAACATGTGTGGTCAGCAACACCTCAGGATGCATAATACTCAACACTGATGTTCCTCAGGGTTGTGTGCTAAGCCGTCTGTTGTTTACAATCCTCACCCATGACTCTTCTGCGAAATACAATACCAATCACATAATTATGTTTGCAGATGATACTATGGTCATGCGCTTCATCAAAGGGGAGGATAAAAGAGCTTACAGAGATGAGATCTACTCATTGATTGACTGGTGTGCCAAGAACAATCTTGACCTGAATGTCAGTCAAACAAAAGAGATCATTATAGACTTCAGGAAAAGGACAATGACACACTCACTGCTCATGGTAAATGGTGAAGAGGTAGAAAGGGTCAAATCTGCAAAGGTTTTGGGGTGCACATTTTGGAGGATCTCTCTTGGACTGTGAACACTGAACATTTGGTCAGAAAAGCACACCAATATCTCCACTTTCTCAGAAGGCTCAAAAAAGCAAAGTTCCTACCTACTGTTCTCATCACATTCTGCAGAGGAGCAGTTGAGAGCATTCTCACAAGTAGCTTCACAGTTTTGCTTGAGAACAGTACAAAAGCAGAAAGAAAGAATCTACAGAGAGTGGTGCGAGTTGCAGAAAAAAATCATGGGCATAAACCTACCATAGATCCAGGATCTCTTTGCAGCAAGAAACACTAAATGTGCATCCAAAATAATTTGTGACCCCTCTCGCCCTGCAAACAGTTGGTTTACACAACTGTCTTTAGGCAAAAGATATCAGAGTATCCAGTGCAGGATGACAAGATACTTAAACAGCTTCTATGGCCTGTCCAACAGTGTTGAGACTTATAAACTCTGATACTAGCCAACAATTATTTAGTCAGTAATCATTCACAGTACATAGCTCAGCTGAAAAGTGTGCAACATCTTTTTTTTATTATTATTATTTGATGTAGCATTATATTTTCTTATTCATGTGCAATTGCCTACTGTTTGTCTGACACCGATGAACAAAAGAGGAGAATCTTAACACGTGCAATCCTACATTGTCATGCTGCTATGTACAGTATTCTTCTTATGACTGTTTGGGTGGTCTTGTGTGTTTTTGCTGTTATTATTAATTTATTTATCCTTCTGTAGGTCTTGTTTTGAATATGTTTTTTTTTAATTGAAATGTTATACGGTTGTTCTTGTTATCCTTGCTTCCTATGTACCACTTGTGAGCTAATACATGGAATTTCATTTAGGCTGCACTTGTGCAGTCCTAAAGGACAATAAAGTTTGCTTTGATTTTGACATTATGTACGGGGAAACTTGGTAACTGCTCTGGTATTTAAAGCTCCAGAAATTTGATATTTTATACATATTGGGACATAGACTTTTTGTGACTTAACATTTGAAAATGGGGGAACCAATGATAACATTTCTGGAAGTGTGGAGCAAAAAGGGACATTTATTCATGGAACAGTTTGTTTTCTGTTAGTAACTAAAATGTTGAAAAATATTTTCAGTTTGCAGTTTACAACTGATGAACTGGAAGAAAAGGATGTTAAAAAACTGTATGCAGGGCTTTTGTGAAACTGCTGATAACATTGTAAAAGTTAAAGATGAGAGAAACATATAGAATGGAGGGTGGAGGTTTGAAGCTATTTTGAAATGTGAAAAAAATGGTGAAACACTTGCCAGTATTTTTTTTTTTTGTGACTTGTTATAGAGGAATATTACGATATGTTGGTCAGCCTAAATCATGTTTCTTTTGTGGAGACTTTTCTCATTTCCTTACTTTTGTGTTAGGGTAGAATGTAACCAGTGTGAGGAGAAAGGGCATACAGCAAGAAGGCATTTGTCTGTATGCAGGTTGTGAAAAAGGGACATTTATAGATGAATTATCAGAACAAACAGAAAATAATGAAAAAGAAGATGAAAGGGAAAAAAAATATTCACAAGGAAGGGCAACAAGAGGCTGAGGAGAAGGTGAACGAGCAAAAAAAAAAAAAAACTGTAGAAGAAGAATAAATACGGAGGTGAAAATGTGGAGATGGAGTGCATGTAGAAAGACAGACCAGGAAAAGGGATTGATTACTAATCTTTTGCTGAAGTTCTAGCCAGTGAAAAATCTGATTCTAAAGATTAAGGATCATTTGTCCATACACTCGGGGGAAATATTCAGATTGGGAAAGAGTAAAACAAGAAAATGAAAATTTAAAAATATTTCCTCCTAAACCTAAACAAAAGGAAAAAAAAAACAATTTAGAGTATTTTCAGTAAATACGAGCAGTATTATTAATATTGAAAGAAGGATAGGGATACTGGAATGTCCAGCTAAGTGTGATGATGATGTCATTCTGCTGAGTATATAATATTCCTAACAAGTGAAGAAAGACTGCAAACAGAAAAAAATGTTGAGTGGAAATATAATATGGAACTTAGAAAGTAGACGTTGTTCTGGAGTGGCTATGCTGTGAAAAAAAACAGTGAGAATACTAGATATGACATTGGTAAGGATGGGAAGGTTAACTGTTGTGAATGTGAAGTGGAGAGAAATGGTTCATAGGATTATAGCATTATATGCATATGTATCTAGTAAGGAAAGTGACAATCTGTTTCATCAAGTATTAGACTATGTGGTGATTAATGTAAAAATTATAATTAAATGGGACTTTAGTTGTGATTTAAGGAGAAGATGTAAAAAGACAGAGAGATATGTAAAAAATGCAGCAACTGATAAAATATGGGAAACTGGATGTGTGGAACAAAAATCAAAAGAGTTACAGAAGGGGCACTTGTATCTAAAATTGATTATTTTGTATTATTGGAAGGCTTGTGGATAATAGATGGTGATACAGTTGTGACATGATTTTCTCACCATTTATCAGTATGTGATTGAAGAAAATGAGTTTACTGAAATAGGAAAGGGAATAAAAACAATAAGTCTGAAATTATTGGATGAAATTAGTGAGTGGGAAGTACTAAAGTTATGGAAGGACCATACAACCATGAAGGACTTCTATAAAACTGGTCTAAATGGTAGATTGAGTTAAGTATAAAAAATGTTTTTTTTCCAATGGGAGGATGATGTAAGAAAGGAAAAGAACATGAAGTATGGGAAACGTTATAGAAATGTATTAGAAATTTTAAAGAATTATACAAGAGAGTACTCTGACATGGAAAAAGGAATATATAAAAGAAATCAAGAAAAAAATAAGGCATTACTGTTAGGCAGAGATATTATTTACAAGAAAGAAGGGGGAGATATCTACATATATGAGTAAAATAGTAAAGGGGGATATGAGTATAATGAAGAAAATTAAAAATGTAAAAGGAGAAGTAAAAAGAACACGACCAAATTATGAGTATTGAAGTACAACATGTGGAAAATACATATCAGAGTAAAAAAAGGTAGATAAGAGAAAATCAAAAGTAAAAAAAAAAAATCCAGAATGCATCAAGGAAGTATTTGAAAAAGCAATTACTATTAGTGAATTAGATGAAGTCATTAGGTAAGTAAATGTTGATTCATTAACAGGTCCAGATGGCATAGGGTACAGAACGTACAATAAATTAATGGACTAACAGAGACAATATTTTATAAATCTATTGAATGAATGGCTGAAGAAAGGGATTGTCTATGAAGAGTTATGTACTTTTTTTTCTTCTTTCAGCTTTTCCCGGTTAGGGGTCACCACAGCAGAACTCTGGTCTGCTAATGATTGGTAGTAGATTTTTATGGTGCCAAGGTGCCTGCCAAATGCCCAACCTTCAATGAAGGCATGCCCATTCATGCATGTCTTTCAAATGCTACTCGACCATGGGGAGAACATGCAGACTCCACACAGAAGGCACTCTAACCGATAATTGAATGGGAGAACCTCTTGCTGTGAGGTGACAATGCTACCGCTGCACCACCGTGGCTTATGGAAGAAAGACAAGAAAAATTAAACAAAAATTGGGGACATATAACACTAAATGGCACAGATTGTACATTTTTTTAGAATACTAGAGAGGAACGAAAGGAAGGGTAAGGGATATTATGGAAGAAAGTAAAAAAATATGTTTGAAGTATGGTATAAGACAAGGATGTCCCATGGAATATTGTTTGCATTAGTAATGAATGTGTTAGTGAGTGAAGCAGCTTAGCTTATAAAATGAAATATGCTAAATATGTGATGGTGATTCCAGTAGTTTTGACAAACAGAAAATATATAGTTGTAGTTGCTAAGAACTAAATATGTATGGAGTTGTGCTGGTTTGTCTGAATGGATGTTTAAAGGTAAATGGAATGACTTTAAATAAAAATCAAAGTAAGGGTTTGGGTGATGTGGTGAAAACTAGGGCGGTCTATTTTTCATTGAATGAAGTGTCTTGGCTAGGAATAAAATTTGGTAAAATTATTTAGTTGTGATGCAATGGGAGAGTTTGATTAAAGATATTAAATAAGTAAATTAAATAAATATTTCTTATTCAGAGGGTGTATAGATTACCATTCAAGAAAAAAAAGTTTTTTCTGGTAAATTCAGTATTAATAAAAACAGAAATGTTTATATGATCCCAAAAAGTATGAAAAGGAAATTGGTCAATTGGTATTTTCTTTCATATGAGGTTCTAGATTATAACCAGTGAGAAGAGGAGTGCTGTATATGTATGAAGATGAAGGGGGATTGGGGTCACTAAATCCAGTTGTTTATTCTGCTTCTTTAAACTTGTATAGAGTATTAAAGTGGGTAAAGGAAGATAATGAGACTTTAGAAGTGAGAGTGTTTAAATATAAATGCAAACAATTCTGGAAGAAAATGAGAATTTAAAAGTGCGAGTGTTTAAATATAAATACAAACAATTCTGGAAGATAATGAGAATTTAAAAGTGCAAGTGTTTAAATATAAATACAAACAATTCTGGAAGATAATGAGAATTTAAAAGTGCGAGTGTTTAAATATAAATACAAACAATTCTGGAAGATAATGAGAATTTAAAAGTGCGAGTGTTTAAATATAAATACAAACAATTCTGGAAGATAATGAGAATTTAAAAGTGCGAGTGTTTAAATATAAATACAAACAATTCTGGAAGATAATGAGAATTTAAAAGTGCGAGTGTTTAAATATAAATACAAACAATTCTGGAAGATAATGAGAATTTAAAAGTGCAAGTGTTTAAATATAAATACAAACAATTCTGGAAGATAATGAGAATTAGAAAAAACAAAGAAAAAGAATATATAAAAGAAGACATTGAAATTATCAAGAACAAAATGCTAAGGTGGAATTTCAAAAACTGATGATATTGAGAAAGATAGAATGATGTGGCATAATGATCTGATTAAACAACATTATTATGTAAATCTAGGGGAACATTTACCAGAAGAAGTGATTAAAGCAATTAAAGTAAGGAAAAAGTGGTGTATCAACACAATAGATTGTCAGGATTTCCTATGGAGATTGGTAATAAATAAGTTACCACTAAAGGGAAATATGCCATATAAAAAGAAAGCCAGAAGAGTGTGTTAATTTGTGGGGGAAGGAAGAGATAACACAGCCTTTTATTTATTTATATATTTAGTTTTGTATGTATGTTGCATGTATGTATTTATTTTTGAAATGTAAAATACTGGTGACACTCTAGAAAAAAAATAGTGTGAAGAATTGTTTGAGAATATCAATGTCATAAACAATCGATCTATATATAAATGTGTGTGTATATGATTATATGTGGATATTATAAGAATAATAAATAATATGTGAGAATGGTAGATAAGAATTTATGTAACATGGGTTATTTGGAATGAAAGACTAAATTATATTTTGTTTAATGGGAAATAGATTTTGACAGATACACTTTGAAAAATCAGATTATGGTTGTGGAAGGAGTTGGGGTCAGTTATGGAAGAAAACAATGAGGATGTTAGAAGAAAAATGGTTAATAGAAAAAAAACAGAAATGTGTATGTATGTGCTTGTAAATATGAACATTTTGTAAATACGGAAATATTTTTGATGTTTGCTAAACAAGGGACCCCAACAATTTTCATTAGGTACTTAAGGACCTTTTACATCCAATTGAGCTAAAACCAACTCAAGCCGATGGAGCCTCTATTTAATGTCTCATCTAAAGGACAACATTCTCAGGACTGCAGCACACCATTCCCCTTATGCTGCATGACAATGTCAACAATCCCTGTACCGGGTATGGTAATAGAACCAACAGCATTCTACACCAAACATGAGTGTGCTACCTTTTGTGTCATTAACAGTGATTGTTCACTTCCTGGTAGGTATGTGATTACCATTGCATAAGTAAGCATTGCTCTTGTCAGACTGCCATTTCTTAATTCATTTTTACACATGCAACTGCCATTAACTGTGTTAGATATTCCTGTAATAGTCTGTGTGTGACAACTGTAATGAAGCTGTGTACCACTGGAATGGGCCTTATTTTCCAGTTGGACTATTGCAACAGTAACTAATTACCAATTTCCTAATTTGGTTCTTACTTTAGGCATGCTGTTTGTGTTACTGGGTCAGCCTGTACTAAACATCCCTGCTTATGCAACATTATGCATGATAACTTCATGTGCACATGTTTTTTACAGAACTGAGCATTTTATTAGTTCAGTTTTATCATTTCTCCCTTGCTAAATTATCCATTACTCTCACACACACACTTTGGTTGCCGTGTATAACCTCTCCCTGCCCTGCACCAGACGCTACACCAAATGTTGCATCCCCAAAAGTCACCAGGCCAACTTCTCTGCAGCTGACACGTCACCTTGTGTGAGGTAACCTGAAAAGACTGCTGTTGGCTTTGATGCTTCTTCTTTAATAGACAGAGTATGTTTTTATCAAGGAGTGACACAGATGGGCCCTCCTTCTTCCTCCGTCAGGAGGTGTGGTAAGTTTTCAGCAGTAAAGTGGACCTGTAACTCAAGGCCCAGCTTGTTACACTGGACTACATGCTTATTGACTAGCAATCACACAGCTGCCTGAATTTAACCATCACACCACAAATGGCAGGGCAAGTCCATGATGTCAACCGTGAATGTGACTGACTTCTAGGAGACCTTGGTAGGTGGTCCTCACTCCACCCTGTCATCTGTTATAGCATTATGCTTCCTTGTGTATCACTCACAATCCCCTGTTTTTCTTCAGTGTTCTCCATCACCTGTTTTTATCTACCTATCTGTCTGCATCACTCCATTCTACCTGCTCCTCCACTTGTATCACCACCTTACCTGTCACTGTTTGTTATGTGTCTGTGTATCTGCCACTGCTGCCATTCCTATGCCCTCCATCTTAACCACATCATTCCCTCCAATCCCTTACCCTCCTACTCTAAAAAATGACAGCTGTCCCACTCCAAATTTCCATGCTTACACTGTCCAATGCCCATTTTCTCTATTCATTGTCCTTCTGTGTATTCCTTTCCATGTCCCTCACCCCTCTGACTGTCACATTACCTTATTTTCCACCCATTTATACAACAACACAGTCTGCTGTGAAAACAATGGGATGTCAACAGTGCCTGCATAGTACACTTGTGGTACTTCAATGCACATGTAGGCATGTATCGTATCAACCATGCCACCTGCATGCTGATTGCCCTCGGTCACAAGACCCATCATAGCATAATCTACACACTGCAATGACTGCCATTTTTAGAAATGCAGAGCTTCATTATGGAGCACTGGCACCTACAGGTGTGCTCTGTTTTGGCACTTGCACATACCTATTCTCCATAGGGCAGTGTCACATAAGTTCCAGTATGGTCTATAAAGCAGCATGTTGATGTTATCATTCCTTCTAAACACCCATTTTGAAGTCAACACTGACAGCTTCAGGTATTTCCTTGTTAATAAGAATTTAAAAATAAATCTTAAAAACACACATGCAAGCAAACTTGCTTATTCACAAACAACGCTATATTATAGGGAGGAAAAAAAATCTTTGCTAATTTTATATTGATATCTCTGGTGCATTCTATTTATGGACACAGGAAAAGTCAATATGGTAATACGCTTTTTAGTTTATTGTCTAAAGTAAATGATGACAGCATTCTAATGTATATTGAATATTAAATATTGTATAATTTCTGCATATCAGAAATCTTTGCTGTCTGGTACTTGCATTTAACTTCCTGGCTTTAAATTAGTTAGGACAGATATGACTTGTATGCGTTATTGCCTCTGAGCCTTGATTGTGAACAGATTTCCAATAATGATCTTTTTCTCTGGTTGATCATCAGTCCTATCATATCAATTGGGAGGCAAACAGTTGCTTTTACCCTTTAATATAGCACTGCCACTGAAATAAGCTCTTTGTTGTAAGTGATTTTCACATCACTTTCCCCTGGGCTGATATTGCTTCTCATAGCTAAGGACTACAGAAATAACTGCATCATTTATAAAGCTATAAGGCAATTTTACACTGGATATATATTTTACTGAACTGACCTTCTTATATGGAAAGAAGAAACAGATTAAATGAATACTGCATGAAAAAAAATTGATATTCAAATCCATGGGATTTCCTGCTTATATTTTAAGTATTTTTTACTGTTCATATGATATCATCAGCTACAACCAAAGGATGAGTTACATTTAGAAAAGACCTATGAAAGCACATCTTGTTACATTATCCTGTGTGAACAAAATACAATTAGAGTAATTGTGAACATTATTTTATTGCAAATGAGGTATCATTTTTCCATATTTCCTGCTATAATGAATTTTCTTGTGTTGTCATTGAAGTTGAATGTTTCTTTTCACTAGATTTATTCACGCTCAAGTGTTGGAACTGGACAAAATGAGTTATAAGATCAAGTGGGTCACAAATGGCCACATATTTATTTGCATATAAAAGCCCCTGTTTTATCACAGAGCATTTCCACAATCAGGTCACATATTTTATTATGCCTTAAGAAAAATGAAAAAAAAGAACACCGAAGAATACTACAAATGCAGATGTATACATTGACTTATACTGAACCATACATGCAGTAGAAATAAAAATGGCATAATACATATGCAAACACAAAGATGCACGCAAGAGTAATTATGATAGGAAAGTGACCCCACAGTTTACAATATAAGGCAATCGTAAAACAGACATATTGAGAAATAGATGGGAGGTGGTAGAAAATCAAAACTGCAAAAGAAGAATGTATCAGTTGTATCAAAACAGCAGCTAAAATGAAGGTTCTTCTAAAGATCTGAGCCACCATATTGGCTGGATGCAGAGATGATATAGGATCCCATTATATTATTCTAACAGACAGGGTATGGAAGAAATTGGCTATTGGAGATGTGAGGAAAAGGAAGTGGGATGTATTCATATGTTTTAGATTTGTAAGGATATACAGTATAAGATGGTAGAAGTCATGCTGGAGTGGGAAAATATTTTTGGACAGAAAGTGCCTAGCAATTGGAAGTTTTGCTTATTGGAACTAGATGGAGAAGAGAAGTGTGGATAACTTCAGAAGTAACAATAATATTAATATTAAAGAATTGAGTCAGAAGTTTGATAGCTAAAACATGGGAAGAGAGCAATGTTGTAATTTCAGTGATATCTGAAAAGACAATGTTAGGGGTTTGGGGGTTGGCATAATGGTTAAGGTGTTTATTTTAGACATAAGGCACCATGTTTAACTCTCACTTTTGAAGGGAAATTGGATAGGCTTAAAGTGATCTGCAAGGCAGCTAGCCTATTACTTACCGATGAACCTGTTAAATAAATAGTTCATTAGAAAGCCTTGAAAGTAGAAACAACAGCACATTGAATTCTGCTTTATAGATCTTTGAATAAACTCTATTAACATAATAAATTTGCATTAAAAGCAAATATTAAGTTGTACAAACAAGTGGTATATTCAAACCATTCATCTGACACTGATGCTGCCTGAAATGACATCCTATCTATGTGAGGCTGTCTGTCTCATTTTTTGCCACTGGAAGAAAGGGAGAGTTAATTTATCCAGATGAGTATAACAATGAGCCTGGTTAAACCAAGGGTAGCTGGGTGGTGTTACTCCAACAAATAAGTAATTTACATATCTTGTGAAAACTTACTAAGTATATTGAGTGATGGTAAATGATTAAAAGTATGCCTACGTGATAATATCATAAAGTTGCCCTAACATTATGAGGGTGCTGACAAGCTTGCAGCAATGTTTATAACATATTATGCAATCCTATTTATTTTATTTGTATCATGATTATGAAATTTAGTATACTATAATAAAGTCAGTTATACTCCATAGTAGTGTAAGATTGCGCATATTGATATAAAATAATTGTCCTGGTCCCCTTCAAAAAACACTTCACATCGAATGATATTTGACGACCTTTATTAAACTTTCATAAACATAACTTGCATAAGCTCCTTAAGCTCCTCCCTACCCATACCTCATTTCCTTCCAATCATTCCTCCATCCCCATTTAACCCCCCCCCCCCCACACACACACACACACACACACTCTACTCCTACTAATATATTTTTCTAACCCAACTCTGAAGATGTCTCTGGACAAACTGGTTTGTTACCAAACCTCATTTGTCCCAGTCCCCTTCAATAAACACATCACACCGAATGACATTTGATTACCTTTATTACACTTTCATAAACATAGCATTGTTATCCAATATTTATTAATTACAGCTGAAATATAATATAGCTGATTGAATTCCAGCATCCACATCCATGTAATGTTAATCAGGACAGTGTGACCTTGCTCATACTGACCCATTATGCAGCATCCATACCTCCAACTCACTCACTTATGAAGCAGCGTCCCACTACTCACTTCATTTACCATTTACTGAATCACACATCCAACCAAATAAGCACCGTCCTTACCTCCACTCACTTATATTAATTATGAAGCAGTGTCCCACTACTCACTTCATTTACCACTTATTGAATTAACATCCAACCAAATAAGCAGCATCCTTACACCTGCTTGTTTATTTACCGAGCCACCTCCAAATACTCAGTTTCCTTTCCCAATTCATTGAAATGACCCTCCAAAACCAGAGGGGGAACAGAAAAGGGCAAGCCTGTCCCTCTTCTCTGCCCACCAGCCTAACAAGGCTATCCCCCCTCTCTCTGATAAACTTTCAGCAACCTAACCACCATTTAGTCATTAGGCCAAACATCATTCGGTGTACCCCATCCTCTCTAACCAAAATGGATCTGCATCATCAGCTCCTAAAGCCCTATCACATAACTAACAAAAATAGCCAGTTACCCAAACAACTGAAAATAAACCATTGATCCCTTTCCTATGCTAATGTAACAAACCATAAGCTCATAACCCAGCATAACCACTGCACATGAACTAAATAATCCGTACCTCATGACTAATGGAAGCCTTGCAAGGATTGAAAAGGCATTACCAGCCAACTGGACAACCAAATCCTAAGCCCACTGCCACTAAAACTATGCAGAGGTGACTGCCTTCCCTCAAGCCACCTTACGTCTCCATTTTATCATCCAAATGAATGTAATAACCAAATGAAATCCCTTTAAGGTCAGCACAATAACAATCCTGACATCACACCAACTGTCCATTATAAACATAAAATGTTTTAAGTGGCCATCATGGCATTTAAGCAACTAACCCTTAACAGCAGCCCTATATAATAATCGTCCAAGAGCCATCCTGCCATCCCTTCGACTATCTGATACAAGCGCAGCAACTAAAGGCCGTCCTCACCTTTGCTGACTCTCAAAACTTTTCCGGAATGACTATCTATAGCCATAACAAATGCCACAGAAACTATAACCCCATGAACTCAAATCTGAAGACCAATCATTGCACCAAACCCATCTTACAATAGTCAACGTCTGTCCCTCTACCAACTGAACCCAAGCCGACCCAACAAAACCAATGAAAACCAACCAAATTTATGATAGCACAATACTATGCATCTGATTAAGGTGCTGACTGCTAGAAACATCTAATATCTGCGTAACCTTAATCACCCCCCCCAAATCAGTACCTACCAATGCCCTTCCTTGCTAAATCCCTAGCCATGACACAAAGAAGTAGAACATGGCCAACGTCTGGAAAACTCCAAAAGCATGCGTTGCTTAAATCCTCTATCACCCACGTAAAGAAAGCACCCTGCTCCCAAAATATACCAAAAACACCCTCATGCCTACAGTGCTTCCAGAAACCATACCTACAAAATTCCCTCAAGCATAAATGAAATGGTTCTTGTGGTACTCCCATCTAAACCCTAACCTAGTATGTAACATTACCAAAACCTACCATTCCCTATGAACCATATCAGCTTTTTATCACCAGATCAGATCATGGGCCCTCTACCAACACAGTAACCTGACTTGATAACTGTAAATGCACCGCAAAAGCTCCACCCAAATCTGACATGCCTAACTACGTACTTGCCATATTAAAATTACCAGAAACCTCGTTACCCGCTGATCCCAAAACCAACCCAACCTCAGATGTTGTTAATTCCACTCCACCTAGTTTCTACCCCAAAAATCCCTTTAATGCTAACTAAACACCTGGTACACCATGCCCCTAATTTACCTCAAGCATACCTGATTCCACAGTAATCTTGAACCATACAACCTTTTACTTGCCTATGTGAGCACCTGGAATCATGTCATTACCTGCAATCTCACTGCCTTCCATGCCAATGTCCAGAACCTCCAAGGGCAGCATCACCTGTCAAATCCACTTCCTTCAGGCCCACCAGCTGATACAAACTGTGTCCTTTACCATTTCTGACAAAAATTCTGTACCTCTATCATCTGCAAAAGAAAAAAATTTAAGTACCTTGCTGTCATGAAAATTGCAAAGCTTATAGGTATCAGTCTCAATCCACCCAGTTATGGAGCTACCAGTCAGATGCTCAACACCCATGGAAACAAAATGATTCACATCTCCAACAACATTTGGGCAGTCAAACTCTGACACAAGTGCTTTCAAATCCCTCACATTCTACAACTATGGTTAAGCACAATACAAGTTAAAGATGGGCATCAAACCTCTTACTCTGTGTGTATGTGGCAAACCGATCTCCCCCTCTACCCATTATGCTCATCACGTATCACCTGCAATAGCTAGTTGACTGATCTGGGGACTCTGTAGCCAACTTTCAACCATAAAAGGTCACTCAGACTACTGTCATTATAAACCACCAATATCTGTATTTAACTACTGCTGCCTCTAAATGAACTTAGTATATACCATATCTGATTGTGATAAAATTAACAAAAGTACAGCATTCTAATTTGCTTACAAAAATGCACAATATACCCCCCACATGACAGTTAGTGCTTTACTAACCAAGCCCAGCCTGCCTCAACATTTCCTTATGAATATTCAACCCCTACAACCATCAATCCCCTCTCAACTTCCCCCATTTTGGAGTTGGGGTCAAGCTGTCACTTTCACAATCCTCTTGCCCCAAAATTTACACCACCAGGTAGCTATCACTGCCACAGTATCTCACCATTATCATTCACCGGCACCTACAGCCAAACCAGGAATTAGCTGCATTATTTTAATAAATATGTCCTTCCGGTGTTCAACCCCAACTATAGCAATCTACTAGTCATAAAACATTTATGTAGTTCAAAGGACTGGTAAAAAAAAAATGCATCATAAATTCCAAAAGGATATGAAGTCTGATACTCAAACCTCTGTCACTATTCCATAACCACCCTCTTTAATGATTTGCCACTAATTCGCCAGGAACCACAATAAAAATGTGGGCATTCTGCAAAATCTGTACGGTTGAGAGGTAATATGCAAACACTTCTTCCACCCACCCATAAATATCACAAACCCATTAAAATTTAACCAACCTTTGTACGTTTAAGATTAACATTAATTACATGTAACAATAACCAATGAAATATAGCTTTATTCCTCCTTGTGCACAACTTATACGTGAAGGATTACAGATCTATAGTGTACCCAACTACAACCCGCTTCTGTTTCCTGAGAGCAACCGTGACTCACAGTCTACGAAATTCACTACCACGAGGTGCAATAAGCACACAAACAGAACAAAAGAGAATATACTCATTCATGTAATCACCATCACCCTTGCACCAACATTCAACTCAGCACCATCCAAAAGCCTCCTCCTCTGTTTTTTTTATTTTTTGAATTCCCATCCACACTGTCCCATCAATGCAGCTAGAACACCAGACTTTGCCTCCCCATGAACTCTCCAATTGTAGGAACTCAAAGGCTGCCCTACAAACCACACAATAACACTCTATAGAAAATATCACTACCATGGGTGTACCTATCCACTATATACTGTGCAGTTTCAGCCATAAATGCATCTATTAAATTGTGAGGTATAGCTCTCAAGCAATCTGGGACAAACAGCAACCAAATCAGGGACAAATCCAGAAACTCAGGGACACCTTTAAAATATTAGTGCTATTAACTTCAGACATCATCAGAATCAGAGCATATGAATTAATATACATTTTCTGAAGTAAAAGCAGCCCATAACCCTTATTATTGTCATTATTCATTAAGCGTAGTTTACCACCTTTCCTCCAAAAGTCACTAACTTAGAAGAGATTAAGAGGGACACTCCACAAGGGATAGTGAAAAAAAACCCACTTCCCCACCAACCTAAAACACCAATGCAACGATAAACAACCACAGGAAAGCAAATCTAAACAAAGTCCCAAAGAGGGAAAACCCTTTAACTATTGCTGTTACAAACTTAAGGCAAATGTGTGAGAATGCATGCAACAATCGTCACTTCTGATTTCAACCTTCAATGATTTACTAGAAACCCTAACTCCATAGAAAACAAACCAAACATAAGAAACAAGACATTACAAGAAAAATGTTTTTTTTCTCTTTTTCTATTTTATTTTACAGCTGAGAGTCACACCTGACAGCATATGGCCCAGTAACGACTTGTTGCTTTCACTGGAGCCCAGAATATGAAGCAGCCAGTACAGTTTAACCATGAGCCCGGCCAAATGCTTGCCAACAAGATACCATGGCATGCAGACCTCTGACAAACACAGTCATTTGCCCCCCCCTCCCCCCTTCAATATGAGACTATGATTCCTCATCAGGGCAGATGTGACATAAAAAAAAAACTCCAAACCAACAAGAAATGAAAATATTTTTAATAAGCCTCACTTGAACTAAGGATGGGTCTGCTGTACGCCACAATTCCAACCTTTCTCATTGTGTGGATGACAGAATAAAATGAGGATATATCTGAGTGAATTCATTTAGTGAATCTGCCCAGCAACGACCATTCCCATGCCCTTCTCTGAACTGTTAAGAGATCACTGTACATGCTTGACAAAACTGTTAGTCAATGCACTTCACAGCTGATAAAATCTTCCCTTCCCCAGAGAGCAGCACAAACTAAAAGTTAACCACTACCACCAATGAAATTAAAATAACCTTCTGCAAGGACACAGAAGTCAACCACTACCACCAAATTTAAAATAACCCTCTGTAAGGATACCAAATCTCTATACTGGCGATGGAAAGGAAGGCAAATCATTCAACACAATGACATTACCCATGAATGAATGGAGCTCCATGAATGGTAAACACCACATGAAAAACTTGAGACAAAATATAAGCCACAAAAGACACCAGCTCAACTACCTTCCTACCACACAGACATATACGAAATGTTCCCCAAAAGCAAACTGCAAGGAGTGCAACTCCATGACCAACCTTACAATAGTTTAAGCGGCAGGGTTTTTCAGCCCAGCTATGAAAGAAGGGAAGCAGCCAACCAATGCCAACAACCACAAATGCCATCAACGATTCTAAGGCAACCTGTGCAACCAATCCAACCCAACCAACCAATCCAACCCAACTGTGCATCAGGTCTTGCTCTAGCATACTCTCCATGATCATTTCCTTAATACCACTAAACTAAACATATAGGATACAGGGCTAACATGACCATTGTGGAAAACCAGACAGCTAAGTGTAGCACAAATACCCCTGCCTATACCAGAAAGAAAGAAAAGAGAAAAAAATAATATATACATATATAACTTATACTAATATATATGTATATACATACCACCCACCACCAACTAGTGCCCTGATGCCTACCTCTTCTCCTAGAATACCTACAGGTCATCATGGGCATAACTTGCCTTAGCAAATTCACACCAAAATGTGATTCCTTAACCAGTTACACTTGCATAAGCCCCTTAAGCCCCTCCCTACCCATACCTCATTTCCTCCCAATCATCCCTCCATCCCCATTTAACCCTCCCCCACCCTCTTTACTCCTACTAATATAGTTATTTAATCCCACTCAGAGGATGTCCCTGAACAAACTGGTTTGTTACCAAACCTCATTTACTGCTAATGGCATGCAAAAGTGGAACAAACGAGAATGTTAATAAAGTATATGTAGAGTGCAGTCATGCATAAATAGAGGGCATGTCTATTGTGGATGTTGAATATAATATCACAAATGTAATATGTGTGTGTAAATCAGGCTGCCTGGTGCAAATGATAAAAATAGTAGAAATATAGCCCTACCCTCAGACTCCCTCCAATGACCATGTCATATGAAATCGCCATTTTTTGCACTCCTTGGTTCTCTTTACATGTTAACTGCATAGGTGCAGCTATAATCACACTGCAAGCAAAAGCCTGATGTTCTTCATCTCACATTGCTGCAGTCCTTACATATGGGTAGTCCGCTGTCCTCGGTCGGCCCGAATACCAAAGTATTAGGCTGACGTCGGTCAAGGCGCTTAAAACTGACATCAGGACGTCAGGGTACAAAAGCGCCTGACCGACGTCATTTCCTCAGTCTTTTTTGCCGCATGGTCCGATGCAGAAGCAGCGTTGCAAGTGCCGTTCGGCGTTCTGAAATTTTTTGAATTCGGAGTTTCAGACCGAATCCAAGTTGGCTAAGTACCCCGTTGGGGATTATTTTGTTTTTCTTGCCTCGGTGTTTTACCGGATGTCAGAAAGTGAATAACTGTATTTCTTGTGGGAAACAGATACCGCATAGGGATTATCATTCTTTGTGTATTCCTTGTTTGGGGCCTGAGCACGACGTTGTTGGGTGTCGCTTTGTGCTAGGTTCAATAAACGCACTATTGCGAAGGTTAGATTGTGCTAGGCTGGTCTTTGGGAAGCGGTGCAATTATAATATGCCGTCGGATTCTCCGGCGCCCGCTTCTGCAAAGAAGCGCAAAGACAAAGCAGTTAAACCCAGGCAAGATGAGTCATCCGTTCCGGACGCCGGTTCTTTAGAGGCTTCAGTGGAACCAGTGGTTCCGACGGAGACTTCTCTGGAGTCTCAGGGGGAGACTTTGATTTTGCAGGAGGTGGTCTCTCAGGAGGCAGGTCAGGCTGAAGGGGCTTCTCAAGTTACTGTACTCCCCTCCCTTCCTAGGGTGGTTAGGCCTTCTCCTTCTGTTTCCAAGGCTTCTCCCAGAGGCAGGCCAGTTTCAGCTTCCGTTGGTGTCACTCCTAGTTCAGCAGGGTCTGTGCCTAAGAAGCACATGCTTAAAATGGCAGAAGATTTGATTACTCTGATTAGAGGTTCTATGCCCCCTCCTGATAAGAGGCCTAGGGTAGAGCCAGAGTTGGGAAGTTTTGAGCAGGCTTCGGATGTTTCAGAGTCTTCGGCTGAAGACTTGCAGGAGTACTCTCCTTATTCTGATTCTGATGCAGATGATTCCACTCCTTCTGCTTCTCCTCCAGAGGATTTTTCTTTTTCAGAGACACTTCATTCTATGAGGGAACATTTTAAGTGGGAAGGTCAGGACTTCTCTGATTCTAGGAAAAGGCTTAGAGAGTTTTTGCTGTTACCCCAGCATAGGCCCTTGGCTATTGCCCCTGTTCTGGATGTTGTGGAAGATGTGTTTGCAGAGGCTTCACTTAATCCTGATTCTCTGCCTCCTGCTCCTGCTAAACCGGATAGGTATTACAGGGTGCCTGAGGCTCATAAATATCTTTATAAGAGTCCAAGGGCGGACCCAGAAACTATTAGTCAGGGACCTAAGGGTGTCAAGGCCTCTGTTGTGAAAAATCCGGTTCCTCTAGATAAAGAAGCCAGAGCTTTGGATAGATGGGGAAAGAAGGTCTATACATCTTCTACCTTAGCTATGAGGGCTTTGAATTGCCAGTTTCATATGTTGAAATATCAAAACTTTCTTCTTTCTCAATTGAAGTCTAAGGTGGATGCTCTGGCGGAAGGCATTGAGTGTAAAGAATTGCAAGATTTGGTGCATGTCTCTGAACAGGTGGGTAAGCATTCATTACAATGTGGTTTTGATGCTGTGCAGGCCTCGTCTAGGGTGGCTGCCACTGGCTCAGTTCTTCACAGGCACGCCTGGTTGAAGGATCAGAATTTATCTGACCATGTTAAGACAAGGATTTTGGATGCTCCTTTGCAGTCTGATGTGTTGTTTGGTTCACCTGTGGAATCAGTCTTGAAGAAAATGGAAGACAAGGCTAAGTCTATGCAGACTGTTAAAGATTTTTTGCAAGTTCAGCCTCCGAAGTTTAGTAGGAATTGGCCTGCTAAGGGGTGGACGTATCCTTCTTATGATTCTCAGTCTAGGGGTAGATCTAGACGTGGTAGGGGCAGAGCTCAGAGTTCTTTCAGGCCTAGAACAGGGAGTTCCCCTGCACAATCTTCGGGTGAGGGCAGGGGCCAGTCCTTTCGTAAACAGGCCCAATGACCTACTTTTCCAGCTGCCAGATCCTTCTTGCCTGGCAGCACCTTTGGGAGGAAGGTTAGCACTCTTCAAGGAAAATTGGATGTTGGTTACCCAAGACAAATGGGTATTGGATATCATTCACCAGGGTTACAAGTTTTATTTCCATACCTTGCCTCCTTTCAAAGGCATGCCGGACATTCCTCCTCAGCAAAGACTAGAGGCTCGCAAACAAATTTCTCTGCTACTTCAAATAGGGGCCATACAACCGGTCCCTCTGCCAGAAGTGGGCCTAGGATTTTATTCTCGCCTGTTTCTAGTACCAAAGAAAGGAAACACGTGGAGACCAATTTTGGATTTATCCATCCTCAACACATATCTGGACATTCCCAAGTTCAAAATGTTAACGTTACAACAGCTTTTACCTCTGCTGGGCAAAGATCACTGGATGGTGACTCTGGATCTCAAGGAGGCTTACCTTCATGTTCCTATCAGGCCCAGTTGCAGGAAGTATCTGCGTTTTCGGGCTGGGACTTCACATTATCAGTTCTCTGCAGTGCCCTTTGGCTTATCTACTGCACCCAGAGTGTTCACGAAGGTTCTGGCTCCAGTGGTAGCTTTTTTCAGGCTAAGAGGAATACAGATCTATCCTTATTTGGACGATTGCCTGATACTGGCCCAGGAAAAGGACGAACTTCTTCATCATTTACAGTATGTGATGGCAGTGTTAAGATGCCTGGGGTATTCTGTGAACGAAATAAAGTCCAGTCTAGTACCCTCTCAGGACATGTGCTTTCTGGGTGTGAGACTGAATACAGCATCCCAGATGGCCTTTTTGACCCCGGACAAACAAAAGAATCTTTCTCTTTACTTCCATCAGTTGTCTCATCAGTCCAGGCTGACTGCAAGGACAGTCCTTCAAGCCTTGGGGTTCATGGCATCTTGTATTCTGGTACTTCCCAATGCCAAACTGCATATGAGGAAGCTACAATGGTATCTCAAGAATGTATGGACACATCACTGCCAAGATTTGGACACTGTCATTCAAATAATACCTTGCATTCAAAAGGAATTTTTGTGGTGGGCTCAGGAATGTCACCTAAACAAGGGACTCTCTGTGACCCGGCCAGAGGCGAGTCAGATTTTAACGACAGATGCCTCAGACAAAGCTTGGGGAGCTCATCTAAATGGAAAATGGATACAAGACACGTGGCCTGCCAGACTTCAACATCTACATATCAACTTGAAGGAGATGTTAGCAGTCCAATTTGTATTGATAGCTTTCAAGGATTTACTTCTTCCAGGGCAGGTGTTGATTCAAACAGACAACACAACTGTCATGTGGTACATCAACAAGCAAGGGGGAATGCATTCTTATCCTCTATGCAGACAAGCAATGATTTTGTGGGAGACTGCTCTCAGTTTACAGCTAAATCTTCAGGCAAGGTTTCTGCCAGGAGCACAGAACTCCTTAGCAGATGTGTTGAGCAGACAAATTATGGATCCCCACGAGTGGAAATTGGATCCTCATGTATTTCAGAGATTGACAGTGTTATGGGGAACTCCAGACATAGATCTGTTTGCTTCTCCACTAAATTACCAGCTGCCAAAGTTTTGCACAAAAAGGTTTCATCCATTGGCTTGGAAAGTGGATGCTCTCTCATTCAATTGGAGCAATCTTCACGTGTATGCCTTTCCACCTCTGCCTCTCCTCCCGAAGGTACTGCTGAAGGTCAGACAGGACAAGCCAAACATGATTTTAATAGCTCCAGATTGGCCTCGACAGCACTGGTACCCATTACTGAGAAGTCTGGTACAGGAGCCTCCATGGCCTTTGCCTTCGATTCCTCACCTGCTGTCTCAGGAGAACAGCCATTTACTCAATGTCAAACTTCATTCTCTACATCTGACAGCCTGGCATATTCTGTTTTAAACCCTGGAGGGTCTCAGCTTCCACAGCAAGTTTTGAATGTTATTTTGGAGGCCAGAAGGCCTAGTACAAGGAAAGTTTACGCAGATAAATGGAGGAGATTTTTATTTTGGAGTACAGCAAAGGACTTTGATGTTTCTAAACCTAATTTAAGTGTTGCGCTTCAATACCTTACTGAGTTATTGGACAAAGGTTTGTCTTTCTCCTCTATAAAGGTTCATGCTGCAGCAATTTCTGCTCACTATGACTGTGACCCACCATTATTTTCTCAGCCTTTGTTTAAGCAATTCCTTAGAGGGGCAAAAAATATAAGACCCCCACGTAGAGCTCCTACTCCTGCTTGGGATCTCAATTTTGTGTTGGAGAAACTCACTCTACAACCTTTTGAGCCTGCAGCATCGGCAGAGTTGAAATATTTATCTTGGAAGACTGCTTTTTTGTTGGCCATTACCTCTGCGAGAAGGGTTTCTGAATTACAGGCCCTTATGGTAGTTGAGCCTTTCTTAATTTTCCACAAGGATAGGGTGTATTTGCGTACTAACCCTTCTTTTATGCCTAAAGTGGTTTCTAGTGTGGCTTTAAACCAAACTATTCATTTGCCTACTTTTTATGCAAACCCCCAAAATAAAGGGGAAAGGATTTTGCACACTTTGGATATACACAGACAGTTGCGATATTATTTGAACAGAACTAAAGGGTTCAGGCAGTCTCAGCAGTTGTTTGTTTCTTTTGCTTTGGTTTCTCAGGGCAAACCTGTTTCAAAACAAACTATTTCTAAGTGGATTGGTTTTTGTATTGCTTTCTGTTATTCCCATCATGGTAAGGAGATTCCAGCTGGGATTAGGCCCCATTCCACTAGGGCTACTGACACTTCTACAGCTTTTTTAAGAGGGGTGGCTACTAAAGATATTTTGGAAGCAGCTACTTGGAGTTCAGTGCATACTTTTTCTAAGCATTACCACCTTCCACTTTACTCTAAATCTAGGGCTGGATTTGCAACTGCAATTTTACAAGGCATGTTGGCAGCTCCTACTGCTTTATAGTTTTACCATCCTCCCTTACCTCTGCTTTGGGATTCTACCCATATGTAAGGACTGCAGCAATGTGAGATGAAGAACATAGTACAGTTTTGTACCTACCATAAATGTAGATGTTCGAAGATCCACATTGCTGCAGTCTAATTTACCCTCCCTCCTTCCCCTCTGTTGTTGAAGGTGGTGGTGTGGTTTGTGTTGTACATATTGTAAATATGGTTAGTGCACGGGTGATTGGTTAGGTTTTGCTGGTTTTTGGCTTTGGCCTTTCTTGTTAGGGTCTTCTGACATCTGGGGCAAGAAAAGACTGAGGAAATGACGTCGGTCAGGCGCTTTTGTACCCTGACGTCCTGATGTCAGTTTTAAGTGCCTTGACCGACGTCAGCCTAATACTTTGGTATTCGGGCCAACCGAGGACAGCGGACTACCCATATGTAAGGACTGCAGCAATGTGGATCTTCGAACATCTACATTTATGGTAGGTACAAAACTGTACTTTATAAAAGCCTTTCAGATACCCCAAGATGGTGGTTGTGGAATGACTCCTTTATTAAGCCATTCCAAGCTTTTGCATGGCAACTAACACTGGTACACATATGCTATCTCTAGCCAATAGTATTTTCTCTGGTGAAGACAGCCAGCCTAGGGTTACCACCTGTCCCACTTTGCGAGGGACAGTCCCTCTTTGGGCAGTTGTGTCCTGACAAAAAATTTAAAAAATGGCAAATGTCCTGAGATTTTAGGACAAAATTATTTCCTATACTTTATGTAATAGTTGCATAAAACAGTTATTCTGTATTTAAAATACCTAAATGTTATAAGAAACGGAATAATCAACTAAAATGCTACAAGAATAAGCTTTTATTTAGGCAAAAAAGTTAAGTTCTATCCTTTGTACTGACCGTGGGTATATGTCGGCCTGTAAAATCTGATGTTTGTCCCGAAAATGTCCCACTTTGGCCATTTGACAAGGTGGCAACCCTAAGCCAGCCATTTCTATTCTTCTGCTGCCCACCAGCCATTTTCCTGAGCCTGTTCCACTTTTCAAAATTAAGTCACTGTTGTTACACTTGAAAATGCAATTAGGCTAGGGAGAAATGAGACATTTTAGTGTAGGAACTAAAGATGCCTGATGAACACATTCAGTAAATGCCAGGGAGAAAATAACGTAATCACAGTAATTGTAAGTGAGAGATAATATATTTAGATTTGTGCATCTAAATGGCAACATGATCTCACTGGACTTTAGAGTAGAAACAATAAAAGGCAGCCAATGAGAAGTGCAACACTGGGAGACGAACAAGTAGAGAAAGACGGACAGAAATGTGATTTATTTTATGTGTTTGTGTGAGCGTGTGTGTGCGTGTGTGTGTCTGTCTGTGTGTATATCTACATGTGAGTGTCTGTCTGTCTTTATACCTGCTTGTCTATGCATCTATGTGTGCTTTAAAAGAAGACTGAGATACAGAAAGATTAAAGGAGCAATACTATGAAATAAAATGTTTCTCATGAAGGCACTACACTTTTTCATGAAAGAAAATGTCATTTGAAAAAGAAAGAGACAAATAACTTAGCGCTCATGTCATGTACAAGCCATTTAACCTAGTGGCTTTTGAACTGCAGGCTTCAATTTCATTTGAAAACCTATTTAAAATACAAACTGGGTAATGAGACATCAGCATTATTTATGTATTTGTTAGCTCAGTTATGGGTCAATCTACCATATTTATCTTTTTACGTCTCAATCTAGGTCAAGAAGCAGGATCCAGAAAATAAACGGTAATGCAACATCTTTATATGTCTATAAGAACAGTGAAATAATAAAAAGTGATGCAGGCAAATTATAATAAGCTATAAATCAATACGTAGCTGTACAATTCTACTGGATAGCATATCAAAAGTACACAGATAAAACAGAAAATACATCTGCATTTACATAAAGCCTAAGTTAATATATAGGAGTGAGATAAGTAATGCCAGGTTACTACTGATGGCTGTATTACTAGTGACATCCATAAAGTAGAGTCACTGCTGAGTAGTCAACTTTATTCTGTCACATTTCTTTCCTGAAACTACCAAGTATCCACTTTATTTTACAACAGCTACTTTGTCACCTAAAATATATATTTTTAATAAGATTGTCAACCTAGTTGTGTGGCTTGTACAATGAAGAGCCAATGAATTTGTCACATATTATCAGTCTAAGCTACCTTTTCTGTTAATTCTGTCTCTAAGGGGAGACTGGAATCCTTTGACTCCTTCTCCCTTTTGAACTAGATAATGGGGATTAAGGAAGCTCTAACCCCCATCTTAAATTAATTCAGTTCTGTATTTAACAAATTTACTAAAGTAGGAGTGACTAAATCAACATAGTTGTTTATGTTTTTTAAAATTCTTAAGTTACATATATTCCCCCGGATTCAGCAAGCCCTGCACGGTATGCAGGACTAGTGTGGAAGCTCCAGCAGGCAATATGTCTGCCGTGCGGTCCAGGAATAAGCTGTAGGGATGGACACAAGCTCTCTTGCACTAGTCCTGCATGGACTCAGCCCCTGTATGCAAATTACACCATTTGCAGGAGAAATCCATGCAAATGAGGTGAATTTGTGATCCAGGAAGCTGGAAGCCGGCCATTCAGGACTAGTGTAATCTGCAGATATGTACTCCGCCAGTAATGGAGTGCATTTCTGCATACTACAAAATGGAGCCATGACAGCTCCAAATAAAGGGTGGATATTATGTAGAAAGCATGCCAATGGCCAAGTATAAGGCCACTATCATGGAACACAGTTGCAAAAATAAAAAAATCAACTTTTATTTTTTTTTAGTCATTCTCGGCTGTTTAAGTGTAGGGCAGCGAAGTGCAAATGGGATAGGGTAAAAAATAAGAAAAAAAAAACTAGAATAAGCATTCTAACCAAAATCACTATTTTGCCATTGTACTCAATGGCAGGCAGAAGACAACATGACTAGTGAATAGTGGTTGCTAAGGGGAGAGGGTCAGTGTGGGACTTGTAACTATGCATCAGCAGGCAATCCTATGCAAATGAGGAGAATGATGCTGAATCCCAGATTTCCCCTGCATGCTAGTCAGCACCCAACAGTGTAAGAGCAGGAATAGCTTGGTGCAAGCCTAGGCATTAGCTGATATCATAAGGGTGTGTGTCAGGCATACTGTAAGAGGATTGGAGCCCTGTGGCTCGAGTTTGCCCTTTGCTTAGTAGAGCTAAGCAAGGGGGTGTGTCTGAGGCTGCCTAGCTCTCTTTATATTGCGTAAGCGGGTGTGCGTGCCATGCACTGGGTTTTAAAGGAAAAAAAAAGTAAACCAGGAAATAGCAGCTCTGTGCACATTTGAGCACTGTGTTTGCACGGAGCTCCCCCGGCTTAAACAGGAAGGCAATGGGAAGGGAAAACAGCAGTAGGAAGGTAATCTAGGAGAACTAGCATAGCTGGCAGGTGAAATGCATCAGAATCAGCCAATTACACAAGCAGCAGACCAGCCCAGAACACTACTATAAACTATGCAAACACCTTTCCCTCTGTTTTTTTCCCACATACTCTACACCACCGATGTATACAAGCAGGGAACTTTTAACAAAAAAAAACAATAAAATGATAGGGGCTGCAATAGCTATCATACAACAACATGTGGAAGAGGCTGATGGTGGTGAGGATGTGAATGCTGTCGACCAACCCACAGTGAGGAGATGGAGAAGAGTGTACAGACCCAGGATAACCTACCAGGGGCTACATGAGCTGGAGATAGTGGAGCATTATAGGGTGGACAGGGACCTCCTACAGCAAATTGTTGAGCTGTGCCGGCCATCCCTCACACACAGAGCTAAAAGAGGGGAACCCATCCCAGTGGATACAAAGGTATGTGTAGGCCTAAGAATACTAGCTACAGGTACCTTTCAAAGGCCAGCTGGGGATATCATGGGGATCTCACAGGCATCAGCATCCAGGGTACTCCACCAGTTCCTGGATGCCATGTCAGCACATGCCAGTGAACACGTATATTTCCCCAACAGGCATTGGCCAGCAATATGCATCTCTTCCACCAAATAGCAGAATACCCTGAGGTAGTGGGTGCTAAAGACTGCATGCACATATACATCAAAGCACCACCCGGTGAGGGGGGTAGGGTCTACATCAACTGCAAGGGCTTCCCCTCCATCAATGCCAGGTCATGTGCAATGCCCACGGAATGTGTGTGATGGCTGCCCTGGAAGCTATCACAATTCCCACATCTGGCATCTGACACAGCTGTACTAGAGATTTGCCAAAGGGGACATCCCTTATGGTCACCTAGTGGGGGATGATGTTTATGCACTAGAACCGTGGCTCATGACATCCATCAGAAATGCACACACACCTGAACAAGAACTCCATAATGAGGCACATGCACAGACCAGAATTATAATAGAGCATGTGTTTGGGATGCTCAAGTCATGGTTCCGGTGCCTGGATGCATCCGGTGGAGCCTTGCAGTACTCACCAGCTACATGTACTCAAATTGTCATTGTATATGCCATGCTACACAATATGATCCTGCGGAAACAGCTGCAGCAGGAACAGCCCTGGGCAGGGCCACACAGCCCCCCATCATTGCCAAGGCCTGCACAGGCACAGAGTGACTCGGAGGAGGAACAACTTGAGCCTGCTCCAGTAGGCAGAATGAGGCGTGCCTAGTATGCCCTGGCCTTGCCAAAGAGGCAATGCATGGCACATACACTGACACAGGAGGGACCCAGGGAATGACACCTGTCTCTGACTCGCACATACAGTAAAAGGGATGCCAAACATGACACTACCACTGCTCAACCATGTGTAGGGAGTGTACTATGTGCATCTGACATAGGCAGCCCTCCAGCACCACCCTCAATACTGGCACACCCACAAGGTAAGTCACTCAACTTACCAATTGCAGAATGTAGTAGTATGTGTTGTTACCTGTATCTATGTATGGATGTGAGAATGCAAGGGAATCGGTTGACTGAATGGGATGCCAGCAGATAGTAGACACCTATCATGGCAGCATGAGATCTGTAACAAATACTGGTGTCACCATAGTAGCCAGTACTACACATGGTGACAACCCTACTGCAGAAAATGTGCTGGGCCACATGTGTGTCCATATGACACACACATGCCAGACAGGGAGGTTCACATACCCAACAACAGTGACAGCCAGGAGGACAGGTGTAGACAAACACAAACAAAGGTTGTGATAAGGCCACTGACTGATGCCTATGGGTAACTCCCCCCAGACCTACACAGACAGACCACATCAGGTCAGGCAGTGGGATGTTAGTTCTGGAGGGTAGGAAGTCAGAAACAAATATGTAGGTCAATCAAATGTAAGACCTGTAGTACACTGATATGCCTCTAGTCAGCATGATAGGTTAGAAAACAAAATGAAATAGAGTACTTGACATACCTGTATAGTCATAGCAAATGTGTACAAGTGTCAGGTGTGCCCCCCCAATCCTGTGTATCAATGTAGAAACAGTCAAGTGTGCCCCCATATCCTATGTAGACATGTAGTAGCAGTCAGGTGTGCCCCCCCAATCCTATGTAGAAATATTAACAGTCAGATGTGACCCCCCAAATCCTATGTAGACATGTAGTAACAGTCATGTGTGCCCCCCGATCCTATGTAGAAATGTAGTAACAGTCATGTGTTCCTCTCAGTCCTATGTAGAAATGTAGCAACAGGCAGGTATGCCCCCCAATCCTGTGTAGCAATGCAGAAACAGTCAGGTGTGCCCCCCCCATATCCTGTGTAGACATGTAGTAACAGTCAGGTGTGCCACCCAGTCCTATGTAGAACTGTAGTAACAGTCAGGTGTGCCCCCCAATCCTATGTAAAACTGTAGTAACAGGCAGGTGTGCCCCCCTCCAATCCTATGTAGAGATGTGGTAACATGTATGTATAGGTATAATACCAGTGGAGCACAGATACCCAGAGGTGGCCAAGGTAGCAGGATAGATTGTAGCATTTGTACAATATGCAGGTATGTGTGTGTTTCATATTGTGCGGGAGGGGTCAGTATGTATGCATGTTGAGATATGACTAGGTCGCCATTGCCCACTACTGCTGATGACAGGGCCAAGTCCTCACAACTGCAGTGCCAAAGACAATTCCCACTAGTATAACACATGCAAGCAGTAAGCCATTGTAAATGTATGGTGGTAATATGTGTCACCATCTGACAGATTGACATGGCATGGCTGTTGGGCTAGATATACAAGTAGTACACAGGGGAAAGTACCTCAGACATACAGTATATAATGTGTAACTGTGAAATGGACCCACCATTGCAATTGTACACACAGGTATGCATCACATTATCTGGGCCTGTAGTAGGGAATACCAGTGTTGTCTGCCCGAACACTTGCAGATCACAAAGGTGATAGGACTGATGTATTGGGAAACAGCTGATGTACCTACACATGCCAGCATAACTGGAATGCACCATGCATATCTGTGTGTCCATAGCACACATGCACCCAGCTCACCCAAACACCACCTACAGGTACATCTCTGGTCGCATCCCTGCTGTTGGGAATGGGTACAATATAACCCTCACCTGTATATGGCAATAGCAAAAGAATGCAGCATGCAGTGCAGGTGTCCCATGCAGGTGTGTCCCTAGCTGTAGGTATCACCCTGCCAGCATCCACACCACCTAATCAATACTGATAGAATGTATTGGCATGAACACCTAGCACACCTACCCTGTCACCCCTGGGGAATATACTGTATGGTAGTCTGGGACTGTAGGACTGACAGAATGCAATGGCCTGCCACAGCTGGCCTGCATCACCACCAAATGGCCTACAAGCCTCTGCCAAAGGCCTGTGTCTCACATGTACTGCCAATACATGTTATGTCATGGACACACAAATAACAAAATAACACACTTCACATAAGCCATATGCAAGGCCATGTGGACAAGCCACAGTAACATGTCCATCATGTCCCACTGCATGAACTGTGAACCAACACCAAAACACAGCTGTGATGAGGTGATAACCTTAGAGAACGTATCAGAGAATGCATGCATAATGCATGAAAGAGGATAGAATAATAGAGGGGGGTTGGTAGCATGGTTAGCTGGGAATGTGCAAGGTCCGACACACAGCTGTGTGCACACACTATACCTGGCTGCAAACACATAAATGGGTGACTACAAACCTCACCCTACACCACAATTGGGGTAATGTCCTGACATATGACCCCTGCCTCTGGGTAACCTGTGTGAATCTGTACAGCTGTGAGGTATTGCCACAGCAAGATAAGCCCATGCTGTCATGTTGATGGATGTATAGGTAGGGTATCTTCTGCCAGCACTGTACCAAGATGCTGAATTGGATACACAGACCCAGCAGCAAGTGTCTGCAGCTCCACCTCCAGAATGGCATAACTTTCCATGAATATGTAGGCATTTGCCCACAATACTGGACACAGCTGCATTCACCCTTGTTCCCTAGGACATCACTGTGAGCAAGAATGTCCACCTGACAGTACTTGAGGACATAAAACATCACAGTGTATAACAGTACACGTGTCTGCGTATCTCTGCTAACACCAGTACCATGTAGCAGAAGCAGCACAGACACAATCATCTACAGTACACACTATCCCTTACACAGTTTGACCCCATATTGACAAATGATCTACAGATACCCTGCAGAAACAGCTTGCTACCTGTAGGTGTACAACACAAACGTCTGCACTGGAGTACAAACTACCTGGAATGGATCCACACATTCAATACAGAAGGGCATACTGGGCATGCTCACACAATTAAATGAAGAACATGTCTGCAAACAACAGTGGACCATACATATCTGACAGTTGCAGATGTTAGTGCATACACTCCTCAGTATGCACCTGTCATGCTTTGCACACACATTGGATAGGAATACAGACATATATCCAAGGACAACACAATATATTATGCCAAAAGTAGACATACATAGATGTGTGGAAGAGAGTGTGACAAAGAGCCATCCATCATGAGGCCTGTCCCACCCAGCACACAGCCAAATGGCTACAACCACATGATGTGTAAATTTCACTCACTGTAGAAATTAGCCACTGGTATCCATCAGCATTACAGACTATGTGGGGCAAGTGCTAGCTGTGCAACATGACTGTACAAGGCAGTAGTCATCTAGTAGCTATATAAATGTGCCTGTGGAATATAACCCTGCATGTGCCTGCATGTGGTATGTCAACCTCTAAATGAATGGGTTATAGCCCATACACACACACTGCCCTCCCCGTAGCCCTACTATGACAAGCCTGCTGATGTCATCCACTTAGAAATACACCTTTTGAACTGGAGTAGCCCATTAATCTCTGTGGAGTATCCTAAAACTGTGTAATGCTGTAGTGTAGTAAACTAGTTAGGTAGGAGTTCTAATCCCAGACATGGCAATTGTGTGTGTGTGTGTGTGTGTGTGTGTGTGTGTGTGTGTGTGTGTGTGTGTGTGTGTGTGTGTGTGTGTGTGTCTGTGTGTGTGTGTGTTTGTATTTGTGCATCTCTGTCAGTGTAGGGAGCAATGTTTTTAAGGCTAGTCACACTCACTACAATTCAAATGCCATACATTGGCAAGCCTGCTGATGTCATTCACTGTGAAATACACCTTTGAGAAAGGTGTAGCCCAGTAATCTAAGTGGCACGTCCTATAACTGCGTAATGCTACAGTGTAAAACTAGTTATGTAGGAGTTCTAATCTCTGACATGGCTACTGTGTGGGTGTCTCTTGTAGGGAGCAATGCTTTTTAGGCTAGTCACACTCCCTACAATTCAAATGCCCTACTTTGGTAAGGCTGCTGATGTCATTCACTGTGAAATACACCTTTGGGAAAGGTGTAGCCCAGTGATATCTGTGGTGTGTTCTATAATTGCGTAATGCTGTAATGTGCTAAACTAGTTAGATAGGAGTTCTAATCCCAGACATGGCAACTGTGTGTGTGTGTGTGTGTGTGTGTGTGTGTGTGTGTGTGTGTGTGTGTGTGTGTGTCTGTATATGCATGTGTGTCTGTGTAGGGAACAATGCTTTTTAGGCTACTTGCACTCACTACAATTCAAATGCCCTACTTTGGCAAGGCTGCTGATGTCATTCATTGTGAAATACTCCTTTGGGGAAGGTGCAGACCAGTAATCTCCATGGCGTGTCCTATAACTGCGTAATGCTGTGGTGTGATAAACTTCTTAGTTATGAATTCTAATCCCAGACATGCAACTGTGTGTGTGTCTCTCTGTCTGTGGAGGAAGCAATGCTTTTTAGGCTAGTCACACACAATACAATTCAAATGCCCGACTTTGGCAAGGCTGTTGATGGCATTCACTGTGAAATACACCTTTGGGAAAGGTGTAATCCAGTAATCTCTGTGGTGCATCGTATAACAGCGTAATGCTGTAGTGTGATGTAATACTTTGGTAGGAGTTCTATTCCCACATATGGCAAGTGTGGATGTTTATGTGTGTTTCTATGTCTGTGTAGGGAACAATGTTTTTTAGGCTAGTCACACTCACTACAATTCAAATGCCCTACTTTAGCAAGCCTGCTGATGTCATTCACTGTGAAATACACCGTTGGGGAAGGAGTACTCCAGTAATCTCTGTGGTGCATCCTATAACTGAGTAATGCTATAGTGTAGTAAACTAGTTAGGTAGGAGTTCTAATCCCAGACATGGTAGGTGTGTGCCTCTGTGTGTGTCTGTGTTTGTCATTTGTATCCTGTGTGGAGGTGGCTGAGAGTGTGTAACAACTGGAATCATTGTATAGTGGGTTTTCCACATTTCTTATATGGTGGCCCTATTATATGTCACAATGTCTGCCTTACAATGATAACAGATGTGAAATAGCCAAGAGGCTGGGGTGGCAATCCATACCCCTACATGTGACATCAAGGCCTGGCGAACAAAGTTAGCAACCTATGTATTACACAGAGAACACTCTCAACTCATGTCTCATACACAAACACACTTGCCTAGGCAACAACTGCTATGTTGATAGCACCCTGCATATTGCCCACAGATAGTAACCATGATGTGATTGCAGTGGACACCAGAGGGCATGGCACCCTGTCCATCAGTAGAATATGCACATACAAGCAGACAGTGTACCTTCACTATGTTCCCCACTGGACGCCTGCAACACCTGTGGTGCCATCAAATGTGACCCACAAAGGACATACCATGCCTTATACACATGCCCTGTATGGACAGATGCCACTGATACCAGGGAATACCTGTATCATGCTATCAATATAGGTGCAGGGTCAGCTTGCTGTCCATTACCTGTTCCCAGCACATGAGGCCAAGACAGGCACATCTGCTTATAACAATCTGTGTACACAACATGGGCCAGAAACCCCAGGTACAGTTCCACATGTCACTATACATGCATGTGGGACATGTGCACATCCCAGACAGCATCCATTTCATTGTCTAAAGAACACATACATGGCAAGCATTGAACAGCAATGGATACACATAATAGCTACCTAGGAGACTGGATGGTGAATATAATACCCACCTGTGTGGGCCAATCCAGACACTACACCCCTGAGCCACACTGCAGACCATTGTCATGTGGCCTGATGCCAAGGTATACCCTTCTTCTAGCATTGTATAGCCTTCTGGCACATTCAACCACTACACACCTGTGAAGCAATGCATGCATGCATGTCAGTACTGGCACTCTGTGTCTGTGTGTGTGGTGTATGATGCTTTTGACCGCATTTACACTCACTACTACCCCCATTGGCATACAGAAGCATGCTGTCTGATGTCAGACACCTCCACATACCCTTTGCCCATAGAACCTCCGGATAACCACTGTGGTGCATGTGATACCTGCACAGTACTGTATTGTGGCAAACTAACTAGTGAGGAAGTGTATTCCTGACCCTGCCAAGTGTGTCAGTGTGTGTGAGTCCCTGTGAGAGTGTGACTGTGTTGACACTGATGCCTGTTCATGCGGACAGGCACATGCACTACACCTGCCATATCACTACCATAGCACTGTTGCAGATGTCACTCACCATCACATATACATTTGGAGAGCTCCTCAACATGTAAGCTATGTGGCGCATCCAATAACTGCATAGACATGTGATAGCAATACGTAGTCAGTCAGGGGTTTGATACCCTGTACTGGTAGGTGTGTGACACAAAACATGCTTAGGTTTTACTCTCCCATCCCCTCCTTGACTTAACCTTGCCTCTGTCTGCCTGTCTCACTCCCTCACTGGTAGATGTGGAGAATTGCACCTGCTTTGCTTAGGCAGCAGCATGTGTTTAGTAAGTAATGCTCATGATCAGCTGATGGCCTCTGCATGAATTGCAGCCCTCCTCTAGCTGATTGTATGTGGAACAGCTGTGTTAACATTCCCATAGCACATTGCATGGAAATGCACTCCAATATCGAGGAACATCATGTTGGTGTTGGGCCTTTTCATTCACTGTGAGCAGGACCTAGATCTGGTGTTTGGCAAACAGCATCACAAATGGATTGGGGATTTACCTCTAACAACATACACTGTGGAATCAGGCCAACACACAGGAGGGGGATATGCCTGACATGACTACAGAATGTAAGTGTTGCTATTCTGCATTTGGAGTAAGTTTGGTTTAACAGGGTGTGTGTGGATATGGCTGGTCTACATGTTTTAATACCTGTCATGACAGTGTTATGTTTCTGAGGAAACCCCCATCTGTAGGGTCATCTGCAGACTGGGCAGTGTATAGTGCATTTTGTTTCTTGTGTTACTGACAGAGCACCTATCTGTGAACTACAAAAGCATAGTGTGAGGATTGCAGTCAGTACATGGTGACAGCCATGAGAGTTACTGACTTCATATCCCTCATAGGGCATATGTCACAACAAACTCTGTTACAACAGTACATGTATGAGGTTATCACAGCAACATGTCAATATTGGCCCTATGTTTGTGCCTCCAGCCACAACTTGATCAACCTTTGTACATGTCATGCAATAAGAGGTGCATATGTTTTGTACACCATAATTTATTGACATCATATCTGATAACAAGCTAGTGAGATATCAGACTGCTACGCATGTTATGTATAGTAGGGGTTAAATTTGAGGACATAACCTGGGCATTCTGTGGTTGTGTGTACAATACTGAGGTCTGTGTACATATGGTGATTGTTGACAATGTGTGTATTGTGAATATGTACCTTGGCCTGTGTACAGACTGTGGTAGATGTCATTGTTCATGGTCCTGTTCTATCTAATGTTGCATGCTGCTCCACTGTATGTTACCCTATTGGCTTACATGTGTGTAGGGCCAAACACACACATGTCCCATACCACAGACAGGCATTGGACCACACTGTGTAGTGGCCCAGTATATGTAGGGTTAGTGTGTGAGTGGCACATATGAGGATGGTGTTGATCAGATAGTCCATATACTGTAATATTACACTAGCTTACCATATGTGGCTGTGTTCACATTGGTTGTGGTTATGCACTTTCACACAGGTGTCTGTTACTCCATGCTGTGACATGCCTGTAGAGCCTGCTATATATGCAGGTACATATGTATTCCTCCATGTGAAATGTAGGCCAGTGTTGCTGCAGTCTGCCTGTAGCCTGCACAGTGCTTTGTTACATGCCTAGCAGCTTAGTGTACTTACCCAGTGTGATGTTATATCCAGATACTTGCCAGATGTACTGCTGCCAGGCCACCATAACAGTCATGTATGTCAGAAAAAGCAGTGGGATGCTGTACAGATGTATGTCACTAACTAGTGGGCAGTATGTGGCCATGGCACCTCTGTACCAGTGGTTATTATGTGTCAGGACAGACGGGGGGGGGGTGAATGCATAACCTATGGGGGCAAATGTGTACCAGTATTTACATGATATACCCATCTACATGACTAACATCCACATTTTCAGGCTAGGTCCACATGTCTTGCACTAAGGGGTTCTGTGTATACCTCTGGACTGACCAGAGTGTGTCAGACTGTCCACATTTATTGGTCATATTTCTGCTGTAGTCCACAGGATCATTACTGTGCTAGTAGTGGTACTGTACTATGATGTCCTTAGGATGTCTGTCAGTAGCCAATGGTGCACATGTTAATAGCAGATGTGAACTCCCACACACAACATGTCTGTGAAGACAACCCCTATTACAGTAGCAATAGTCTACATATTTACCTGCAATACATACCTGACATCTCCTTGCACTAAGAAGTTGGGACTACTGGGGTTGAGGTAGGGCTCCACTCCATATTCAGGACATATGCTGAACATATATGTATATATAATTATCCATATATCTATATAGATATATATACACATATACATATCGACATACATAGATAGATATGTATATATATATATATATATATATATATATATATATATATATATATAAAACACTCAGATATATACATATACAAAGCAATATATGTCTACACATATACAGCTAAAGATACATATGCACATATACATATGGATATCTACATATATATTGACAGTAATAGGTATAACAGAATAGATATGTATGTACATATAGTTTTAGATATCTACACATATATCTACATAAATTAGCATATCTGTACACATAGGATGTGCATATATATATACATCTCTCTCTCTCTCTCTCTCTCTATATATATATATATATATATATATATATATATATATATATATATACATACATACATACATACGAAGAGAGGTACACATGGCCATATATATATGTTGCATTATACAGATGTGTATACAGACATATATATGAATATACCTGTGTATGTACATGTAGACATACATCAACCTATTATTTGTATATATCCATATTCCTGTCATATTTAAACCTCACAGTTGTGTGTACCCTCCCAGATGTATCTCACCATATGCAGCTGCTATGTGTACATTATGATAAAACAACATATGTGATGCAACAGTCATATTAATAACATGTACTACACAATTGTGCAAGTAAAGGCAATTGTACAATACTAATCAATATGTGTTTTGACAGATATATTGGAAAAACTGCAGCTGTCTTCACAGTGGTCATGGCGTAGTGGTTAAGTGTTGTGACTATAGTGTACAGGGTCCTGGGTTCATAACTTCAAGGGCTGTTCCTTTTGTTACTGCGTAGGACAAGGGCTATCAGATATAGAGTGGTTAAGGCAGTTTTGAGCAGCTTTAAGTGCATTTGCATGGGTTTACGTGAAGCTAAGTGGTGCTAAGCTATGGGTAAACATACGGGCACTTACACAGTGTAGGCTTTGTTTACCAGTGCGCAAAGCAGCTTAGCTGTTATATTGCAGCAGTGTTGATGCCTGCTAAGCATGGCTCAGCCCTGGTAACCAGTGCTCACATCTCAGTCTGATAACATAGCAGGGTAATGACATCTTTAATAACTGGATGTAATGCCATGTGCAATACATGCACCTATGTGCTGTCATTACAGTAGCAAGGGGTGTGATTGTCATGTGTGGGACATAGAGATATATGAGGCCTGCACAGCACTGTTATCCATGTGAATGTGTTACATGCAGGGGCATTAGCCCAGGGTATGTGCTGTCACATTGGCATGTAGTGTACATTGTTGGTGGTACTACTGTTGACAGTGCTTACCCAGGCAAGAGAAGAGTGCTAAATATAGTACTGACAGCAGGCACACCTGCAGGCATAGCTGGACTCTGAGGCTTCCATGTTCTATCCCTGGTGTGTGAGCTTTGTCACAGTTTGTAACCCCTACTGGGTAATGATCCAACATGTGGGATGCAACTGTAGACTACCGTCTGTACAGCACATGTTAGTGAGGGCTCCTGACATGTAGTTATAGCATACATATTGTTTTCAAACGTCTGTCTGGCAACACATACATCTTACTGCATAGCTACTTGACAAGCTGATGTCTGTCAGCCCCTGTACAGATGTGCAGATGGTAGGTATCCAGCTGGGATATGTATAGGCAACCTAAGCTTCATTGACACTGACATGTCTGCCCAGCTGTGTAAGAACTGGCACATATTGGAGATAACACCCTGTATGCACCACATGCCATGGGTACATCCACTACACTACCACAGTCAACAGAACATGCTTGGGTACAGGTCTTCATCACAGACACTAACCATGCGTTGTAATGCACGTTGCATACATGTCATCTTGATCACCTCAGTGGCCATGTGCAGGAGGCACCTGGAGGATTGGCTGATGCATGTCACTCTCACCCTGAAGGTCACCACAGTAGTGTCTGTTGATAGATTGTCTGCTGCCTCATGGCAGGTGGCAGGATACCACTGTACACACATTCCATCTCTCCTTGGACAATAACTACGTACACAGCTATGACCACCTGCAGCGATGCACCCCAGTACTGACACATGTGCACATGTGCATGACTGAGTATAGCAGTGTCTGTGTGTTAGCACACCTGTACTTGGGAATTCCATGAGGGCCTTCACAACCACCACAACAGCCATTGCTATAGTCAGTTGTGGCTGCTGCTGAATGGGACATTACATGCACCCCGTTAAGCTCCTTTCCATACCAGCTACATGAGCTTTGCAGTGCCAGCATTACAGTGTTGTACAAATGGGTTGATAGGCATGGGATACCCATTGTGTTCTGGCAAGTGTGTGTATGAGTCCATGTCAGTATGTCTGTAGGGTGCAGCATTCTGAGGCCACATACTCGCATTGCAATACCCACTGCCACACAGTAGTACAGATAGTGTTGTTGCTGCCCATAGGTGAGGCATGATAATTCAACACCCTACTATGCATGTGACATGTGCATTAGATGCATATACTTGTAGTACCACTGTTGTGATATACAATGGGTTGTATCACAGTCATGACCAATGTGTGATGGTGGGTATATCAGAGTGTCATCATGGGTTTCAGGGAGTACAATATCCACTGGGGGATGTGGGTGCTGTGTACACTGTCATTACACCAAGCTACACCCAGTATATGTCCCATGTACCACGTTATGGTTACCACTGTCACTATCAACCATACATTTAACTGATACCACAATCCAGGCCAGTTATGCATGTGCTGTGTGCGGCCTACCTGTAACACATTGGACACATGGTTAAGTTAGTTAGCAGTAAAAGGCCCAGGTCTCTCAGATGTGTTTCTGCCTGTTATCTGTCTGCTAATGTGTATATGAAGGTATGTCACACTATGTATTGTCCATATACACCCATTACAACTCCCATTAGCATACTGTACATGTCTGGGGATGTTCTGCATGTAACATGTAACCTGAAACACACCTCACCCTTAATGCTCTGTGGTTTGTACAGTGGAAGCCATACACTTCAGTATCACTACATACCTAGGTAGGGGTCTAGTCCCAGTGTTGCCGAATAAGAGTGTGCATGTATGTGGATGGGTCTGCATCAGGTTGCCAATTATACATGCCCCAGCAGGACACCTGTCCTTGTGGCACAGGATAACTGTTATACAAACCTGTGACATGTGTTCAACTGTACCCCAGATATGTCACAGCCATGGTGTCACAACAGTGCCATATCCCATTGTGGAATATGACTGCAGACCATCCTCATGCTGACACATGTACACTTACAACACAAATGGATAACGTTATAGAGACCACAATCAACCAGTGTTACTAACAGCTATAATGCATCATTGCTGGATGGATACACTACCTGACATATATGCATTACACTTTACTCCTTACATATTACACTGCAGTACTGTGGCACACTGTAGTACAGTCACTGTATGCAGCAGAACCATATTAGCCAGTCCCTGCATCGATGGTATGGATGACAGGGATGTGGCACAGGTATCATCATATCCACAGGGTGTGTTGTTGGTTTGCCATGTGTGTGGGTGAGGGGTGAAATGAGGTTAACTGAGCATGATGGTGTGGTGTGTGTAGGCATGGGGTTGCCCTAGATGTGTTTATATAGTGTGTGGGTATGCATGCACACAGTTCTGCCATGTGGCTGACCTACACAGGTGTTTATGGACAGCTGCAGACCATAACTGGCAGGTTGTGCAGTTCACTGCCTCTGGCCATGGACACATGGACTGTGCCTGCCAGAGGTTCCATGGGCACATTCAGGTACAGGACTCAATGTACTACTCTCACCTGATGATGACAAATGTCCGCTGGAACCAGGTCCCTCCTGGCACTGGCCAGGACCACGTGCTCGTGGCCTGCTGTGGTGTGGTGTGGTGTGGACACCACCCCCCATAGTGCCCGGGCTGTTACTGCCACTATGGGAGTCCCTTGGTGTACTAGCACATCCACACTGACTGCCAGCTGTTGGTGTTGGTGGCCTACATCCACACAGCCTTCACCACACACCCACCACATGCATGTTCAAGTACGGACAGACCACAGTCGATGAGGACTATCATCTCACCAGACCATCTATCCCTGAGCTCAGTTTACTCGTGGATGGCACTAGACAGTTAACAGGAGTTGTCACTTGCAGATGTGAGAGCAGCCCTCTGCAGTCTCAGGCCCTGTCTGGTGTCATGTTCAATACATGCTTGCACAGCCATGACAGCCTGAAACATGCACCTGCTGGTACCAGCTGTGTTGCGTCTGCCAGGGGCATGATGACCAGCGCCCCTACCATGAACACCCTGGGACATCTGCCTATGTGGTGCCCTGCTGGACATCCGGCTATGCCTTCAGTGACCAGACATGGAAGGCATGGTCACCACACTTTCCTGTGCACTGCCACCAAATACCAGCTGTCCCTCCACTATGGCCACTGGTGATGGGGTATGTATAGGCACTGAAACTGTGTGCCGGGTTGGGGTAGCTAAAAGGAGGATGTCAAATGATGGTGCTGTTTTGGCCCCTGAAAACCTCACCTGTGCCTCAACAGTACTATCATCATCTTTGGTGTCTGTATGGACACCAACATCAGATTGCATGCAGGAGGGACCCTGAACCACCTCGACACCTGTGGGGGAAAACAATAAATGCACTTTAAAACCTGTGCAGCATTGCATAACAGCATACACACACACACACACACACACACACACACACACACACACACACACATACACACACACACACACACAGCCTTAATGCCTACTTATCCATGACTTTAAAGACAGTCCCACATATATTTCTTTGCATTCCCCATCCTGCATCACACTTGGTAACATCCACTCATTGATACCACTCATTAATGTATCAGTCCTCTAAATGCCTAGACAAGTGATCACGACTCAAGACCTGTTACTACTTTACCTGCCTGACCTGTGTGTAGTGGTTTTAGATGGCCTCAATGCTGTCATTCAGTGTTCACCCTGTGTATGTCTGGACATCATGAGCATGGCCCCATATGTGGGGGCTACTATGTTCACTCCATAATATCACACACTGGAGTGTCATGTGTATGTATTTCTCAGTATATGCCAGGTGTGCTGCTCAGTCAGCGTATCATGTGACAACTGTAATATAAGGATACACTCCCTGATGTTGAATAGTAATTCCCCAATGCATCTGTAGTGCTGCATATGTGGATTGTTGGTCACCTCTCTGCTTAATGCAATATTAAGGGTATAGCTGGTGTCTACCTTCCCTCTCAATGCCTGTTCCATGCTACAGACCTTATTATACTATCAGCTGTCCTGTGGTTACATACATGACAAGTATTTCTGGTGTGTAATGTGGCAGTCCATGTCCATGCACTGCACAATCACAAAGGGAGGTACTGCTCTATGAACAACCCCACAATCACACATGTGCATACATGGCCACCCGCACAAACACACACACACATGCACACACGCATCCTACATGCATCAACCTCCATCCACTTCACCAGACTGACCCTACAGACAAACTAACTATCCACCAAGATGCACCCCCACACACACACACACACACACACACACACACACACACACACACACACACACACACACACACAGGTGAGGTTGCACAATGATAAGAATCTCTTACCAAAACACACTTTATTTCTTGTCTTCTGTTTTTGTAGTTAATACCTAATGTGTTTTGATGTATATGCTATTATATATGCTTAATTTGTACATGTTCATACTAATGTTTGCATGTGGAGCTTTTCTCCCTGGGGCTCTGCTGAAAATGGACATATATCCAGTTGGACTAGCCCGGTCAACAAATGTAAAATAAAATAAAATAAAAATAAATAGTACACACAGTCCTCCTATTACCCATCTGTCAACATGCATAACACATGGTATACAACAGCATGCAGTGCAGCTATAGTCCATCTATGCTAGCAACATGTGTGTGATGCATGTGCTGTGTCACTAGGTGATGCCCCTTCCTCTGGATACCACTGCACCCATGTACACAGTATTGATGTGCACCTGTTCTGCACCCTGCCATATACTGTGCACCACACCCCACAGGTGTACAACCCATTGCTGAATGTGCAGTACTGTGTCAGTTATGTCAGCTTTCATGCTCACAGCCCCTATATTTTTCAGCAACACATACCTGGGATGATATGTGGACAGATGTCACTTGTGAATGCCCGATGTCTGATTTACAGCTCTCAACATCAGCGGACCATGTATGACCAATCCAATACTATTACACTAACAACCATCAGAGCATACCATGGCTATGGGGGGGTATACACACCCTTATTGATATGATGCATCCTTCCTTGATCTGCCATGGCACCACATCACTGCATATATTAACAGTACATGAGCCCGATATGTGACATCTGTCCTGTACTTTCACATGCAGTGTCTATGGAATGTGCTAGGTGAGCAGATGCTGACTGCGATGCATACACTCCATGTGGGCATATGTGTGTACACCCTTATCATGATGGTTTGTTGCACCTATTGTTATGTGTACTACAGCACTCACTACACCTGGTAGGGGTATACTAGCATGGGCCATCTGCATTTGCCAGTATATGTTCAGTCTGCCCTACACATGTCCCCCTAATCTGCATAATTGCAAAGTCTACTAGTGCACATCCCTTGGTGTTCACACACTGCTGTCACTATTGCTGTGGGGGTAGGGTTACATCTGCCACAGTTCCTGATCCTATGTGCAGATACACCCATTCTTAGCATCCTTAGGATGTCATGCTGACACTCCCCCACCTTCAGCCTTTTTGCAGATACTTGACAAGTAAGGCCTACACATGTGTGTCAGTTTGCAGTGTCCCATACACTGAACACCACATGTTACAGCCTAGTCCCAGCTGATAATGTGGATGTGTAACTCTGCAGCAGTTGCCATTGTCCTACAGGTATATACACTGGTGTTGCACTGTATACGGGTGTTGTTCCGAACATGTCCCTACTGTAGGCCATGTCTCCCACCATTATGTTACAACCTGTGGACACATTCCACAATGACAGGATGTTAGTTATCTTGCAGGTGTCTGACATACCCTTCCAATACCCCATCATGGTCACCACTGTGATGCCATGCATTTAACAGCAACAATACGTGCACATGTACAGCATGCATTCAGGGTAGGTGTGTTATATGTGTGCATGGAATATAGCATAGCCATTACATGCCCAGTGTATTAGCAAGCATCTACATAAACCATACTCACCAGCTACATGCTGCTGCCTTGGTGGTATACCGGAGGGACCTACATAAGAGGGTAAGAGATGCAAAGTCAGTGGCCGCACATGTAACATTGCTACATGGTGGGTGCAGAATTACAATACATCATCAGTACATGTCCACAATGCTACCACATATGCACATCTGTTTATCACTACTATGCAGCAGCAACAAACTATATCTATGGCATGTCAGATATGCATGATCTACCTATACAGATGCGGATGTATACACAACAGTGGTCTACTGATGTGCCCTGTGGCCTTACCTGCATGCTCCTTGACTGGTGTGTGGGTAGCACCCACCTCCACAAAGGCGTCCAGCAGTCGGTGGCTATGTGGACAGGCAGGTGCCACGAGGCTGCCTAGGAGCTCCACAACACGTGTCGGGGGGTTGATGGCATGCCTCCCCCCTGTGGAGAGGTGATCCCCCCAGACTGCAGCAACACACCAACGGGCATTGCAATGCAGGACAGAACAGTGATGCCGGACCTGGCCATAACTGCAGTTGTGCAGTCTGACATCATTGACCCTGTGGACTAGGTTGTTCCACAGGGCGGTCTTCTCCTGCCAAACATGGGTGGCCTGGCCAAACAAGACAGGGTAGTGCTATATTAGGTAGTTCACCACAATGTCATTCTCAGCAGCTGAGTATGTCAGAAGCCTTCCATGGGACATCTTGCCTGAAAGACATAAAGTTGGACACAGGTGTGAGCAAGTCATGCTGCACGGTTACCACAGTTCTTAATGCACATCACTGTCACCCCCCACCATATCAGTGACAACAAACTGTACACACAACTCAATAGGTATGGCTACAGCTTACCTACTAGTGGAGCAGATATTGTATTGTACCACACTGTGTGCAATGTGTTTGTAGCCATGTTCCCTGTGTTGACACTATCATTGCTGGCCTGTTACAGACTATTCACCTTCATGCTATTGTCAGAGCCACTGTGGTTCCATATATGCCATTGGTATGCTTGCTATGTGTTTGCTGCATATCTGACATTCTGTGTTATTGGGGTTATCTATGCATGCTGTTGGACATGTTCCGAGATTGTGAAGACTATTACTACCGACATATGTTCTATAACAGTGACACAATAGCATGTATATGTACTATCGGCCAGCAGAACCACCTCTCCAAACTCATCTGCCCATGTTACCAGGCCACATCACATGTGTGAACCACCCTGGGGCCTCCTCATGTACTGGTCCAGCAATACCTTCAGGTGGAACCAACTCAGGGGATGTTGCCCCCCCCGGGGGCACACACAGACATGATCTTGTCCCCCAAGGTCAGGTCAAGGGTCTGTTCCATAACGGGCTCCACAGACACATGTGGGATGTGCTACATCACCTTGAGGCACCCAGTACACATTCACAGGGCCCACATGCTCCTCCTGCTCAGCATCCAGACCAGGCACCTTCGGGATGTGAACTGCTGTTGTGAGTAGCAGTGGGTGGGAGGCTTGTTCCCATTGTGTCCATATTGGGGCCCATGGGGCGTCCACATCACAGAACACACACACACCATCCAGGGTGTTTACCCACCACATGTGCCACATACCACCCCTGTAGGTTGTCCTCTATTTCTATCAACCCTGACCACCTCCACAACTATGCCTTCCATACTTCCCCATATTCCCATTCCATACTTCACAGATAAGAGCAATGTGGTTCCAACAAGGGGTTCACATGTGACATACCCGTCCATGTTGCACACACTGACAGTCGTAGATATCTGTGTGTATTGCTATGTGTGCTGTTCCCTTGCACATAGCATGCAGCACTGTGGTGGTAATATAGGGGACATGTATTTACATACATATATGTCTGTGTGTGTTTGTAAATATGTAGATATGTGCACATATATATATATATATATATATATATATATATATATATATATATATATGTGTGTGTATGTGTGTGTGTGTGTGTGTGTGTGTGTGTGTGAGTGTGTAGATATATATGATGTTGTATATATGTGTTTATATATATGTCTCCACAGGGGGCATACATGTATAGATATATATCTATATATATATATATATATATATATATATATATATATATATATATATATATATATGTGTGTGTGTGTGTGTGTGTGTGTGTGTGTGTACATATACACATATGCATGCCTATATATGGGGTGCATTCAGGCATCAAGTCCACAATCTCACAACACCTTCCTGCATAGCTGCACTGTTCTCCCTTGCTACAACACAGATGGGTGCCACATATGGACACAGCCTGACATTAGGGAGGTATATGTAGGCCCAGATTGCAGGTAACTCTGTTACACACCTATGGCATTCCTGCATGCTACAATACAGGTTAACCTGAGTATCCTGCAAGAGGTGGGCTGTGGAACCCCCATGTCCATCATTATGGCATTACTTCCACCACCAGCTATTGGCCCTAGTAATATACATAAGTCCCATTATACAACACACACTATGATAGCTTACATCTTATCCGTCAGTGCTGCTCTGCATGGTTGATGGGTAGTATGGCTCACTACCCACAGGGACAGACTCTATTGTCCTTAGCAGTTGCTCAGCTGAACATCATTACAACAACAACATCTGATGGCACATATAAATCACTCCACATCATCTATCCCATTATTATGGACCAAGTACTATGGTCAGTTACATGTATATGTACTTCACATACCTGTTCTGGGAATGAAGTCTCTTCTGGATAGTTTGCTGGATAGCTTGTTTGTTTTTCTTTATTTATTTATTTTTTGGTTTTGCCTTTCAGTCACTCTCTCTTTCAGTCTCCCTCCAGTAAATGGATTGAGCTGCTTTGAATAGATTGCAGCATGGATTTTCTAGGGGATGCACATGATCAGGTGATGTCCTCTACACCAAGCAGTGTTCTCTACTTGGTACCTGCATGCAACATGCTGTGTAGTATTACCATTGTCATGGCAACCAACTACTATAAATCCCCACATCATGTGGGCGTGGTCCCTTTACCTTTCCTGTATGGTGGACATCCTTCCTGTGTGGGCAGCAGTGTTACAGACAGCAGGTAGCAATACCTCTTAAAGAGAACCTGCACACTCAGGCCAGCTATATATTTTTAGGGGGTTCTAGAACTACAGACAAAGTGTGAGTAGTGTTGTTGTATGCATTGTATAGCAGCAGTGTTACAGGGTTTGTGTGTACATACTAGTTTAACTTGGAATGCAGTCTGTCTGCATAGCTCTCAACTGTGGGCCTATCCACTTGATGGCTAGAGGTGTGCCTATTATGTATTGTCTGTCCACCACACAGGTCTTGTATCAGATGTATCACTAGCAGTGTGTGTGTTGAGTGCTATCAGTACTTGGCTACATACATGTCTATTTCTAACTTCATATTCCTGACTAAGGGTATGTTGCAGACTATCCTATAACACCAGTGACTTGCTTAGTGTATGACAACAATATTTCACATATGGGCCTGTGTTTTGGCCTCTGTCCTCCACCTACATACCAGGCTTTGTCCATATGGCATGCTGTCAGGGGTTGTTATGTACTGGGCTGTGAGTATGTCATGCTGCCATTCCTGCCATCATGCCACTGCTGCTGTGGCCCCCACACATATTGTGGGGTTGGGTCCATATATGTGTGGGCTTCATCTAAACAATACATGTGTGCCCTTATGCACTCCAGAGGCAGTGCATGTAGCAGTGGTATATAGCCATGTAGTATTCAGTCTATGGGGGGATGCACCATAACTAACCTAGGCTGTTACAACATGTGTGGGTATCAGGGGTAAGTTGCCTTTATGTATCTGGATGTACATTACCATACAATTCACCTTGGGTAAATGCAGGCCTACTGCTTCCTGCCATACAGACTGTTCTGTTTGTCAGTGTGTTTGTGGTGGTGTCAGTTATGCCTTGTTATGTAACAGATACATCCCATTGTGTCAGCTGAGGTCTTTACCCCCTAGGGATTGTGTACAGAGTGTAGTTAGAGGCTGCTGGACTATACGTCTGCATTACTTACTGTTGCTTGAGTGTTATCTTGTGGCCCAGTCTGTCTTTGCTATTGTACTACTTGAAGGCCTCTGCCTGGACAGCAACATATGTCAACCTTTCCAGACTACTGTATTAATATAACTGTTTCACAGTTGCATTACTCTGTTTATATGTATGTCAGAGTCTGTTTCACAGTTGCATTACTCTGTTTATATGTATGTCAGAGTCTAAACAGCTATATGACATGGCACATACAACTGTAATAGTACACAAATAAAGCTTTCCCATGTATGCAAACCTGTGTGAGGTGTTATATCCTTTGACCTCTCTGTGGGAATATGTTGCAGGCAACAATTGTCATCCATATGGGTGGCTAATACAGTGTCCAGCTGGTCAGGTGGCATCTGTAGGCATAGTGGATGTTCTGTATTGTGTGCACCTTCTACATATGTATCATCCCATACATATCTCTGTGTGTATATCTGTAGTTAGATATATATATATATATATATATATATATATATATATATATATATATATATATATATATATATATATATATATATATATATATATATATATATATATATATATATATATATATATATGTATATATACATATATATGTATCAGCATATATGTGTCTGTGTATATGTATCTTAAGAATGTTGATTGCTTCCACATTGTACATTCCCTATGGTAGCCAGACTGTACCACATATGTTACTGATACCAGCCTGACATCATACAGGTGGGATTGAGTACTGTTAACATCTTGGGCCGATGTTGTGTCAGGTCCTGTTTATGGGATTTGCAGCAGTTGGTATTGTATTGCAGTGCAGATGCAGTTGGCTGTGGGAGGAAATATCTATACCTACAAGACATATGTTGTTTGGGCCCCCTTACCCCCATTAACTGTGCATGTGGACATACATGTTTTTTTTATGTTCTCTTTTATATCTATCGATATAGGTCCATATATACCTATATAGATATATATTTATGCTTACATATATTTATTGCTGTATATATATATATATATATATATATATATATATATATATATAGACATATAGATATAGACATATATATCTATAGATGTATGCATATGTATGTATATATATATATGTATATATATATATATATATATATATAGTGTATATATTTATATATTTTGGCGACTCTAATGGCTCTACTGTTAAGCCATCTACTGGTTCCACTGATAATGATTTAATAACTCTAATGCTGTTGCTACTAGCCCTGTCTCTGTTACAAATTTGTCCTTATCTACAGAGCTAAGTGATTTTGCTTCAGTTATACCAACTGGGACTGCTGTTTCTTTGGCCTGTATTACAACAGCATTTCCATCTGCTTGTCTATCTTCGAGGGCACATATGTCCCAGATTGCTGTCCCTTCTACAAAGAATATGTCTAAGGATACATATTGTGATTTGCAGTGTGTCAGCGGAGGTAATGTTGTTTTGCAACATGGAGTTTTTACTTCGGATTTTCATCCAGAAAGGGGCATTTTGGTGCCTCATACTGAGGATTCGGCTGGTGTGGACTTATGTGGTAATGTTTCTGCTGTAACTGTTGTACCTACGACCGTTGAAATTCCAGCTGTGCTTTCTAATGTTAAGCCTTCTGCGGCACCGATGTCTACATTTCAGTCCTTGGAAGCTTTGATGTCCTTGCCTACTATCCCTTCCACTGTGACTTTTTCTGGGGATTCTTGTCATTTACAGCATGTCAGTGAAAGAGATGATATTTTGCAGCATAGTGATTTGGTTTCAGCTTTCCATGGAGGGGATAACTCCTGTATGGGATTGGATGCGCTTTTGCCTCATACCATAGTTTCTACTGATTCTGACTTTTGTAGCAGTATTGCTACTATGACAGTTATACCTACAACTGTTGGAATTTCAGCTGTGCGGTCTACAGTTGAATCATCTGTAGTACCTATGTCCCAGCTGATAGCTTCGTCGACGGAAGCGGTTTCCATGGTTTCTGGCTGTGTTTTACAACCCTTACATGGAGAGGATCTTACTTTACATTTAAATAATCACATGTCAGGTCCCAGGGATGGTCTGAACACGAATGTAGTACCAAGAATGTTTTTGCCTGACTCAATGAATTCTGCTATTGCTAATATTTCAAATAGTGTTACAGATGCATGCCCGCAGTTTAACGTTTCTCATCAAAACACTACTAATATACCTTCTAGTGTTTCAGACCCGATATACACACAAGGCTTTGATTTTAATAATTTATGCCCTAATAATCCTATGACCCACACTTCACAGCAACATATTCTTTCAGATCCATTAGTTTCTAATGATCTACTATCTTTTATTAACCAACAACAAAATCCTTTTTCTGACACACTTTTAAATAATGACCTTAATGACATGTCTACTAACAAACAGTCCTCGTCCCTTAGGGACGTAAAACAGAGTATTTTTAAGTTAGAAAGACTTTTTATTTCTTTAAAGAATCTACAATATGATAATTTTTATTTATCTTACTGCCTTAATAAAGAAATAGTTCCCTTAGGTCTACGCATCACAAAATTTCCCAACAACATTTCTAGTGATTCTATGATTTATAAAGAGCTAGTAGCTCTTTATAATATTACAGGCTTGATTGTTTTACGCTCTCTTATAGAACATAATCAACTTAAATTAGCTAATATTAGTCAAGATATTCATTCTTTACATACTAAAATCATTAACCATCCTGAATTTTCTATTTTATTACATATTTACAATGGTATACATTCTAGGGTTACCAGACATGTTGCCTCTTTAGTACACAGAAAACAACAGAAATTACGTAGGAACTTATTGCAATGCTTACATAACAGAGCCTACCCCTTGAGATCTGAAGGCAAATTTAGATTTAGCCACAGGAATACCAAGAACTATAATGCCACCTCTAGAATTAATAAAACTAACCACACAGTCCTTACTCCTGAATACTCTGTTGATATTAACAATAATTATTCTCATAACAATTCCAATCCTATCCAGTCTGACTTTTCTTATTCGAACACTGTTTTTTCACCAGAATCTGTTCCTTCTCCACCACAGATACCTACTTCTACCCATTGTGATGTTTCCCACAAAATTTTAACTGCACAGACAGCATATATTAATATTCCTTGTACAACCACTACCACTATTGTCACTCAAGCTGTTCCTATTAATAATGACCACATTAATATTCCTGTTTGTATTGATAACACAACTGCCACCACTAGCACATACACTAATTCCATCTCTTTATCAAACACTACAGTTAAGGACAATACACTATTATCACACTCCATTTTGTCACCTATTTCTTCCACTACACCTAGCCTCATCAATCGCCCTACTTTTTTATCGAAAAGGAGTCATGTACCACCTCCTTCTCAAATCATCACCAGAAGACAGGAGAAGTTTTTACAATACAGAAACAAAGACCGAGATCAAGTCATGGATCACAGAGAAGCACAATATCTTCAGGACTTCCCACTTCACACACTCACTTGAGGTCTCCCTTCAAGATCAGGATCCCACATGGGGAGAGGTTTACCTCGTGGAAGACCAAGAAGATTATAGACCCGCTGAACATTACATAACTCTCTTCTCTTAATGTTGACTTGATCTCCAATTCTGATACTTCTAGTTATTCCAACACTGAAGTATTTAATTTGACTGATAGAACCCTTAGGGATGATTGTATAAATCTTCTGAAATTGGGGTTCTCCTTCACACCTGTTCACCGTGCAGACATATCTTCTCTTCTTTTAGATCTCAGGCTATATGTCAGAAAGTTAAATCTTAAATTACTACATATTAAAAATACATTGGTTGATGATGTTTTTGATGATGATGATGAGGATGTTACTGGTATTGATGGTACCATTCCTAAACTTAAAATACCAATTAGAAAAAGCCTTTTTAATCCTCCTTTATGTAACACTTTACATATTTTTTAAAACTTTGTGAGAAAGACTTACGCAACCTTTTTACTAACAAATAAACACATAAATCGTTTAATCTATCTAAGTCTCAATTGTTAGCTTTAAACACAATAGGCAATGACAAATCCCTCAGAATTATGAGAGCTGATAAGGGCTATGGTATTGTTTTAATGGAACAAACTAAATATACATATATTTTACTGTTTAACTAATAGTGAATTTTATTCCCCTGCTTCTTTTTCTGAGGTTGAAATGGCCTTTAAATCTATTAACACTACCATTACTGAGTTACTCAACAAGAATTTTATTTCTGAGATGGAAGCTAACTTTATAATTGTTAATAATCCTCACTTAGGAAAGTTTTTTGGGATTCCCAAGATGCATAAGGACATTGTTAGCCCTCCCTTTAGACATATTGTGTCTAATAAAATAACTAAAACTGAAGGTATAGCTGAATATATAGACTCAGTTTTAAACCCAATTGTACAGAAGTCTCCCTATTTCCTAAGAGACTCTTGGGATTTTTTGTATTTATTGCATTCAAATCCTTCTACTTGTTCTGATATTATTCTTGTTACCTTAGACATCGAGTCCTTATACACTAACATTCCACATGATATAGGCATTTCATACTTAAACAACTATCTTAATAAATGTACTAATCTTTCTTCTGATAGAATTAACACCATTTGTACTTTAACTTCTTTAGTTCTCACCAATAGCTATTTTTATTTTACAGACAAAATATTTCATCAGATTAAGGGAGTTGCAATGGGAGCTAAATTAGCACCAGCTTATGCTAATTTAGTATTAGCTTGGTGGGAAATCAATTCCTTTAGACAAGTTCTCCTGTATAGAAGATACATTGACGATTTGTTTTTTGTTTGGAAAGGAAATAAAAATGATCTTCATACATTTATCAGTCAGATGTCTAATAGTATCCCTTTCTTAAATTTTAAAATTTCTACCATAGGTAAAGTAGTGAATTTTCATACAGGTACATTCAACTCCAACACTCTTTCTTGGACATCTTCTATTTTTAGGAAGAGCTCATTCAGAAATAATTATTTACACTTTTCTAGTATATACCCTCATTTTATGAAACATAACATGGTTAAAGGACAGTACATTAGACTCTCTCGTATCATTTCTGATGATTCCTCTTTTTTAAATGAATGTCTCATTTTCACTAAGTTCTTTTTAGATAGAGGGTATCCTAATGATTTATTACAGTCTATTTTTACAGAGGTAAACTTTTTAAGACACACTACATTCCCTCCCATCATCCTTAATGGTTTCACTCCTAAATATAAGAACACGCTTCCACATGTTAATAATGTTCCACCTACTCCCACTAATTTCTCTCCCTTATTAAATTTTTCAATTCCCACCAACACTGGAACTGATAGATGTTCCTCTTTCCCCATTCCCATCTGTTGAGACTCTAACGCAATCAAAAAAGTATTTTATAATGATTGGAGCATTTTGACCTCTAGTCAGGAAATCAATATGAAATTGGGTTCCAGCACTACTTTTGCTTACAAGAAAAATAAATCTCTACAATTAATGTTTGAGAATAGAGACCAGCCTTTTTTATTGTCTCCAAATATCATACAACATGTACAAGGCATGTTTACTTGTAACAAATGTATTGTTTGTAAATGGATTCTTACTGGAAACAGTTACACTTTTAAACACAATAAATATATGGTCAAATTTAATGGTCATTGTGACTGTAATTCCAATTTTGTGGTCTATGCTGCTATTTGTAGCACTTGCTTCTCATTCTACATTGGTAAAACCATACATAAACTTTCCACCAGAATTAAAGAACACCTGGCAGCTATCAGAAATTGTGATCCTAACAATGCTTTAGCTAAACATAGTAACACTTGCACCTTGTTTACAGGATTTAATTTCTTTGTTTTAGACCATGTACCTTTATTTTTTGGAGACAAAAACACCTTACTGAAAGTTAAGGAGTTGCGCTGGCAGCTTCTGTAAAATGCTGAAGCCCTACCTGGTTTGAATGAACATATAAATATTAGATGTGCTTTAAAATGGAACCAATAATTATTAAATTTTATGTAGTTCTGTTTTCCTTTTACTTATTCATGGACTTCTGTACATTTATTGAATATTCATGTCTTACTGTACTATAGAATTTACATATTTCTGAATGCTTGGCTTTCTATTGGTCTTGGAATTTTGATGTCATCATCTCTTTACAGTTGATGTTTATTTATTAAGACATTATTTGTATTTTTAAACATTCTGAAGAAGTCCAGTACATTAAACCTGGATGAAAGCGCTAATTATTGGCTCTTGGACTTTTATTTGAATTTTTATTTTATTTTATTTGTTGTCTTCTAGTTATTACATTGAAGTTTTATTATACACACACACACACACACACACACACACACACACACACACACACACACACACACACACACACACACATATACATATATATATATATATATATATATATATATATATATATATATCTAGGTTCCACTTTAAATCATCGAATATTCAGAACATCGACGTTCTGATCATCGAAACCAGAACATTGATATTCAGAACATCGAAGGTTTAAAGTGGACGTGCCAGGTAAGTGAAATTGTAGAAATTTGGGTGTGTATGCAGGGCAGCAAGGTGCACTGTGTGTTATGTGTGTGTGTGTGTGTGTGTGTGTGTGTGTGTGTGTGTGTGTGTGTGTGCGTGTGCCATCTGAGTGTTGGCATTGCAGGTAGGGTAAGGGAAATCTCCTGTTTAGCGCTACTGCATATAGCGGTAAATGGAAGATTTCCCTTACCAAACTCTAGTGCGATCTCGGAGTTGGAATATTAAAGTAGGGGGGTGTGGGGGGTGCAGGGGGGTGAAGCACCCTGCATAACATAGCTTTTGTAAGTTTTTTGGCGTTTGTGCATTTTGAACCTTCAATGTTCTGAACATCGATGTTCTGGTCTCGATGATCAGAACGTGAATCTATATATATATATATATATATATATATATATATATATATATATATATATATATATATATATATATATATATATATATATATATATATATATATATATATATATATATATATATATATACACACACACACACACACACACACACACACACACACACACACACACACACACACACACACACACACACACACACACACACACACACACACACATACAGCTATGTGTTTAAATACGTTTTCTGTACTGTTGAATGATTGTGCTGGATGATATGTTTGAGAAAACATCAGGGCTATGCATATCTGATATGGCTTAGTAGTAAATCACTTTGCCTATGGTGTGCAGGGTCCTGGGTGCATGCCTTTCCAATGCTGTTTATTTTGTTGCTGGGCAAAACAAGGGCCATTGCCTACACAGTGATTAAGGCACTTTTAAGCAGTTGCAAGTGGGTTTGCACAGAGGTAAGCACTGCTAACTTCCGGTTACAGTTACTTATATGCAGTTAGCTTCTAAACTACTTAATCTGTGTAGGCATTGCTCACCCTCATGCAAACAGACTTAAACCCACTTACTGCTGCTTAAAAGTGCTTACTCCTACTTACCCCTGTGTTAATTTTGTTAAAAGAAAAGACAAAAGAGCTGATAGGAAAGTGGTGAAAAAGGGGTACAAAGAGGGAAGGACAGTAGGGAATATAGCTAGGGATGTGCAGGATGATGTAGGGAAGGTCCATAGCTGCCCATTTCTTAAACAGCAACAGCTGTGCATATACACTGATTTGGATGTAGATTTAGACACTCAAACCCCTGAGAGAGGGGTGAGGACAACAGTAATATGTTGTGATGCCAGTTAGACCGGATTACGCATCCAATGGATGTGTGTGTGAAATGGACAGATATGTATGGGGCAATATTTTTTTTTTAGGGAACAGAGTGACCTTTTTTTTCAGGTGAGAGTGGAATGTTGGGTAGGGATAGTAGGTATATTTGGAGAGGTAGGTTGGGTAGGTTAACAGACAAGACAAACAAAATGCATACAGGGGCAGTATATGACACGTGGGGGGTAAACACCTTGATGGGGAGGGTTGTTGGGAAATCAGAAGCCCATGGGGCCCCTAGTGGAATCAGTGGGACTAAGGTCCCCACCCATGGGCAGTCACCACTGCACCTTCACAGCCCCAAAGGTGGCTGTGCTGGGTGCTGAGTCGGAGAGCAAGGCTGACCCTCTAGTCACGGCATGCTGCCCTCGAGCTGGCGTAGCAGATCTCTGACCTCGCGGTTCCACCCGAAGGTGGTGCAGGACCAATGGACGAGAAAGTCCCGGGTTGGGCCTTAGACATGCTGGTGCCCGGTGCCATGGCCAGCTGAGGTGGGACTGGTGGGTTCGCTGGGACCCGCATTCCCGTACGTGCTATGGTGTTTATGATTTATCAACATATGTGGGTTTGTAATAGTCAACACATTCCAGGATTAGGTATAACAGCATGCATAGATATTCCCATTAACCCAGACACCAGATATGGAGCAGTTTCATAGCAAACGGAACACATGCATGTATGGGACCACAGTGGTAACAACAGCATTCAGGTACATTGATGGCACCATGCCACCAATGTTGGAGTATTTCAACATAACACATGCATAGAAACAGATTTATATAATTATCAAACAATAGGACATACGTTCCAAAATTACAGTGGAGTCATCACGTACCACCTGAGGTGGGTATTTAGTGTAGTTTTGGAGATATGGAGGGGGGAGAGAAATATGTCAATTAACAACTAGTATATTCCTGTAGTTCGCATTACTTTCCTAGTCAGTGTTGTTATATGTGCCTTACAAGTATTACTACACTAAGCTATTGCCTTAGTTTGGACAGTGATATGGCTGTCAACAACTGTATACATGGACTGGTATACATCTCTTACCTGGTATACCTGTGGAGGAATTGTTTAACACTAACTAACAGTTTCTACACATACTCCCAGATTCCAGGTTGATGTTATGCACATACCTGTCCATCTCTTTATGCACAGACACTGGCCATGTCTTGACCACATGCAGGTGAACCAGGAAATATGTAGACTATTGCCCTCTTCAACCTTTAGTGACTTACAACACTCTTATATAGGATTTCCTAGACAGTTGTATTATGTAGCACAGTGTGGGTGATAGTGATCAGTGATACCTTATTATTCAGACCAACTGCAACACTCACAATGCCATACAATACCAGAGTAAACAGTACCAGTACAGGATATCAAGCTTTTATTTCTCAGCACAGTGTTCATATCTGACGTACCTGTGGGAGCAATGTTTGCTAGCATTACCTAAATGTTGCCACACAAAGTACCAGATTTCACATTAGTGTTACGCACATACATCTCACTCTGTTACTATACACACTCTGGTCACAGCTTGACAACATGGGGGTGTAGATGGGACATGCATGGCTTATTACTCTCATAATATTTTGGGAAGTTGCTAGTGTGACAGGTTTGTTCTTATAGATGTGTGACAATCAGTTGTATTTCTTTGCTGCCTATATGTCTGGGATCATCCCACTGATTTCCCAGGGGGACAGAGTGGCAGGCTTCAGATATGAGCCAATTTACTGGACATTCTGGACATATCTGTACAGTTGTGGGGTATAATTCTGTATGCAGACTACTACCACTACCAGGATTCAAACCATGGCTGTTTGTGCTAAAAATACAACAGTTCATGTCTCAGTTGCGTATGCTATTCAGATTTTGTTGTCTGTCTTTTCACTGTTTTCTGTCTGTGTCTCTCTCAGTTGTACTAAATGACCTCTGGGGATTACACCAGTCATATACAGACATTCCTACACATTTTATTTATGTTGCACAGTGTGGGTAACAGTGCTTAATACAACAGTACTATTAAGTGATTGCAAATCTACATTACCATATGATGCCACAGTAAACACATGCAGTCTAGCAGTTAGACCTTTATTGTCAGGCTATTATGCTTTTATTTACATATAAAATATATGAGACTCTTCCTGCAATATTCTCTGGTGTATGCAGTACTTGCCTTAAACAATACCGGTTTTATACTGGCAATTAATTTACTAATACTTTAAAATTTATTTCCAATGACAGTACATGCAAGAGTATTACTAACCAGTCTCATATCACAACCTCTCCAGATGACATTCATGGGCCTCCTGGTTCGCTGCCCACTCACTTGCCACTGTGAAGGACATAAGAGGAATATTTAGCCATACTTATCCATAATATACATGAGCTGGCAATTATTAAACAGGTAGTGGAGTGATACACACAGCTGGGACCTCCCCTGCCATCCTTGCTTCTTGGATCCACTGATCCAAGAGATCCCCCTTTCACTGCTTCAGGTCGGCACAGTGATGCCTGACCTGCTCACCAGTTTGAGGTATTCCAGTTGCACTGGTAAGGTCATGGGCGAGACGGTCCCAGGCTTCCGCTTTATATTGGGAACCCTGGTACTGGCCCTGCAGCAGTCTCTGCTCATGGTCTTTGACAAGGAGTCCTGCAATGACTCCGGATTACTGGAAGCCTCAGCACTGCTCCCAAAAGCGCACTCTCTCTCCCATTCTTGACATGGTGCCTGCAAGGGGAAGCTATAACCAGTTATGAGATGTATTCCCACCTGTTGGGTTTAAGTAGGTCTGAATTCCCACACTTTGCCATGATTGGACGGTTTTGAAAAGGCTAAGCTATGGGCAAACCTGCTTACCTAAGGTTGGCATTGTTTAAAGGGGTATACCACTGGGCAAATTGAGTTAGCTGGCCTACACATTGCTTACACCTACTAAGCTGGCCTGTGCAATGCTCAGCATTGCTTAATATTTACTTTGCATTATATTTGCTTTTTGGCATTGATTTATTATTCATTACATGTTATATATATGTTTGGTATCCATGATTCATGTGTATGTACACTGTATGGGATATTTGTGTTTAATAGGGGACTTCAACACTCTGTTACAATTACACCTCACATCTGGGCTTATTTAAGTACTCTAGTTCACATATTTATATTATGTAGTAAGTTATAGACCATATGATTGTATACTGATTCCTTTCACATTTTCAGTTTGATTTTACTATAGTGAGGATTTGTTTGATGATACCTCAATCATATATACTGCCATGATGGCTTGGTAGTTAACTACTGTGACTGTAGTGTAGAGGGTCCTGGGTTCAAGACCTACAAGGTTGCTTATTTTGTTGCTGTGCAGAACAGCGGTTGTTGGATACAGAGTGATTAAGGCACTTTTAAGCACTTGTAAGCAGGTTTGTTTGGGTTTGTGCGAGGGTAAGCACTGCTAACCTTTGGTTAAATATGCTTACAGAGAGTTAGCTTCCATATGGCTTCACCTGAGTGCGGATGGCTTACCCCCGTGCAAACAGGCTTAAACCCATTTACTGGTGCTTACATATACATACTCCCACTTACTACTGCTTAATAGTGCTTACACTTGCTTACTAGTGCTTAATCCCGCTTACCACTGCAGTAATTTAAACAGTAATGTCTAATGGTTCTTGGGAAGGTGGGGGATTTGGAAGCTGTATGGAGTCATCAGTCAATACACATTTTACATTTCATTTGTATCCCTGATTCCTGTGTACATATACTGTATGGGGCATATGTGATTATCTGTAGACTTTACAACATTATGACACTGACACCTCACATCTGCATTTAATCCAGTACTCCAGTTCACAAATATATGTTATTTAATAGGTAATGCAAATAAAAATATTGGTTATAATGTGATTTGACATGAAAAATGGAATGTGCTGCAGTGGGACTCGAACCGGGAATGACTACTCTGCCCACTACACTATTGTATTTTATATATATATATATATATATATATATATATATATATATATATATATATATATATATATATATATATATATATATATATATATATATATATATATATATATATATATATATACACTATTGTATATATATATATATATATACACACTATTGTATATATATATATATATATATATATATATATATATATATATATATATATATATACATAAATATAGATATATATATATATATATAAAGATACATTTTTTTATCAAACAGATTAAATTTAACCATAGGTGCACTGGTTTGCCCATCACTTTGCTATGGTTAATGCAGCTTAAATGGCAGAAGAGGACAAAAAGCAATATATATATATATATATATATATATATATATATTTATATATATATATAGATATATAGATATATAGATATATAGATATATATATATATATATATATATATATATATATATATATATATAGCTATATATTTAAGCTGCATTAACCATAGCTAAGTGATGGGCAAACCCATGTACCTATGGTTAAATTTAATCTGTTTGAAAAAAAAACGTATCTTTATATTTTTTTATGTCAACTATTGCTCTTGTACATGTGGGGATATGTTGCTGGGGGTATGCGTACACCTATGAGCAGTCATGCTCATTCTTTTAGGACTTTCTGCTGTTCTTCATTGCAGGGGAATGTATATTCTGAGAGCTCTGCTCTCAGACATGCCCCCTGCACTCTTACACGCTCCGTGTAAGATTAGGAGCTCGGGCAGCGTGCCTTTATTAATATGCATGGCGTACTGCCGCCCTGCTCCTAAACGGCTGCTTCCATGCAGGACTAAGCTAGTACTGCACAGAAGAATAGAAAATCTGGGGGATTGTTTCATCATATGTAGCTACTGTAAAACTTTCTTCAAGTTCCTCTTTGACATTGGCTGACTTAATCATGTTTTAAGTTTCATAGGTAAACTGTCCTAATTAGTAAGCTGAAGGACAGAGAATGTTTTAGCCTCTATTTGAAATTTGAAAGGTAGCTTAAGGAACATGCATATGTACACACACACACACACACACACACACACACACACACACACACATACATATATATCTATCTATCTATCTATATATATATATATATATATATATATATATATATATATATATATATATATATATATATACAGTCTATACTATATGAAGGAAAGTTCATATAATCAAACGCTCTAATGAGCGAAAATTCAGGGTATCGCGATGTGTGCTGTGGGATCGCAGTACAGTGAAGATTGGAGTATTTGACCTTTGCTCACTGTAGTGTGATCTTGGAGTTGGTATATATATATTTAGCGGGGGTGAGGGGTGCAGAGCCCCCCACAATATCGTTTTCGGAATTTTCGCTCGTTGGAGTGTTCATTTATATGAACTTTCATTTATATAATATAGACCCTATATATATATATATATATATATATATATATATATATATATATATATATATATATATGTGTGTGTGTGTGTGTGTGTGTGTGTGTGTGTCTCGTTGCTTACTTGTTTAATGCACACGTGAGAAAGAAAGTTTTCAAAAATATGTTTAGCGAAAAAAACAAAACAAAACATGGAAATGACAACAGAGAATGTACATAAGCATTCACTGTTATGAATTCAGCATTTTGAGTGGAGATCACACTATAATGGAGATAGGGAAATGTACCCTTTCCCTCACTGTATTCTGATCTCAGAGTTTGTATTTATAAGTAGCAGGGGGTGTGTGGGTGTAGGGGGCTTGTCCTCCTGCATAACATTCAAAGGACAAATCCTGAAGTGCAGGTAGTTTCAGTCAAAGTCGACATTCCTAAGTGTCTACTTTCTTAAAGTGATTGGTTCACACATGTGTGTTCACAAGGTGTTGTTTTCGGCATTTTGGATTGGGTAAGTGAACAGTCGAAAATGTGTTTTTAGACATTGTAACCATAAACCATATATAAAAAAATATAGATATATACATATATATATATATATATATATATATATATATATATATATATATATAAATACTGCTGCAGCGATACAGAACGCCAGAAAATATCGCTCTCTCCCTACACAACAACACTCCGCTGATATCGTCTACTGAAGAAAATAATGTAGTACAGAATCCACAGCCAAAAAACAGATAAAAAATGTTTATTGGCACAAGAACGTTTAGCGCTTTCACTCACTACTGTGAGCTTCATCAGAACGTTAAAGCAGCTGACACAAAGTGTTTAAATGTTGCCATTGGTGCCAAAAATCAAATCAGTTATTAAAGCTAACCTACATACATATAAACACTCGTACTATCACCTCATGCCTAAAATACAATACATATCTGATAAACATCACTTAGCTACAATTATTTTATGTAAAACATACATGTTCCCACCTGTATAGTATTGGGACAAAGGACCCAAAAAATTCCCTATATAAACACATAGATAAGTTTGGAGCAAATCACAACTTTAAATTTGCTATTTTGGAGAATGTGGTCATAAATCCTTTGGGGGGGTGGGGGTAATAGTAAAAACTTACTATCATATAAGGAAGTTTGGTGGCAATTATTCACTGACGCCATGACACCACCAGGTTTGAATGACCACATATCCATCAAACCTTTACTTGAAATTAAGCAATGACAGCTAATGTACATCTACTTTTGATATATGCATATACTTTTTTTGTTTATATTAATACATGTATATATTTTTATAACTGTATATGTTTTACATAAAATAATTGTAGCTAAGTGATGTTTATCAGATATGTATTGTATTTTAGGCATGAGGTGATAGTATGAGTGTTTATATGTATGTAGGTTAGCTTTAATAACTGATTTGAATTTTGGCTCCAATGGCAACATTTAAACACTTTGTGTCAGCTGCTTTAACGTTCTGATAAAGCTCACAGTAGTGAGTGAAAACACTAAACGTTCTTGAGCCAATAAACATTTGTTATCTGTTTTTTGTCTGTGGATTCTGTACTACATTATTTTCTTCAGTAGAGGATATCAGCGGAGTGTTGTTGTGTGGGGACAGAGCGATATTTTCTGGCATTCTGTATTGCTGCAGCAGTATTCATTTTGTAGACTGAATGTCTTTTTGCAGACTAAGTTGTTGTTTATATGGAGGCTATGCACAACACTTCTGGAGCCCACTCACCCATTAAGAGAGAAGAACTTAGGAAGCTTCACTCGGAAGTATCCTTACTCATGGGCAACGTGAGTAAGCTCCTTACTCTGCTTTCCTCATTTTGATGTACATATGGGTGAATTGTTCAATAGTTATATGGCCAACGAAGAAGCCGGTCACAACAATTCTAAGAGCAGCTGTTTTCCTGTTATTAAAACTTTGGGATATGGATGTATGGACAGACCAGACCCTATTGAAAGGAGGATGACTTCCAGGGAAGGACTGACTATGGTCACTTCCTCTCCAGAAATACCAAATGGACAGAAACAGGGGCAACACAGCTCCGAAGGTATTGACTTACAAGTATTACCAACATGGGTGGAACCTAGCAGTAGCAGGCTTGCCCCTACAGATTTTACTTTTGATTTTTCATTTGGAAATCTAACCGAGGAGGCTAAACGGACAGGCACAAAGCCTAAGAAAAGTCAACAGTTGCGGACTTACTTTCACACTGATGCCAACGGCACTAGTGATAAATGTACTGTTCATTCTAATATTCAAAATGACAAGGTGAAGTTGGGTAACTTACAGGAAAGGAAAAAGGAATTATTTTTAAACATTTTTTTGATTCTCATTGTGTATTTGACAATTTATGTGATGCTAAGGTCAACGAGCAGTTTAATCCTAACAATTTGAAGGGAACTTTGAAAGATTTGATTCATTTGTTTGTAAAAAAGCTGAATGTGATTAATTCTATTAAGTTAGACAACGCATACTTATCTCAATGTATTAACACTACTATAGTACCAATGGGTTTACGTTTTTTTAAGATACCCATGGGTACTGAACTGACTAGTGAAGTTAAGAATGAGTTTAATAAGATGTTTGACTCATTCGGTATACAGTATATGAAAATGTTGGTGAAATGCAACGATGAGAAATTATGTAGAGTCATGAATGAAGTAGAGCAGTTGAATGACGTTATTCTTAATGATTTAATGTATGAGAAATTGGAAAAATTATACATGAAACAATTTGAGTTAGCAGAAGCAAAAACAAAAAAAGCATTTGAAAGGAAAAATAAGAAAATTTCCAGAGATACTGAACAGTACAACAGAGGTTTGGTGTATCAATGGGGAGGGGGAGACCAGCTGGTTGGATCAGATATGGACAAATATTTTAAAAATAACATAAAAGGTTCCCAGAACAAATATCAAACTAATTATGAATATGCTGGGAAGCATAACTATGAAAATTTTCATCAGGAAAGGAAGTTTGGCAGACGAACAGGTTGGAAAAGGGGAGGAAAATGGAGAAAGAAGAACTTCCAACATCAGGATGTATGGGAAGAGTTAAGTTAGTGGAAATTTGAGTGATTACACCAAGGCCCCAGCAGGTAAACCTAACATTGTCAGTGTTTCTAGTTACAAACATTTTAAAATATATAACTACACTCAAACACTTTTGGACAAAACACATTTCAGTCTTTTGTCCAAGGGAATGAAATACATTCCCACCACTTGTTTTATGCTGGTGTACTGCTTGAGTGAATTTAAAATATTCATTAGGAAATTAAACTTAGCGTTGTTGTTCAAGGACAATGGAAATTACAAAACAGCTAACAATGACATTTTAAAGAGAAAAAGTAGCTATATTCCAGTTATGAATCCTAGTGTACAGATGTATGACAGGCTAGTAACACAGCAGATCTACCAGTTTCAAAACCAGAGTATAAAGAAAAAAATTAAAACATAATTTATCTTTGGAAGAAGAAACTGTTTTGAAAAGGTTAATGTTGCTGTATTTATGTTAATAATTTCCTGTTCTAATAACAATGTCACTTTATATAGTTTACTACACTTTGTATTTTTGTATCATAGTTCCTGATCATTCTGTTTTAAGGAATGTCATTACCTTTTCTACACTACTTTTTAGAGTTTGTCTAAATGTTATTATATTGCAAAACTACTATTTCATGGAAGTTTTCTCCTCTAACCTCTAACTAACTTAATAACCAACAAAATGCCTTAAGACAGCAGAAATTTGCTTCTACAAAAAGCACAGAATCAAAGTGGTACTGTACTGCTAAGCCCTGTGGAATTTATAGTGCCAACCTAGTGTATCAAAGAGTATAGTTTGGATTTGACTTGCTTGATTTACCTTACATAATTCTGTAAAGTATGTTGATGTGGGATTCTGGCTAACAAAATACGCAGATGACTGCAAACTGGGAGACATTACTGAATCGCCAAATGATGTGGATATTCTACAAAAGGGCCTTACAGAAACAGATGCTTGGTGCCAGAGCCATGGGCTCAAGCTCATTGCCAAGAAATGTATAGTTATCCCCTTTGGGAAAAAACATGTACCCTTAAATTACCACAAAGGTGGCAGCACACTAAATACCGAAAGTGTGATAAGAGACTTAGGGACACAGGTGGACAGTGATCTCACCTTCGATAATCACATCGCTACAACAGCCAGGAAATCCTTCTATGTGGCACACATCATCACTAAGGGCTTTTCATCCAGAAAAAAGGAGGTCATTGTCCAACTGTACTCATCCCTCATTAGACCCATTATAGAATACAACACCCAGTTTGGTATGTACCTCTCAAGACATCTGCAACAACTGGAAAAGCCATAGACATACCTCACTAAAAGAATCACAGGCCTAAAGAAGATGCCGTATGCTGACCATCTAAAAGAACTCCAGCTATACTCTGTCACATATCGTCTACTCAGAGGCGATCTCTGCTTAACATACAAGACCATGTTAAACCCAGAGCTGTTGGACATGCTACACTTAAAGAAATCCCAATCCCTCAGAGCCACACACTCCAGGGATCTAAACCTTGTCATCACAATGAACAAAACATGCTGGTTTGTTAGGTTCCTGACCCAGAGTCCCCCCATACTCTGGAATAGACTGCCCATACATGTCAAACAGACCGCCTCCTTGGCCCTCTTCAAAAGGAACCTTGACAATTCGATGGGAGATAGGAAATTCACCCTGGGGATATTGTGGGAAGAAATAGCCAGGGAATTGTTATGGCAAGGCTTGTATAGGCCCTAGGACTGATAGCCTAGTACCAACCTATGAACCTATGTGTCTTCTAAAGCAAGTGAAATAATAAATTACAGGAGCTGAGTACAACTTCCTTCCTTCTTTTTTCCATTTTCTATTTTTGATAATTGCCCCAAAGAAAGCATTATTGGACATAACATTATAAAAAACTGAACACACTATACCTTATCACCTGCATTATTGCATACTATATTTTCATATACTGTACTATATACTAAACATTCATGGTATTTGCTGAATAGGAGAGCCTTGCATCTTAGAATCTAACGGGTAGAATAGATATGTGATGATGCAATAGTAAAATCATAATGCAAGCAAGATATTATTCTAAAATGTGAATGCTATTATTACTTATCAAAAGTCCTTCCTGAGCTATATAAATCACAACGTTTTATCTACCACAACGTAATTTTGTGAGTGTGGTCATAAAGATAAACTGAGTAGATGTTGGAAGTAATACATTAAAAGGAAACCATAACAATTTGTTTTCAAACCCTCTTGCAAATTTATTATCAGTAATATAAGAAATGAATGTACTGTAAATTATAAATGCCTACTAAAGGAGCAATATGATTTTTAAGTATTCTTACAGATTAGTTCTCAATTTCTCCTAGTTCTGTAGACATCCTGTGATTCTGTGGTCATCATTAACAGTACTATGTAATTTACTTGAATCTAGCTTTACTGTCAGGGTAGACATAGACAGGGTGTTACAGATAATTTTTATTCTAAAGGTATTGCTCCACAAAACAATTATCCAGTCAAAATGAGATTTGGCTCTTTGGGCCAGTCCAGGAGAAATTATATACCTAAATGTGCAAGTATTTCTTATATCTCCTTACTCTCCCTTCTTCACTTACATCCTTACTACTATCTAATCATCTTCCCTGATTTTCTCTAAAAATATACCATAAGCCTGTTTTTCCCTTACTTAATATTGTAATTCCTGTTTATATTAGACTAACTTATCTTTAATTTCTCTACAAACTGTTTTAAATTTCTTTAAATATTAAATGATTGTCATATACCTTGTATTGATTCTTAACCAATGTTTTTATATTATGTCTAATTTGTTATTAATATTGAAATTGCAGATGTTTTTGGTTTGCTTTTGAAGACTGTAAAACTATTGCTCTTAAATTGTTTTGTAATAATAATTTAGAGATTTTCTCCCTGGGCCTCTGTTGAAGATGGACTTCTACCCAATCAGACTTTTCCAGTAATCAAATGTTAATAAATAATAATAAATAAAGGATCTGATATAACAGTGCAAGACTGAATTTCCAGTGCCAGCAAAGAATACAGTAGTCATAAGAACTTTCTTCACATCACAAGTAATTTATTTCTATTCCGATGGAATCATAGTATTGTAGTCTTCCAGGAAGTCATGCTGACTATGCGAGAAGTAGAAATACACCCACTTATTTCTGTGAAGTTTAGCTGTAGTGCATCAATTCAGGATCTGAGCAAATGGAGCTAAAATTGTGATGCACCTTAAGTGGCTGAGAGAGAAGTTCAGAAACCTGAGTAAAGGAAAAAGTAGTGCTTCCTTTCTCAAGAGTGAAATACAGGATGACTTAAAAAGTGCTCAGTGATATTCTGGAGATATGCAAGTACATACGATTCTATTACTTTTGGAGAAGAATGCTGTCCATTTCTGGGATTTCACATTCAAGCAACTTAATGAGAAATTTCCAGATCTGCTTCAGAGCAAACTTACAAAAGTAGATAGTAAAGGTATGTTATCCATGTCTACTCTATGGAATAATCAAGAAACCCCGGACAGTGGGTTGTCAGCACATCTAATATGACCATGTAATTCAGAATGATGTTTGAGTATACATTCAGGTTTGTTTACATGCCTATTAAAAAGAAATAGATCATCCAGACTTAAAACCACGTTTGTTCCTTGATAGCAGTACATAAAATGGTACTAAAACATAAAACATTTAAAAGTGTACAGTGTGACTGAATGCTTTTGTCTTGCTGTCACTGTCTGTATGAAGATTGTAATTATTTATTAACTTTACCCTGATCTATTTTTCTTATATGCAACTATTTATTACATGTTTAGTGTACCAAATTTACTACACATACTACATATATTTTATATTAGATGTCCAGAAAGGTTTATTGTGATTATTTTTTAGTATTTATAACTGTTCGAGTGAAGCCTCGGTTTGTTTAAGAAACTTTAAGGTTGCTTTGATTGTGTTAATGCTGCATTTAATTGGTTTATTAGTTTCCTGAATATTATTGGTGGATTACAACTACTTAAACAAGTGTACTGCTATCAGTTACCCATTCTGATGAAGTCTCATTTAAGTATATACAAAATGAAAGCACTTGGTCATGCTGTACACATTTAATGTTTTGTTTTTCAGTATTTCAGTGTGTATTTGTTTACATGCCTACACAGTCTAGTTTATTCAGTCATAAATCTAGTCTGCCTCTGTTTTAAATTATTGGCTTTGTATCGTCTGAGATTTTTTGCCTTCCTTTCTGAAGTGAGGACATGCTTCTAGTAAGTAAGATAATGTCCAATCAGTAAGCAGTTCAATATTACATACTGGTACTGCTTCAAGCAGCTAAATCTTAATCTAGAAAACATGAGTTTACCAATTCCTGTAAAAAGTGTATGATATAACAAACAATAAAATGGGAGTCAAGTTGACTGGAATGAAGAATTAATTACCAGGCAGAAAAAAAGCAATCTGAATTTGAAAGAGCACAGATGCTTTTGCAGGAGTAGAAGTATGCTTGTACTACCAAAGACACTTTATAATGATATAACTCTAGCCCAAGCTTATAAATTACAAATCCAAGACTGTGAGACTTACGAGCAAAGAAATGCTTGCTCACCTCTTTTTTTCTGAAATTATACAACATGACAGTTGTTATATAAAAAAGTACAGGGAATACAGACAATGGTGATTTCCACATGGATGGTACATGGATGGGATTTCCTCATAATTAAACTTAACTGTCTCTCCCTTGCTCTTATATTAGTATAGTTTGGATTCATTTTCTTATCTACTATGTCACATCCACATACAATAGCAGGTCAGCAATGATTTCTCTTTAATAATGAAAAGGGTTTTGATTCCATGTTTTAATTTGTTTATATTCTTGTATTTTTAATATTAAATGTGATTATAATTTAAAACAAATTTAATCATGAATGTTGCATGTCCCTGAAATAATTATTTCTTTAGTTTCAATTTCCACTAGGTGCAAATTATTATTTTGCATTTCTTCAATTTTTCCTTGAAATGTCTATACAACAATGTCCAACATCCTTAAAGATTCATGGAAAATTGTTAGAAAGAATGTGGAATTATGGATTTGGAAGTCTGGCTTATATCTCTCTGTGCAATGATTTGCCAAAGAAAATCCAGTGTACAGTAGACCTGCATGCCATAGGTGAGGAAATATTAAGGTATTTAATTTTTTCAAAGTCAAAAATAAACAGAAAGAGGAGACTAATGTCATGAAAATCAAGTTTCTCGTTTTCTGAAAATCACAGAAGAATCTACGATGTTCACGATATTTATTTTTTTGCTAGAAATAAAAAAGGTCAGGGGTAAGTAGATAATCATATGTCAGAACTTAAATACATGGCCGAAGACTCTGAATTTGTCAACTTGCATGATTTACTGATAAAAGGCAAATTTGTGTTTTGAATGAAAAATGACCAGACTATTAATAAAAATGCATGACACCAGATAAAGTACTTGATGCAAGTAGACTAAGCAATCATACAGCTTAAAATGAATTGAAGAAAAGGAAGGATATAAAATACAGGCCACTGGTAATTTACATGAGAGCAGAACTGAAACCCACATCTGTTACAATAAATCAAAATATAAATGTTAGCTTTAGTAATTACTCACTTTCTAAGATGGTGCTTAGCTCTAAACAAACAAAGGCATCATAACACTATAAGCGGTGCTACTACTATCATAATAAAGTGATTAATCCAGCCTGCATGCTATGTGAGATTTGTACCTTATACACAGTGGTGAATAAAAGTTGAAAATGTGTTGTAAAGATCTGCATGCATTTGAAGTAAAGTATGGACTAAAGCAGAAATGCCTCAGGGCATTATTATCTTACAGTAGAAAGTGTGGGCAGCAGTAATATTTTTCAACAGAAAACCTAATAATTTATGGCATAAGTATTTTATTTAAGCTTGATATTGGTGCAAAAAGTAATATATTGTCCAAATATCTGTATGTATATATTTAAGCTGCCTACTTTTTTTTCAGTATCCCATCCATTGCCATGTGTAGCCGCCTCTCTTCAGCTCCCAGACAATCTCCATTCTAAGACTGGTGCTAAAGTGGAAAGCAAGAGCATCATTAGGGTCATGGAGTTGACTGCTTCCAGTGGGAGATGTTTTTCAATTATGACCTGCCCTTTGAGTCTAACCTTTTCACACTGTTCACCTGTCACATCTGAGGGCTACTCTCCTTTATGAACCAAGCCTTCTCATAGGAAATGTTTAGACAACTGTTGCCCCACCCCTGCAGTAGGCACACCCATCCTTCTGTGCCAACACTTCAGAAACCCAAGACGCTAATCAAACATGGGCACCTGGGTCATAGTTAGGGCATTATCCCTCAAGACCCCAGCACTGGTTTGCTAAAACTTATGTTTAAAGTATTTAGTCAAGTGACTACCATATACAAGTCTTCATATAATGGCTTAAACTGACACATAGGTTCATAAGTAGGTACTAGGCTATCGGCTCTAGGGCCTATACAAGCCTAGCCAAAAAGGTACCCTGGTTTTTCTACCCAAAAAAATTATTTTCCTGTGCCCTTGTCGAGCAGAGTCACAGACGTGATCCCCAGGGTGAAGTTCCTATTTCCCATCCAATCATCAAGATTTTTCTTGAAGAATGCTAATGAGGAGCTTTGTTTGATATAGATAGGTAGTTTGTTCCACAGTATGGGAAGTCTCTGGGATAGGAATCTATCCCTCCAGCATGTTCTGTTTATTGTGGTGACAAGATTTAGGTCCCTAGAGCGTGTAGCTCATAGGGATTGGGATTTCTTTAAGTGGAGCATGTCCAACAGCTCTAGGTTTGACATAGCTTTGTATGTTAGGCATAGATCGCCTCTGAGGAGGTGATATGAGACGGAGTAAAGCTGGAGTTTTTTGAAACGGTCTGCATAGGGCATCTGTTTGAGGCTGGTAATCCTCTTTGTGAGGTATTTCTGCGGCCTTTCCAGTTGTTGTAGATGTCTTGTGAGGTACATACCAAAAGGGGTATTTTACTCTATAATGGGTCTAATGAGTGATGAGAAGAGGGGAACAATGAGCTCTTTTTTCCTAGATGAGAAACCTTTCGTGATGAGGTGTGCCACATAGAAGGATTTCCTGACTACTGTAGTGATGTAATTATCAAAGGAGAGACTACTGTTCACCTGTGTCCCAACGTCTGTTATCACACTTTCAGTGTTAAGTAGACTACCACCTATGTAGTAGCTCATGGGTACAGAGTTTTTACCAAAGGGGATGACAATGCACTTTTTGGCATTGAGCTTGAGGGCATAGCTTTGACAACAGGCATCTGTCTCAGCGAGACCCTTTTGTAGGATGCCCACATCATTAGGAGTTTCAATTATGGCTCCTAGTTTGGCCAGGACTGAACCCTGTGGTACTCCACTTGTCACTAGTCTGAAGTCAGATTTGGAGTCTGCTACTTTCACAGTGTGGGTTCTGTCAGTGAGCCAGTTGGCAACCCATCTTGTGCCGTAGGGATTTATACCTAATTTAGTGAGTTTATCTATAATTCCAGAGTGTGGGATGGTGTCAAAAGCCTTGGTGAGATCTAGATAGGCTGTGTGCACCACTTTACGCTCGTCTACGGCTTTGTTGACTGCTTCAAAGAAGTCAGTCAGGTTTAGGAGACATGATCTGCCTTTTACAAACCTGAACTGGGTGGGATCCAGAGTTTGGAGATTACCAATTTCTTTGTTTATAAGTTCCATGATGATACATTCCATGGCCTTGCAGACCAGGCTCGTTAGGCTAATGGGGCGGTAGTTCCCGGAGTCCGTGGTGGCTCCCCCTTTGTGGAGTGGGATAACTGTCACTGTGCACCATTCAGAGGGCACAAAGCCTGAGGTGAGGCTATGATTGAACATGATGCTTAGCTGGGGTGCCAGTTCATTCTGTAGTTCATGTAGAATGCAGCCTGGGATGTTGTCAGGTCCCATGGATGCTGTGTTCTTGGCTTTGGAGAGTGTGGTTTTTACCTGTGCAGCAGTGATTACAGGAACATTGCATTCTTCTGGTATAGAGATGGGCCCTTTATGGGGTGGGGGTGTAAAGTTAGCATTGAACCTGCCAGGATGTTGGCAATATTAGTTGGTTCTGTATATTTAGTGCCATTGTGCTGTAACACATAGCAGACCTGAATGTTGCCATTGAGATTCTTGACATAGCTATAGAATGCTTTGTGGTTTTCTTTAGAATTAGTGGCAATTTTGTTTTCATAACTAGCTTTGGAGTATTTTATGAAGGATCTCAGCTCCTTACTAAGGCTGACCAGGGAGTTCTTCCAGTCATGGGATTTTACTCTTTTTTTGCAACAGTTTCTTTCTTCTGTTGTAGAGTTTGTTTATAGCAGGGGACCATCAGTTTGGCTTCCTTTTTTTGGAAGATAGCATCTTGGTTCTGTTAGGGATAGCACAATCCATGCACTCGTGCAAGTGCCTATAAAGTGCATTTGTGTGGGAATCAGCAGTCATATCTCTATTGTCCACCTGCATGGGTGTCATGAAGTTTGCCACTTCTGTCTTAAGAAGCGTGAAGTTGGCTTTGGTGAAATATTTTATGGTGGTTTCTCTAATGGGGGGTGGGGGCAGGATATGGATGTCTAGGCTGATTAGCTTGTGGTTGGATCTGACCAACGAGGAACTGATCTGTGGTGTGGAACACTGGTCACCCATGTTGGTAATGACCAGGTCTAGGATACTGCTGCCCCTAGGGGGGTGTGGATAAGCTTATCCAAGGTGTTGGAATTTATGGATTCCAGAAAACATTGAGCAAAAGATTTGGTACATGAGTAGTTTACCCAGTTAATGGTGGGGTAGTTGAAATCACCCATTATTAGGGTATTGGGTAGTACCCTAATATTTTCCAGTGTATCAAGAAATGAGGAGTGTGAATCCTGGTACATGGTGGGGGATCTGTAGCAAGTTACAATTTGGATTGTGGTCTTGCCCAGAGTTAGTTGTACTTGGACAATCTTGGATGCATTATGCTGAGCAACTAGCCTGGAGGGGTGGATATCCTTAATGAATATGGACACACCTCCACCTTTAGTGTTTCAGTTTAGATTAGGTGGCCGAAAGGTGTGGTATGAATTATAGCCTGGTAATGCAGGGGGTGCTCTCTGGAGCCTTGAACCAGGTCTCTGTCACTGCACAGATGTCGATGTTCTCCATTTTAAAGAGTGCCTCAAGTCAATGCATTTTAAGGTTTAGACTTCTAGCATTGAGTAGCATTACCCTCACACTTTGCTTGCTTTTACCTGTTATGGTGGTGAATTTGTCATTTGAACCTTGCCTAAAAAAGGCACTATAGCGGTGTCAAGAGCCTTAGCCAGTATCCGGAATCCCAAGGGCGACAGGTGCAGGCCATCTCTGGCAAAACATCGTGGTCTGTCAATCATGTCATCCCAGAAAGACAGGTAATAGATCCCATCAACGCCATTACATCAGCTTTTCCTGCTATGCGGGAGCCCAAAGCAGAAGCAGTTCACAAGTGCCAGTTGGCAGCTACCTGAAATTTTTGTTTTTCAAGTTTCAAACCTGAAGTCTTCTAAAGCTAAGTACCCTGTTGGGGATCCTTTTTCTTGCTCTAACCAATGTCAGAAAAAGTTAACAAGTGTCTTGCCTGTGGAAAGCAAATACCTCACAGAGATTTTCATTCTTACTAGGTCACCTGTTTAGGCCCAGACCACAACGTCGCTTGCTGTCAGTTTTGTGCCTTGTTCAACACCCAAACTATTTGTTGTTGGGCTATTTTTGTCTCTAAATTCTTTCGATCTCATTCTCCATATTCTGAAATGGCTTCAGTAAGCCATCTGACTACTGATCTTCTGAAAAAATGCAAAGATAAAGACAGAGATAGATCACATAGGTCCAAAACTGCCAACGATGCTTCCGTTAAGTTAGTCGCCAGTCCGCTGGTACTCAGTGAGGCACTTTTGCAGCCCCTGTTACCCGCTTCTACAGATTCGCAGGCCTCTATTGAGGCCCATTTGGAGTCCGGTATGCCACAAGATGCTTCCTTAACTATGGAGCCTGTGGATGTCTCTACCTTGGATGGGTCCAGAGCCTCTGTGCAGCACCAGCTTCTGAGGGTGTATTCAGACCTTCTAATGTTCATATCAAACCTTCTACTTTGTTAATGACTAAATCTACAAAATTTCTCAGGCCCAGAGTTCACACAATGCCTAGGAAACCGATGACCAAAGCACATTCTCAAGCTCCCATGCCACAGAAACAAATGTTTAGAATGGCTGAAGACCATATTACTTTAATTAGGGGAAGCCAGCCTTCCCCCTCAAAGACAAAGAATTGATTTTCCTTCTGATTCTTCAGGCCATAAGTCTGATGACTCTGACCCCTGTGATTACTAGGACATATCCTGATCTACCTATGAGGACTCAGATACAGAGGATTCAATTCCCTCAGCCTCCCCCCCAGAGGACCTTTATTTTGGGAGAAACTTTGTATACTCTAAGATAGCATTTCTGCTGGGAATGCCAGGAATACCCACAGTCCAAAAAGAGGCTCAGGGGATTTTTAGACTTGCCTCAGCATAGGCCTCAAGCTATTCCCCCTGTCCTGGATATTGTAGATGATGTTTTCATGGAATCCAGCCTTACCCCTGATACCTTACCACTTGCTCCTAGAAAGCCTGTCAGATACTACAGAGTACCTGACTCTCACAAATTTCTCTTTAAAAGTCCAACTGCAGATCCAGAGACCATTTACCAGGGACCTAAACGATTTAAGGCTTCTACAGCCAAAAACCCTACCCCTTCGGAGAGGGAGTGTAGGGATCTAGAAAGATGGGGTAAGAAGGTATATACCTCTGCAACTCTTGCCATCAGGGATTTAAATTACCAGTTTCACTTGTTGAAGTACCAGCAGCATATTATTGATCTAATTAAATAAAAAAATGTTGTTGATTCCTGATTGTGCAGAAAATAAGGACTTACAAGACTTAATGCATTCTACAAACCAAGTTGGTAAATATACTTTGCCATGTGGTTTTGAGGCCTTAGAAGCATCTTGCAGGGCTGCTGTCACTGGGTCTGTTCTGAGAAGGCATGCTTAGCTGAAGGAACAAATCTTGCCAGACCATGTCAAGGCAAAATTACTTGATGCTCCATTAAATCAAGAAAGATTGTTTGGCTCTAAAGCAGAAGAAGTTCTTTAAAAGATGGAGGAACTATCTACATCCATGCAAACTGTTAAAGATTTCTTACAGGTACAGCCACCTAAATTCAGTAGGCATTGGCCTTCAAAAACCTGGTCCTTTCCAGTCCCCTCCAGACCTTGTCAGCCGAAATCCAGGGGAAACAGACAACAAAGACTACAGTCTCAGGGTATGCACCGATCTAAACAATGGAGTGCTCCCTCCTCAAAAACAGGGAGTGGTAAGCCATCCCCTCCCATGGAAAAAGTTCACAATGACTTGTCCTTAATCCTTCCCAGCCATGCCCAAGTACTTGCACCCCTAGGAGGAAAACTCGCTCTGCATGCAAAAACTGGAAGTATATTACCCAGGACCGATGGGTTTTAAACATTGTATCCCAGGGATACAGATTCTATTTCCACTCTCTGCTGACCCCAAGTGGATTTCCAGACCTTCCTCCAAACCAGTGGGCAGAGGCCCCAAAGCAAGTACTTTCTCTTCTCAGTATCAGGGCTATTCAAGCTGTGCCAACAAAGCAAAGGGGACAGGGTTTCTACTCCAGGCTGTTTCTGGTGCCCAGGAAAGAGAACTCTTGGCACCCTATTCTGTTAACCCTAAACACCGTCCTAGTGGTACCAAAATTCAAAATGCTTACACTCCAGCAGCTCCTTCTTATGCTAGCCAAGGACTCCTGGATAGTCACCCTAGACTTAAAAGAAGCTTATCTGCATATCCCCATAAGGGAATATTGCAGGAAATATCTATGTTTCAGGGCAGGCTCTGTGCACTATCAGTTCTCTGCACTTCCCTTTGGCTTATCTACTGCACCCAGGGTATTCACAAAGTGCCTGGTTCCAGCCATTGCTTACTGCAGGCAGAGAAATATTCAAATTTACCCATACTTGGACGATTGCCTGATTCAGGCGGACAGTCAGGAATTGCTACTTCAGCACCTGATGTTTGTAAAGAGACTCCTAAATTCTCTGGGATATATCATCAATGAAAAGAAATCTCATCTGGTACCCAGCCAAGAGATTGTATTCCTAGGAGCAAGCTTGAACACAACTTCCCAAATGGCATTCCTCACTCCAGAAAAGCAGGTTTATTTGACAACTTATTTCAAACTACTGGCCACCCAAACCCAGCTATCTGCAAAAAAAAAAATACTGCAAGCCCTAGGGTTCATGTTTTCATGTATTCTACTGATTCCATATGCAAGACTTCATATGAGGAAACTTCTGTGGTACTTAAAAAGTCTCTGGTGTCAACATTCCCAGGACCTAGAAACAGTGATTCCTGTCATTCCTTGCCTAAGAACAGAGTTCCTTTGGTGGGCAGAGGCTTGCAACCACAACAAGGGACTCCCTTTCTCACAACCCCCCACCATCCAAACTCTGACAACAGATGCATCAGACTATACATGAGGGGCTCACATGGCAGGCAAATGCATTCAAGGCAAATGGAGCCCAGGACAAATCCACCTGCATATCAATAAAAAAGAAATGTTAGCTGTACAGAATGCATTGACAGCCTTCAAATACCTTATCCTGTCAGGACAACACCTGATAAAGACAGACAACACCACAGTTATGTGGTACATAAATGAGCAGGGGGGGACTCACTCCTACCCACTCTGCAGTTTAGCCATAGCTCTGTGGAACACAGCATTAAGCAACCAAGTGCACCTGCAAGCTCAATTCCTGCCAGGCAAACAAAATTCACTAGCAGACGATTTAAGCAGAAATCTAAAGGACCAACGAGTGGAGACTGGAACCAAACTCATTCAAACGTCTAATACACAGATGGGGGACACCCAGAGATGGACTTCTTTGCGTCCCCACAAAACCATCAACTAAATAAATTTTGCATCAGAATTCCCCACAGCCAAGCTTGGAAAGTGGATGCCCTATCCTTCACATGAGAAAACCTCTCAATCTATGCCTTTCCCCCTCTGCACCTCCTTTCAACAGTACTCCTCAAGATCAAACAGGACAGGCCAAATACAATCCTTATTGCACCAGACTGGCCATGCCAGTACTGGTACCCAGTCCTACACAGTCTTACAGCAGTGCCACCCTGGCACCTAATTCAGAACCCCTCTCTGCTGTCCCAGCAGGAGGGACAGGTTTTGCATCCTCAGCTGCAAACCCTGAACCTGGCAGCCTGACTTATTCCCTGAATACATCACCAGCAACCCTCAGCAAACAGGTGCTGGATGTTATCCTTGAAGCCAGGAGGCCCAGTACTAGGAAATCCTATTCAGAATAGTGGAATAGATACTGTTCTTAGAGCCAGTCTCAAGGGAAGGACACAGCCATGACCTCCTTGCCTCAAATCCTAGATTACCTAGCAGAGCTGCTCCACAAAGGCCTATCCTTCTCATCAATTAAGATTCATGCCTCTGCCATCTCAGCTGATTACAATACTGAGCCATCACTCTTCTCTCACCCTCTGATCAAACAGTTCTTGAGAGGAGTTAACAATTTAAGACCCCCAAGGAAAGCTCCCACTCCTACCTGGGACCTTAACTTTGTACTAGAGAAGCTCACGCTTCCCCCTTTTGAGCCTGCTGCTACAGCAGAGTTAAAATTCCTCTCTTGGAAAACAGCCTTACTGCTAGCCATCACTTCAGCAAGAATAGTGTCTGAGTTATTGGCCCTTATGGCTGTGGGACCCTTCATTATCTTCCATGCGGACAGGTTTTCCCTCCGGACTAACCCATCTTTTATGCCCAAGGTGGTATCCAGTGTGGCTTTAAACCAATCCATCCATTTGCCAACCTTTATTCCTAATCCTTAGAATAAAGGGGAAAGGATCCTGCACTCCTTGGACATACACAGACAGCTTAGGTTCTACCTTGACAGGACTAAACCTTTCAGAAAATCTGACCAGCTGCTAGTCAGCTTTGCTACAGGAGCAGAGGGCAAGGCCATTTCAAAACAAACCATTTCTAAATAGATAGCACACTGCATCATTTCTGCTACAAACACCATGGAAAACCTACCCCACAGGGGATCAGGCCTCATTCCACTAGGGTTACCTCAACCTCTACAGCTTTTCTCAGGGAAGTCCCTACCAGGGACATCCTGGAAGCCTCAATCTGGAGTTCTGTACACACCTTCACCAAGCATTGCCACTTACCTAGCTTTTCTAAATCCAGAGCTTGATTTGCCACAGCAGTCTTACAAGGCCTGCTAGCCAGCCCTACTACTTCTTGACTGCCTCCACCCCTCCTCAGCTTTGGGAATCAACCCACGTGTGATGACTGCAACAATGAAACACGAAGAACATAGTGCAGTTGTGTACACTTACCATAAATGTAGATGTTTGAGTGTATTCACTGTTGCAGTCCTGGTTACCCTCCCTCCAGCCCCCTGTCTTTCTATACCTTCTACCTATCCTCTTTTTTTGGCCATATCTTATGGAAATGGTATTTACTTTTTACTGGAAGTGTTTCACACCATTTGATTGCTTCCTATTTTGGGGGCTCCTGACACCTGGGGCAAGAAAAACTGATGTAATGGCATCGGCTGCATGTTTTGTACCCCTGATAACTTGATGTTATGGATGAGGTGACAGCATTCGATGCAGAAATCCCAAGACTCTGGTATTTGGGTGACTGAGGACTACCTGCAGGCAGATAACCCAAGTGTGATGACTGCAACAGTGAATACAGTCGAACATCTACATTCATGGTAAGTGTACACAACTGTACTTTTCAGGGACAGCATAGAAAATTAATGTTTTGGCCAATTTTTTATTTGAGTAGAGATAGTCAACTTAAGGACATATCAGATAGTTATGGTCAAGCAGATTAACATGTTTCCTTTTTTAAATCCATTTTTCCCCAAAAGCAAGAACTAATTTTATAAGCAAATTCAAAATTATGAATGAAAGTATAACAGACGAGAGCAGAATTCAACTAATAAAAATATAATTTAATTTATAACATTACTTTAATTAATAACACACAACAAATGAAACATATTGCTCACGCAAATTTAAACAATTTGACAATTCAAGAATATAAAATTCCATCAACAAATTTTATTAAGCAAGTTATTTTCTCTCTTAAAGATTAAAAACCTCCAGACTGAGAATTGTTATTGGCTGATATTTTGGTACCTGTAATTCATAGACTTTCTCTGAACCTAACTGTATATCTAAAGCAATTTGATATTCTTCATCTGCTAGAGTTATTTTAATTCAAAAAATCTACTGAATACCTAACTGATATAGCTAAGTATTGACCTTTTGCATTGCTAAGTGCTAATTATAAAATTATAGCAATTACATTGAACTGATACATTTTAAAATATATTAAGGCTCTAATTTAATCATTTCAGTTTGGTTTTATGCATGGGAGATCGCTGACAGTTCCAGTTCAACCGCTGCAACCTTTTAGTTTATTTTGTAAAGAAAATAGAACCCAGTTAAAAGAAGATATATTGTTATGTTCTATTGATGCTCAAAATGCATTTGATTCAATTAACAGGACTCATCTTTTTTATTTTCTAGATTAGATCAGATCTAGGCAAAGAAAATCTGATGATTGTTTTATTCTTTCAGACTAAGTATTTTCTAAATATAAATGTTCAAAATTCAGAAATAGATGAGCAAAGATTTGTGGTTAGGCAAGATTTTCCCCTTCATCCACCTTATTTGTATTAGGAATTAATCATTTTATTACTACTATTCTATTCGATTCTAAGATTATTCCTTTTCAAATTGAAAATCTCTCCATCAAAGGGCTGGTTTATACAGATGATTTCACTTTGATTATGAAAAATTCAATAGTAAACTTATTTATGTTATTAAGTGATATTCAGCCGAGTATTGTTAATATAAATCTATATTATATTAATTATATTATATTATATTATATTATATTATATTATATTATATTATATTATATTTTATTATATTTTATTATATTATAGTATGCTAATCTATGGGAAATCTGGAAAATGTGACTAGTATTAAAAAGCCTTCCTAGGACCATTAGCCTAGGAATTGCTTATAAACCTATGATGTTTATTAATAACTATGCAGACATTTCTGGTAGCTTTAATGTGGTAGAAAACATAATGTGTTCATAACATGTTCAGGGGGGCTTTTGTAGTGCATTATGATTATACTGCTTTAACACAGTTGAAATAAGCATACAATCAGATGGATTGAACTTTAAGCTTGTGGTCCTCTGTGAGTATCTGTTCTCCCAAATGAATAATTTGTAAAAGCTAAAATAATTCCTAGCTTGATTTTCTTTTACATCCTAATATATTGTAGAATGCATACATTAGGGCACTTTGGTCAAAGTTTTTTTTTCTTTGGTGGGGGTTTGCCCTAAAATCCCATTGAATTTGTTAATTAGATGCAAGATAATATTGGATATAATATAAAAATCCAGAACTGACAGTATTTAGTCAAATCTGGATTAATAATCACAGCTGAAATAATGCTATAGAGATGTTTTTCTGTAGAACTATGAACCTAATTTAGCAGTTAAGATTTTCCACATGGTTAGAGGCCATTGATTCATCTAACAACATAGATTTTCCTTTAAAGATTCAGTACAGACGTATTATAAAAGATAAGTTGATCTCTAAGTTGAATTTCAATTGTTGGATTTACCATTATTTTCCTACATACATTTAATGTACAACTGACAAGATGAAGATTTATTTTTAAACAGATTAACATTTTTGAACAGGATTAATCTGTGTATAGGTATTTGAAATTCAACTCCTTTATCTGAAATAATGATAATAATAATTAAAGAAATTAATGCATTTTTCTCTTATAACTATTCTGTAAATTAATATATAAAAAATAAGAAAGTGTGCAATGTTATATAAAACATCCAACATTCTGAATTGCAAGATCTTAATGATCTATTGAGTATGTATAATAAGGAATTATCGGAGGCTATTTTTTAATCAATTATCTGTATAATATGAGGTAGCATTAAAGTCATATAGAAATACATAATCCCACAACAGATCCTACTGTGGTCCTATTAACCCACCCAATGCACACACCCAATGCCTAGGATAGAAGCATTCTAACAAACTGTGCTAGCATAAATATGATAAAACTGGCTCCTGGAAACCTGTTTGGGTAGACTGTCAATGTATTTCAGCTTGGTGGAAGAAAAGTTGCTCCTTTGTTGTCTTGATGGTTGTTAAATATATTGAATATGCTTATGACATATGGATTATAGGTAAGAGAGGTAATCTGACAATTCAAACTTTCAAACTGATATTACTAGCTACTTTAGTCACTAAAATAATTTTGTGGAATGATGGAAAAACAAGAGATGTCAAAAAATGCTTGTTTACCCTTAGGAGAATGTTTGAAGTACTTTATTTTTATCAATGTGAATTGCTATATATGCTTAATAGGATCTATGTCAGATTATCAAAGTTCCATAACTTCAAAAAGTCATATGGCGAAGATCATATTATCGAAGATTCAGAACTTCTAACATTACATGAAAAAAAACAAAAATAAAAAACAAAAAATTCTATTTTTAACATTTTTACAAGGGGGTGGGCAAGGCCCCTTGTGCCTCCCACACCACCTGCTAATTAAAAATACCAACTCTGAGATCACACTACATTGCGGAAAAGGGTAAATTTCCTGTTCTGCACTGTACTGCAATATCAATTTAAAACATTCAAAGTTACAAAACTTCGATCATATGGTCCCAACCATATAACTTTCAAAGTTTTGAAACTTTGATAATCTGATAAGGATCCCATAATGCATATCTTATTTTTTTTCTCCATCACAGAGAAGGGGGAGAAACATTTTCTCAATTAATGTTGAACTTTAAGATAATGTATTATGTTTGCATTATGTGTAAAATAATACAACAGTGATGTTAAAGGGGAAAAATGCTGAAAGCAGGTTATAAACTACCCCAACTTCTTTTTAAGAAATCTCTGCATAAACCACCCACGAGACTTCAAAGGATATTACCATCTTTGCAAAAGTATGATTTCCAGGTTTACTCTATAAAATAGATAAGTTAAAGTGTGTGTCAACTAGGCGAGCAAATGGGAGGTTTATCAATTTTTTGTAAGTATATTGTTTTGGTCAAAAGTGCCTTTGTGAAAAATGGAAGTTTATTAATGTGACTTTTTTAATGATTTTCTTTTTTTTTTTTGGTTTTATTGGTATGGTTAGGTTCATACCTATCAACTGTCAAGATTTTTGCTTCATATTTTTGCTCTGTTTCTCATAAAATTGTGGTTTTCTGGAAAATCGTTAGCAGATCATTGAAGATTGAAGTCAGAAAATAATGACATTTAAGTTTCAGACTTCATATACTTCAGAAAATCCATGCTAATGCATAACATGTTATTCTATCAACATTATAAGTTTGCAAGAGAAATACTTAAAAAAATGTCCCTATTTTGGGGACTTTATTTCCCCCCTTTATTTATGGCTTTGTCCAGATTTTATGCTCTAGAAGGTTGATTAATTTACAGATTCAATTCTGACTTTGGTCATAATTAGGTAGTGTGCAGAGCATTGGTATTTAGTCTAGAGTGGTTAACTAAAAGCCCGTTTTGTCAGTATGTGTTTGAGATTGGTATACCGTAGGGATTGCCAGTTTTCCCTTTTCATACTGATGTGCAGTCTCAGATTTGGTATATAATAGTGGCAGATGGTGTAGGGGTTATAGGATGGCATCCTTGCTAAAAATTATGTTTTGTAAATTTGTATTGTATATTTAAAGCTTTAGGTTGGGAGACTGGTGTATTTATATTTTTTAGGTGTATGTTATTTAGTTATAGGAAGGCCTTTATTTTTTGTTGTCGATTGTTTTGCAGCTAATTTGTATGTCTTTTTTTGTAAGTAAAGGTACGGGGACTGGTTGATATTTGTATGTGGCATTGTTGTGTTTCATTATGTGTGCTTTTTGATGAGCATTCTTTGATAAGCTGTTATTCAGTTATGTTGCAGTTCAGTGATTTATCATGAACCCACTAAAGCATATAACAGACAGTAAAGAAGATTTATTTGAGACTGTCTGAAATTGTAATGATCGTTTCTGAGTTATCTACTTGTACTGACAATGTGAAAGTGCACACATTTTGTACAAGGGAAGACTATGAACTACAAATATTGCATGATATTGTTCTGAATGGTTGGCCAAGTAATGCTTAGTAGTTCCACACATCAGCGTTTACTTTCTGTACCAAAATTAGCTTTACTGGCTGTAAAGTTTGCTAGTTATAGTTAGCAGAGTTATTATTCATATTTAGCTGTAAGAAACAATGCTGGGTTGAGCACATCAGGTGCATATGAATACAACCAAATATAACGAATGATAATGACATGTCCTTTATTGGCTAAGATATCTGCATCTAAAAAATTGTAGAAAATGCCATGTTATCAAATCAATATAAAAGGAGAAAATGCTATCACATGAACTTTTGAATTGTCCATGCATGAGAATAAAGGAGATTTATTTAAGCAAAATGATGCACATTAACTTTTGGCTATAGACTATTATTCAAAATTCCAGGAAGCTGCACAATTATGTGATACCTCAAGTCATAGTGTTGTAACAGTTATTTAATCTGTCATTGCCTTTTATGATATTCTTGATTAGGTGATATCAGAGAACCAATCACAATTTATGAGTAAAGACATTTATCTTATGAGACAATGGGAATTTAGGCAAAGTATGTTGTTTCCTTGGTAATTCCATGGCAAAAGGTGAATGGAACCGACACTGTAGCAAATTCAGAGAACTCAGACTATTATCTGGAAGTTCTTGGCTATGGGCACATGCTATTGCCATCTTTGAAATACTTGTGAACAGATATTAATTTGGAGATGTCTTACATCTAAACATTGTTCCTCTTACCTATTGTATTTGTACAGTCTTCTTGGATAAAGGAGGTATGGCATGAGGAAGGGTACTGGCAAGGTATGAATGGTCATAAAACGTGGTGGCCCTAGAATGTCTATGAAATGACTGTTGTCAGTTAAGAATCGATTGCCTCATGGCCAAACTAGTTGTCCTTGGATGTGAATACACTGTTGCAAAAAAGCTTCTGAAGAATGCACCAGATTTAATGACAGATACTTGGACAACATGTGAGTCAAATATCTCCATAGCTCAGGAATTCTAAGACATTCACAAAACCTACGTGACAAAGTCACTTGTGAAGCCAAATGTCAAGCATTTGCATTCTGCTATAAAACCAGTCTCAGTACTTAACTGACAGGTCCAGTGCAGGTTATTTGTCATTCTCTGGGCAGCTGGGCATAATGAGGTCTTGTAGATGCAGGATGCCTTAAGGTATGGTTTGTGAAGCTGGTATCCTAACATTTCAGCTGTAGCCAGAGAGGATGGAGAGAAAGAGCATGTTTATGTTGCTGCACAACTAGGATCTCATTACTGTAAATTTTAGGCCGAAATATATCCAATGGTTATGTCATATTAAATCTCACAAATCCTTAAGGAACTGAATGAATGTAAACACTCTCTGTCCAGTAACATTTTGTGTCATATATCTATTCCATCCCCTTTAACTCTCATGTTGTATCCTTAGCTGGAGCACCAGTAATACATAACTCCTGGCATCCCCATAAAGGCACTGCTAAGCCCTGTGCCTCCCTTGTATACACAACCTTATATAGCCCCTGCAGCATGTTATAAGAAACTGGTAAACCCTGCTGCTCCTTAAGAATGACAAAAACACCCTTTGCAAACTAGCTCAGAGTCAACAGCATAGCATGCATTCTCACTCATGAAGGTGGTTCCTATGATGAAGGTTAATAACTCATGTAGGGTAAATGCATGGGAATGAGTTTTCCACTCAGATATTCTCCATCCCATATTAGTGGTCAGAATATGATCAGTATGTGACAACACTACTGCAATTTGCAGGTGCTTAAAAAAGTAGAACAGATTAGTTGCAACAAATGTGGTTACTGTAACAATCTTTCCCTTTAAAGATAGACAAATCCTTTTCCATCTGCTTATCCAAAGAAAGGACTTATTCATTCATTCCTCTGCATTCAGGCTTACCACAGCCCTCAGTTCAAGCCATAGTTTAATTTCTAGGTATTTACTGGCTGAAAAGGTCTGGGGCTACAGTTTTACTCTGTAAACATGCTTTGTTAATATTAATATACAAGCCTTTTGTCTTCTGAAAGTCTGTCAAGATCAAGTTTGTTTGTTTTTTTTTTTCTGTGGGTTTTCTGATAGTATTAAAGTGTCATCATCAAACAACAGGCTTTAGTGTTAACATCCTGAATGCTTCATCCTGAAATATCTGAGTTGCAATTTATTGGTCTATTATGGAACGAACTTGCCAAAACAATTGCAGGAGACAGCAGACAGCCTTGATGTATTCCCTTTTGTGAGGTAAAGGGCTTAGACACAGTGCAAGTCATCAGAACCCTGTTAGCTGGGGTTTCATACAGGACTTTAACGTCTGACACAAACGGTGGTGGGTATCCTACCTTCTCCAATACCTCCCAAAAGTAGGCCAACCCAATGGCATCCCAGGATTCACAAATTACATTACTGTCTCTATTATCTCGATTGTCTTCCATATCTCCTTCTCTTTCAGATGTTCCCATTAGGGGTCGCCACAACAGATTATCTGTTTCCATTTCTTCCTGCCCTCTGCATATTGCTCTGTAACACCAACCACCTGCATGTTCTCTCTCACCACATGCATAAAAGTTATCTTAGGCCTTCCTCTTTTCCTCTTACCTGGCAGCTCCATCCTTAGCATCCTTTTCCCAATATACCCAGTTTCCCTCCTCAGCACATGTCCAAACCAACGCAATATTGTCTCTCTGACCTTGTCTTCAAACAGTCCAACCTGAGCTGTCCCTCTAATATATTGATTCCTAATCCTATCCATCCTTGTCACACCCAGTGCAAATCTTAACATCTTTAACTCTGCCACTTCCAGCTCTGACGCCTGCCTTTTTGTCAATGCCACCGTCTCCAACCCATACAACATAGCTGGTCTCACTACCCTCTTGTAGACCTTCTCTTTCACTCTTACTGGTACCTGTCTGTCACAAATCACTCCTGACACTCTTTCCCACACATTCCACCCTGCCTGTACTCTCTTCTTCACCTCACTTCCACACTCACTATTACTCTGTCTTCCATATACCCTGTATTAATAATATGTGGGAGTGGAAGTGAGTCACTCTTGAACTACCTGGTATGAAACTGACATGTTCATAGGTTCATAGGTTCATAGGTTCATACTAGGCTATCTGCCCTAGGGCATTTATAAGCCTAGCGAGAGTGTGTTTGGCTTTTGCCACCCATTTTAAATTAATTTTGCTATGCCCTTTTTCGAGGTTAGTATACTGTGCCTCTGTCTAACAGTGACACAGAAGTGATACCCGGGGTAAACCTATGATCTCCCATACACTCATCAAGATTCCTCTTGAAGAGAGTCAATGAGGGACTCTGCCTAACCTGGACTGGGATTTTATTCCAGAGTGAAGGGAGCCTCTGGGTTATAAATCTGTCCCTCCAGCATGTCCTATTTATTTCAGTGCTGAGGTTCAAGTCCCTCGAGCGTGTAGCTCGATGGGATTTGGATTTTCTGAGGTGCAGCATGTCCATTAGTTCCGGCTTGACATGGCTTTATACGTCAGGCACATATCGCCTCTGAGCAGGCGGTATGCCACTGAGTAGAGCTGGAGTTTCTTTAACCGGGCAGCATATGGCATCTGTTTGAGCCCTTTGATCCTCTTGGTGAGGTACTTTTGGGGTCTTTCCATTTGCTGCAGGTGTCTGGTAAGGTACATCCCAAAAGGGGCATTGTACTCAATTATGGGCCTGATGAGGGATGAGTAAAGAGGCACGATGACCTCCCCTGATCTAGATGTGAATCCCTTCATGATTAGGTGGGCTATATAAAATGTTTTTCTAACCGCTTTGGCCTCGTGGTTGTCAAATGAGAGATTGCTATCAACTTGGGTCCCCAGGTCCCTAATTACTTCTTCTGTACTTAATGGATTACCACCGATGTGGTAATTTGTGGGCACTTTGTTTTTGCCAAAGGGGATGACTATACACTTTTTGGCATTTAGCTTGAGGCCATGGCTCTAGCACCAGTTGTCTGTTTCTATGAGGCCCTTTTGGAGGATGCTTATGTCGGCTGGAGAGTCGATTATGGTGCCCAGTTTACAGTCATCTGCGAACTTGGTCAGCCACAGTCCTTCCGTGTTGGCGTGTACCTCCAAGAAATATATACCGAACAAGAGAGGTCCCAGGACTGAGCCTTGTGGGATGCCACTTGTAACTGGTTTAGAGTCTGACATGGCTCCAGCAATTCTAACCATGAGGGTTCTGTCCTTGAGCCAGTTTGCAACCCATCTAGTGACATAGGGGGTTTATATTTAAGCTGGTGAACTTATCTATAATGCCCGAGTGGGGTACTGTATCGAAGGCTTTTGCGAGGTCCAGGTAGGCTGTGTGGACCACCTTCCCCTCGTCAATGGCCTTGGTGACTGTTTCAAAGAAATTGACCAGGTTTAAGTGGCAGGATCTGCCCTTAACAAAGCCGAACTGGGTAGGATCCAGTGTCTGTAGGTCCCCAATATCTTTATTTATGAGGTCCATGATGATCCTTTCCATAGCTTTGCAGACCAAGCTAGTCAGGCTTATGGTGCGATAGTTTCCAGGATCCGTTGAGGCACCACCTTTGTGGAGAGACATGATAAAGATAGAGCAGTCCGTTTTTATTTCAGTTATCATTCTAGCATCCATCTATATGTTCATTTTGATTAGGAAAATGAGGCAATAGGCTGATACCTTCAAAATGCCCTTACCACATTTTGGCAGTACTGCAAAGGCTGTGACAGTTCAAGAACTATTTACTAACTCTTCCTTGAAAGATCCAAATAGGTTGGTGAAGAGCACTACCATTACATAATTCAGCAGCTTATAGTTCTCCATATTAAGTCCATCTGGACATTGAGCCTTCCCTGCTGAGATACTGACTAGAGCTCACTGCAACTCCTATGAAAAACCTAAAAGTAATAAGAACTTTGCCTGCTCTGCTGAGAGCTTGGAAAAATGACCTGCTTACAAAAATGTGTTCATTGAGTCTCTCTGTGCCTCCTCCTTTATCAATAGTGTCAGGTGAAGGAACCCTGACAGATGAGATCTCTGGATTTTTGGAGAAAGTTCTGAAACCACGAGTCCACGAAAGGGGCAGTTATGTTCAAAATGTCATTCTCTTTCTTCACATTCTATAAGGTTAAAGAACCTCACCAGGCAATATTAATTTTGCCACAATGGATGCTACAACAATTTATACAAATATCCCACAAGGATTGCATTGCTGCCTCTCATAAGTATTTACAAGAGAAAAAAGACCATCACAACATTACTCCTCATATAGTGTAACAATTTATAGAATTTATTCTGATGCATAACAGGTTTAATTTTAATGAAAAGTATTATGTTCATACTGTGGACACAGCAATGGGCACCAAAATAGCTCCACAATATGCAGACCTTTTCATGGCAATCCTATAAGAGGAATTACAACACCACATGCACACACACACACACACACACACACACACACACACACACACACACACACACACACACACACACACACACACACACACACCTCGGTTATTTCCATTTTATTGAGGATTTATTCATAATCAAGACACATGGAATTGACTCCCTGAAGGAATTCCACAAAGTATTAAATAGAAACCCACTATCTATTAAGTTCTCCTTGAAATACTTGCCTAGCTGTAACCTTCCTTGATATTAAGGTTCTATAACAAATGGGACATTTTAGACATACGCCTCTAGGAAACCAACTGACTGACATGTATCTGTACTAAAATGTTAATCATTCCAGTCACAGAAAGTACTCCATTATTTACAGTCACGCACTCTGATATTACTGCATTTGCTCTAGTGAGGCAGAAAAGCATACATTTAGCAGTAATGAAAGAAGCCATGTTTGCTTAAGGTCACAAAGGGATTTTGACAGGGCAGAAGGCAGCTATCACATTCCACTAGTGACAAGGTATCATCCAGAACATAAAAAAATATATACAAAATCAAAAGAGGCCTCCAACCAATTTTTAGTAAAGATGACAAGCTGAAAAAAAATCATGCATTCCCATTTTTAACATTTAAATAACCACCATATCTAAAATGTCTTATAACCATACCACCCAACCGTCCTGAATTACTTGGTTTTTACCGAGTTTTGGGGTCCAAATGATGGGGTGCCACAATTCCCGAGTGGCACCCCTTCATTTCTGATTTTTTTCACTTTGTTTTTAATTTTCACTCTGTTTTGGCTGACATCATCACATGCCCGATTATGTCAGCGCCATCGGTGATACCAACCTATCAGAATTCAGCTCTGCATACATTTCCGGCTGGGCGCTCAAGGCTGTTCAAATGCTGCAAGTGGGAGGGAACAGTTATCATCGGACAACGTTGTTTTGGAATTTGGATATGTTGAAATGCTGCAAATAGTAGTTATTATTGCAGAAAACTTCATTTTGGATATCTTTTTGATCCATGGCTGTTGGAGAATGCTGCAGGCAGTTATCGTTGCAGAAGAGAACATCACTTTGGATATCTGTTAAGGTAAGGAGTGTGACGTGTGTGTTTTGGATATGTTCAAATGCTGCAACAAGTAGTAGAGTGTTTGTGTGTGTGTTCGTGTGTGCGTGTGTGTGCGTGTGTGTGCGTGTGTGTGTGTGTGTGTGTGTGTGTGTGTGTGTGTGTGTGTGTGTTTTGGATATGTTTAAATGCTGCAAGCAGTTGTCGCAGAAAATCTTTTTGATTCATGGCTGTGTTGTCATGCTGCAAGCAGTTATCGTAAAGAGCATGTTTGTGTGTGTTAATATATTTCTTTTCTTAGCCTAGCTACAGTTTGTTTAGGGGGTTACATGGTAGCACACCTAGAAAATTCTCCTTAAAGCTTTTGTTTTGTTTTTTTCTTTCCGACTATGGTTGCTGTTAGTGAAGGATTTTCTTTATTGCATGCAGCAGTTTTATAACTTCATTAGGCAAGATCATCCAGTCTGAACAGTGCATGAGATGCAGGGAAGTGGTGCTTTATCAGAGACAGGTCAAGCTAATGCCCATTAGAAATTGCTAGGCTGGTTAGCCATTCCTTTTAAGAAGTTAATCAGTTGTTGTTGCAAAGTGAAGGACACTTGAAGTTTCAGCAGGAAGGTTGAAATTCTCTTCAGGCACCCAGGTTTCATTACAAAAAAAATTTGCTTTCCTATGAACTCATAGACATTTGTTTGTGGTTCTGTTTCATAACAGTGCTGCAGATGTGGCAACAGATGCTGTAATACCAATGTCTTTGAAGTGTTTAAAGTTTTCATCTTTGTTCATGTTTAGAAAGTCCACTTTCTGTAAGTGCTATATATGCAAGTTTTGCACTGTTAACAGTAAGAGCATTTTCCTGTTTTGTAGTTGTAGAATTTGAATACTGTTGGTGCAATGCTTAATGTGTAGGAGGTAGTTGATGCCAGATACTCTTTTTGTACATTATTTGAAGGAAACAACACAAAAGATTCTTTGTTCTACTGGTTCTGTAGCCACCACCACTTGTGAATTTCTGCCATATTTTTAATCTGTTCCTCATAAAATCTATGGTTTTCAGGATATTTGTGACAAATCACTGAAGGGTGAATCCATTAAATAATGACAGGCATTTGAATTTCAGACTTCATATTCTTCAGAAAATAAATGGTAACAAAACCTTTTACTCCAGCAATCTTCTAAGCTTATAAGATCAATATTTGAAACTTGTAGCTATTTTGGGGTTGTATTCCCCCATTATTGGATTTGTCCAGGTTTTTTGTGCTAAGAGGTTGAGAACTATTGTGAGAAGTGAGAACTGAATTTTCACTAAATGATAGCCATTTAAGTTTCAGTCTTCCTGTCTTTTGGGAAACAAGCTGCTGATTGGCATAGTGGTATGTTGCTCTAAGACTTACCACTAAAATGCATAGTGGTAACACATTTTATTCAAGCAACTTTCCAAAATTATGCAAGCAATGTTTAAAATGTGTCCCTGGGTTTTGGCCTTTGCCCCCAAAAAAAAACAAACAAAAAAAAAAACTTACATTGAAAATAAGTGAAAGAAGCTGTGCAAGATGCTTATGCCCTACACTGCTGTCATTCTATTCTATATATATATATATATATATATATATATATATATATATATATATATAGTGTGTGTGTGGAAGTAGACCTTTATGATGGAAATGTTCTGAATTGGGCAGTTTTGATATTACTGGTTCATGCATTTTGTTTCATTGCCTACTAATAAATGTTTAAACGATAAATTTAAAATGTGCTCTAACAAGTGTGCTGTATTATACAAGGAATATAATTTAATAAAGTCATATAGCCCAAAGATAATCTTTATCCACCACTGGCCAGATGCATTTTCTTTGGATGTAATATAGATTTCAATGCTATTTTAATGAACGTGAGTTTCAAGGGCAGAGAAGTTTTAATGCCAAGTCTATTTTATTGTGAGACAGTATTGCTTTGTTTAACAGATGTATTAGTGTTTGTGCATTGTGTTGTAAAGTGTAAAAATAAAATCCAAATAATTGTAGAAGTAAAGCAGTATGTACACATTATTGTTTATGGTAAATGGGATCAAATAGCCAGGTAATGGGACATTGGAATGGATGCAGGAGGACTCTGGTGCCATATTTTGGTTGTCTGTTCATCAGTTTGCGTTTGAAAGTTGGTACCTCACAATTCTATTGGAGTGGGTGGGGCTACATAATTATGTATGCAAATTTTATGTTAAACAGCATACAGACTTGTACCTATTTTTCATGGGTCTTGTCCAGATTGTTGATGTTTCTAGGTTGAGAGGTATGCTTATAACAGAACATATTCCAAAGTAGCACAAAACTATAAAACCATCTGAGGTGCAAAATATGCCAGATGAGCTAGATCGCCAACTGAGAGCAGTGAATTTTGAGAGCTCCATAAACTAGTATAATAATATAGGAAGATTTTATTATATTCAAGTTTAAAATATCCAAAATCTATAGATAAACTACTAAACTACATAAATATCAGTTTTGGTGGAGATGTACAAATATTTTCCTGTCAAGTAACCTGGGGATATATTGAGTCACTGAACAACTCAAGGAATTCTCACCCAGATGCTGCTTTGAAAAAAGAACTGCAATTGATGACATCTACCTTACATAAACTATCTTTGAAGATGGACGGCTTTAAAAATGGCTGAGAAAACCCCAAATTAAATTCTCAAAAAACAGACTGATAATCTTAAGGAACTATTACAGCAACACCATACTAAAATAACAAATATAGAGACTTTTCTAAATGACATTGAAGGGAGACTCAAAGAGGAAGAATTCCAAAAAGAATGTCTGCTTAAACAGAATACATGGCTGCTTAACAAAACAGATGACTTAGAAAACAGGGAAAGGAAAAATAACATAAGGATCTTTGGTCTGCCTGAAAACACTGAAAGTGAAGACATTATTTAACTCTTAACCTGGATTCTTGAATTTTTAGACTTGAAAGCGGGACTTTCATTTGGAATTGAAAGGGCTCATAGAGCACTGAGGAAACCTGCTTCTAACTCAACAAATACTTCACCTAGATCCATAGTTATAAAATTTCTTTCATTTCTGGACAAGGAACTAATATTAAAATCTGCTTGGAGAAAATCACCCTTAAAATACAATCAAAGCCTGATAAGGTTTGACAATGATTAGTCTTCCAGAATACTAGAACAAAGGCAACAAGTCTGGCTTATAATAAAACTGTTGAAACAAAACAGCATTAAAGCACAGCTGGCCTTTCCAGCCAAGATAAAAATACTTTTTGCCAATTTGATCAGAACCGTTAATGACTTAGAAGAAGCTACTATATTCATCAAAAACAACAACATAGTGTCTGTCCCAGAAGAAATGGAATGGACTGATGCTAGAAAGAAGAAACAAAATACTGATTCCAAGATAGCTATTCCAAAAAAAATAACTCTTGCAACTACATCTCTCAAAGCATCAAATTATATGGTATATCACTTGTCATCTGTTTTTATTTTAAAAAAGAAGGGTTTCTTAAACAACTGAGAAACAGTAATGATTTATTCAGAATGTTCAAAGAGTCCAATAATTCTTCACAAACAAAGGTAGATCAAGATGGGTTACTATTTATATAATATATAAGCCAAACAAATCAACATATACTACAAACATAGAAGTTTCTATTCTCCTACTTGAACTCAATGAATACTTATCTTGCTCATTTTTCATTGATTTTACTTATAATAATTTAAGTAATTAATTAACTAATTCAACAGATATGCTCAGAATTAGTCCAAAATGACAAAAAATACACCGAACCCACAGACATTGCCAACATCCTAGCTGACAGGTTCAGTGCAAACTTCTCCCCCCTCCTCACCAAAAGGGCAAATATCTATCCCAGCAGAGTGCTGCCCCCCTGACATCTCAGATGCTCAGGTAAGAGCTGCCTTCTCCAAAGCAAAAATCACAGCATCAATGTGACCAGATGGTGTCCCGAGCTGCGTCCTACATGAACTCCAAGAAGAGCTAAACCCAAACATAAAACTACTGTTCAATCTCAGCCTTACTACAGGATATGTACCCAAAGAGTGGCGTACAGCAACAGTGGTCCCTCTCCACAAAGGTGGTGCCTCAATGGATCCTGGAAACTATCGCCCCATAAGCCTGACTAGCTTGATCTGCAAAGCTATGGAAAGGATCATCATGGACCTCATAAATAAAGATATTGGGGACATACAGACACTGGATCCTACCCAGTTCAGCTTTGTTAAGGGCAGATCCTGACTCTTAAACCTGGTTGATTTCTTTGAAACAGTCACCAAGGCCATTGACGAGGGGAAGGTGGCCCACACAGCCTACCTGGACCTCGCAAAAGCCTTCAATACAATACCCCACTTGGGCATTATAGATAAGCTCACCAGCTTAAATATAAACCCCTATGTCACTAGATGGGTTGCAAACTGGCTCAAGGACAGAACCCACATGATTAGAATTGCTGGAGCCATGTCAGACTCCAAACCAGTTACAAGTGGCGTCCCACAAGGCTCAGTCCTGGGACCTCTCTTGTTCGGTATATATTTCTCGGAGGTACAGGCCAACATGGAAGGACTGTGGCTGACCAAGTTCGCAGATGACTGCAAACTGGGCGCCATAATCGACTCTCCAGCTGACACAAGCATCCTCCAAAAGGGCCTCATAGAAACAGACAACTGGTGCCAGAGCCATGGCCTCAAGCTAAACACCAAAAAGTGTATAGTCATCCCCTTTGGCAAAAACAAAGTGCCCACAAATTACCACATACGTGATAATCCATTAAGTACAGAAGAAGTAATTAGGGACCTGGGGACCCAAGCTGATAGCAATCTCTCATTTGACAACCATGTGGCCAAAGCGGTTAGAAAAACATGTTATATAGCCCACCTAATCATGAAGGGATTCACATCTAGATCAGGGGAGGTCATCGTGCCTCTTTACTCATCCCTCATCAGGCCCATAAATGAGTACATTGCCCCTTTTGGGATGTACCTTACCAGACACCTGCAGCAACTGGAAAGACCCCAAAAGTACCTCTCCAAGAGGATCAAAGGGCTCAAACAGATGCCATATGCTGCCCGGTTAAAGAAACTCCAGCTCTTCTCAGTGGCATACCGCCTGCTCAGAGGTGATCTGTGCCTGATGTATAAAGCCATGTCCAACCCGGAATTAATGGACATGCTGCACCTCAGAAAATCCAAATCCCATCGAGCTACGCGCTCGAGAGACTTGAACCTCAGCACTGAAATAAATAGGACATGCTGGAGGGACAGATTCATAACCCAGAGGCTCCTGTCACTCTGGAATAAAATCCCAGTCCAGGTTAGGCAGAGTCCCTCATTGACTCTCTTCAAGAGGAATCTTGATGAGTGGATGGGAGATCGTAGGTTTACCCCGGGTATCACTTCTGTGTCACTGTTAGACAGAGGCACAGTATACTAACCTCGAAAAAGGGCATAGCAAAATTAATTTAAAATGGGTGGTGAAAGCCAAACACACTCTGGCTAGGCTTATAAATGCCCTAGGGCAGATAGCCTAGTATGAACCTATGAACCTATGAACAAGGTACCATTCATCAGAGGTCAGACTCAAATGTAACAAATTAACATCATATATAATAGCAGTAACAGTAGAGTGTTTTGAAAAAAAGTTGCTGTCATGGAGACTAATGCCTTCTTCAGTTAAAGTATGATTTAGAAATGTCATGTAAATCCTGGTTAAATAATAGTAGCAAGCTCTCAGTACAAATGTCATCATTATTCTGTCTAAATATAGTTAATATGAATTATGGCAGGTATCATAGCTATGAGTGCTGTTTGGTCTATCCTGATATGGTGTGCATGGATACAGCTGTGTCTAGCAGCTAGTACAAATGTCATTATTATTCTGTCTAAACATAACTAATATCAATTATGGCAGGCATCATAGCTTCAAGTGCTGTTTGATTAAGCCTGACATGGTGTATGTGGATGCAGCTCTGTCTGGCAGCTGTTATATGTTGCCATTTTTGTCTCCATGAAGCTGTGGGTTGCAGCTTGGGATCAAGGTTTACTGATGCTTGTGAATTAGGAAGAGACATTTGGTGTTTTAGCCTGGATCCTGTGGAAGGGGGTGGATAGAACTGTGAATTGTGATATTTTAGCAGAGAATCGTTTGTTTGTATGTCTGCTGAGTGAGATGTGGGAGGGCTGGAAAAGTGTGTTATTTCTTGTTGTGGCGGCTTGTTGGGAGTTTTTTTTTTTTTTATCTGTTTGCTCTCTGTTCTTTTCCTGGCTGCTGCCTTGCTGAAAGGGAGGGAATTTATTCTTGAAGTTGCAGTGAAGTGAAGCTTTGCTTCAGGTGCATTGCAAGCCTCTGCTATGCAGTACATAGACATACTAATAGAAACAGATGCTCCCAGGTTACTACAGTAATGGAGACAGAGTGATGATAATGCTTAATGGCTCTGAGGAGCCTCTGAGATGATTCTCGGCAATGACGTTTTTGGTTTTAAAAAATATATATACCTAATATAAGTGCTGTTTTAAACCGCATGTACACATATTGATGGTCTCCCAACACTTTGTTTAGCACATTAAGTTGATTCTTGATAAAAAAAAATAATAATAATAAACACAATTTTGTATTTAAAATGTATTTTAGTCCAAACACATTAAGGACATACATAAGAGTGGAAGTCTGAACGATTGTGAAAAACTAAGACCACTTGGTCTTGTGCAGTACTCTTTGCAATGGTTTGGAAGGTGAGCTTGCTCAGACGTGCTGGGTATATAGGGATAGCTGATTCTAGGGGTGTTTGCGGTCACCGGGAAATGCTGGAGAGTCATCGCATTTCCTTCTTGGAAATATCTGTGGGAATGGAGGCTGTGTTGAGTGGTTCACTGGCAGAGTGGCCACTGCATGGAACGGGCTGGTAAAATGGAACAGGACAAATATTGCTTTGGATATTTTAAGAACAGCTTGGAATCACACCACATGAATTAGTGAATGGTATTCTGGTAAAACTGGATAGGCATTATTGCCCGTGCTTGAAGTACTAATATGTGTGTTCATAAGGATGAAAATATACTTCTAACACATAAGAAATTAGAAGGGTCTCATAATTGAAAGTCTATGAACTGTATAAACATGCTTGGAAGGAGCTAATAATAAAAATAAAGATTAATGCTTGTGGTCTCTCAAATAACTAAGCAACAGCCAAAAAAAAAAAAAAAAAAAAAAAAAAAAAAGAACACACACACAATAGTTATGTAATGTATGATTTTAATAAATCAAGACATAAGATATATAATCGTCATATAAGATGTATCAGTCTGCTGAACTTAGATATTGGGGCTTGTGTATAATAACACTACTGTCTTAACTTATCATAAATGACATACACTACATTGAACATCAAGGGGAAGCATGATGATTTTCTTATATAAGTAAATATGCATAACAAGTCATGTAATTGCTTTAACTTGAATTGTAGTTTTTGTAACCCATCTTGTCCATATATAATACGTAAGCGGTTTCCAAGATAACTAATGTTTTATACATGACATCAAACTGACAAAGTTGTTCTAGAGAAACTACAGAAGCTTGAACTTGAAATGTCACAGACTATAACAATCATATTCTGAACAAATAGTATTAAATTGACAATAGCCACTCAGTTTAATAAGATGAGCTTGAGTATAATAACACTACTGTTTCAACTTGTCTTAAATGACATACACTATATTGAACATCAAGGTGAAGCATGATGATTTTCTCATATAAGTAAATGTGCATAACAATTGTTTTAACTTGAATTGTGGTTTTGTAACACATCTTGACCATACATAATACTTAAGCTGTTACCAAGGTAAGTAATGTTTTATACATGACATCAAACTGACAACGTTGTTCAAGGGAAATAATAGAAGCCTGAACTAGGAATGTCACAGAATGTAACTGTGATGACTGTGCCCTGGCCCAGCAATCAACGAGCCTCAATCCTCACCACTAACACCAGGGAGGGTGTCTCATATATGAGGAAAGGATAACAAATACACACAGTAAAGTAAAATTTCCCTTAAGTGCACACAGAGATCACAGTCAGTCTGGGGCCGGTTGCTCCCTTGCTCTCCAGGTCCCCAATAAGACTCCCCACTGGCCCAGCCAGCAAGCTAATCTCCAGTACCGTGTCTGTCCCACCAGTGCTTTGTGTCCCTGCCCAGGTAGCTGATACACTACACACACTTTGACATAAATATTTATACAACTTCACAGACATTTCTGGGAAAGGCTGACACAGATTCCCCAGCTGTGCCCTTTTACCCAGACTATACGGTAGTAATTTCTGCCACCACAAGCTAATACTTATCAGCTACCCAAAGGCCCCTAAAAGGGTGTCCAATTATTACTGTGCAATATTATTATCAAATTGGTAATGTGACTATTCAGTCTAAGGCTTATTAGAGTGGCTTATTACGATAAACTCTATAAATATGCAATGTACTCTAGAGCTTAATTATCTCTGCACAAACCAGCCACAGGTAAAGGGTTTTAAAATATTTAATAATAAATAATTAAAACACAAGACAATACTACTACACCACAGTGATATCTAAGAGTTCAGAGATCACACAGAAACATAAATCAATACAGTAGGAATGTTCTGATATAACAGAAAAAAACACTTGTCTAACTTTCTTCTAAGTTCCTAGCTATTACTACAAGAAAACATACTTCTAAGACACTACTTACATAAGACAACAGGCAGAGTGCTGATAAGTGGGATATCAAGATCAAAATGCTCACAATCTCTCTCTGAACAATAGTTTTTAAACTCACTAACAAACATCTTTGCTAGGCCCTCCCAAATTACATCATTTTGGCACTTAGGTTTTCCCAGTATACACATTACATCATTTTGACAGTTAGTCTGGAGTTCCCAGGCCAACAAACTGATTTATTTAGCAATCTAACACCTGCTCAGGAAACTACAAAAATAAAAGAAATTTCAAATGTACACTCTAGCAATTATTCCTTAAGTTAAGACACTAGAAAGAATGTATTCAGCCAGCCACTTCGGCACCACTATTTAGATAATTTTAACTTCAAAGAACATTTGAAATGCTTGGCTTAGTTTTCCTTACAGCAGATGGCAATGTTGCAACAATCTTAAAGTTCACATTTTACAGTATTTTCTATAATTTAAGAACACAAGCCTGTATTTTGCATTTATATATACAAATGATAGAATTATGTATCAAATTCTATTTGACTAGGCTGGCAGCTTTCGCCCATATTCCCCCAATCTTCACAGTAACAATCGCATTCTGAACAAATAGTATTAAATTGACAATGATCACTCAATTTAACCTTTGCTGATTATACAAAACAGAATATTGCCATTTAAATCTAAAATGTTCAGTATATGCCATAAAATGGCAATTTATGAATATGGAAAGGGAACGTGTAATCATTAATCACAATAAGTGAGTTTGTTGTTTTTAACCTATAATTTCACTCATTTTATAATAAGAAATGACAGATATGAAAATCCTTATGTATAGGAAATGGGGGAAAGAGGGATGCACTGATAATTAAAATGCACTCACTTTCATCAATGTTTACATAAAACAAACTTGATGCTTTAAGTAAGTTAGCAACAAACAAAATGCTGGCAAACAATGAAATATAACTTCTGATATATCCAGTAAAATACACTGTATTATAAACATTAGGTATAAATATTATTACCGTCTATTTATATTAAGTAATACGTTATGAAATACTTCATCAATAAGGGTGAATATGTTAAATAACTGTGTGCTATAATCTTTTACTGAGGTTTTATATATGATACATCCTACTTTACTATGATTGAATTGCTTGTCATCTATCTTTCATGTAAATATAAATTGCTTATACAATAAGTAGACATTTATATTGTATTAGAATTCTGTCTAATCAGGAATAGTACTATATCTGTTCAAAATAATTTAAATATTGCTTAATCCTGAAACAAATATTCTCCATATGATAATTCAATTTATGGAGTTCAGATGTTCTGGGTTGTCAAGGTATGAGTGATAATCTGATGGACTTGCATTTGTTCATCAGATTAGGAATGATTTTCATTCCATGGCTAGTGCGGAGCCTAGTTTTGTTAACATTTATTAATTTAAATGTGTTATTTCACAAAAGCATTTTAGCATGCCAGACAAAAACATTACTTTATTGGCAAACACACAAAGTATAAAACTGATAAATTCCTTTAAAAGCTCAAAGGCTAGTGTGGAGCTTAGTTTTGTTAACATTTATTAATTTAAATTTGTTATTTCGCAAAAACATTTTAGTATGCCAGACCGAAACATTACTTTATTGGTAAACACTCAAAGTATAAAACTGATAAATTTCTTTAAAAGCTCAAACATATACTTTATAGTTATCAGAGGAAAATGTTTAATAGTTGGGAGGATGGCCTAATGGTTAAGGTGTTTGCCTTAGAAACACAAGGTTCAGGGATAATTGGCTAGGCTTAAAATGTCTCGCAAGGGCAGTTAGCTTAGTATTAATCTATGAACCTATGAATAAAACAAAACATACATAGTCTAAATAACCTAAGATGGATTTAACTTTATCTTTAAATACCAATTGCTTAAACAATCCTAGCAAGAGATAAAATCTGCTGAAATATTTAAAACTGAACAAAGCACAAATTCTCTTCCTTCAAGAAACTCATTTCACAACGAATGACAATTACAAATGGAATCCTATTAAATATATGATATTGGCACAATCCACTTATAAGACAAAGACAAAAGGGATAACAATTTTATGGAAAACAAACGTTATTAACCCAGAAATCATTTATGTGTATTGAAGATAAAGAAGCCGTTATGGCATTAGTAATAGTTAAATATAATAACAGGTCTGACTCTAAACCAGTTACAAGTGGCATTCCCCAGGGGTCAGTCCAAGGACCCCTCCTGTTCAGCATATACTTCTCAGAGGCACAGGCAAGCACAGGAGGATTATGGCTGACCAAGTTTGCAGACGACTGCAAACTAAGGGCTATAACTGACTCTCTGGCTGACACAGACATCTTCCAAAAGGGTCTCACTGAGACAGATATTTGGTGTCAAAACCAAGGCCTCAAACTAAATGCCAAAAAGTGCATAGTCATCCCCTTTGGAAAAAACAAAGTACTCATAAACTACCACATAGATGGTAGCCCCCTAAATATGGAAGATGTAATAAGGGATCTGGGGACCCAAGTAGATAGTAATCTCTCCTTAGATAATCACATTGCCAATGTGGTAAGAAAATCCTTCTATGTGGCCCACCTAATCACAAAAGGGTTTGCATACAGATCAAAAGAGGTCATTGTACCTCGCTATGCATCACTCATCAGACCCATCATAGAGTACAATGCCCCATTTGGGATGTACCATACAAGACACCTGCAACAGCTGGAAAGACCACAGAAGTACCTCACCAAGAGGATCACTGGCCTCAAACAGATGCCCTATGCAGCTCGACTGAAGAAACTCCGGCTGTACTCGGTTGCATACCACCTACTCAGAGGTGATCTCTGCCTGATATACAAGGCCATGTCCAACCCAGAATTGATGGACATGTTCCACCTGAAGAAAACCATATCCCTTCAAGCCACATGATCTAGGGATCTAAACCTCACCACAACAATAAATAGGACATGCTGGAGGGATAGATTCCTGTCCCAGAGACTTCCCATGCTCTGGAACAAGATTCTAATCTACATTAGGCAGAGCTCCTCACTAACACTCTTCAAGAGAAACCTTGACAAGTGGATGGGAAACAGAAAGTTTACCCCAGGGATCACTTCAGTGGCTCTGCTGGACAGAGGCACAGGGAACTAATCTAAGGGGGCATTGAAAGCCAAAACATTCCAGCTAGGCTTATAAATGCCTTTGGGCAGATAGCCTAGTACCTACCTATGAACCTATATGGACCCCAGCCAATCTATACTGGTTCCCAGGCATTGGATCAGAAACTGTTAAAAAACACTTGAATTTCATTTCCAATAATTAGAAAGGCAAGTTAATATTAAGAAGAAATTTAGCTGTATATTTGATATTTCTGAAACTACAAATAAATGACTGCTGCATACATCTGCTATATCAAAAGCTTTAAACAAGTGAGTAGAATCATTTCATCTTGTAGATACTTTCAAATTTAAAGAAGATAAATCTTTGTTATTTTCCCATCAAGATCACAGATTTGGTACCCAAACTAGATAAAATATTTGCTGCCCATGACTTACACTCTAAAATCATTTATTTCTCAATCACTCCCTGCTCCTTTTCAGAAAAAAATTAATTGATACTAAAACTTCAAAATGGGTGCAAACCATTAATCTTTAACTCCAGAATTCCAGCATATATAACTAAAATTAAAGAGTTCAACCCCTGGTTATTATCTGAATTACAGTTCTTCTTAGCTATTAATTACACCACAGAGATAAATAAAATAATGATATGGGACATTAAAAGCTTACATATATGGTAAAACCCTAACTTGGCATAAAAAAAATCAGAGAATGGGATTCTGAATTATTAGATTTACAATCCGAGTAAAAGCTGAAAAAAATCAAAATCATTTGAAGATGAAAAAGAAAGTGCAAGTATTAAACAATAAATTTAATGAAATTCTAACACATAAAACAAGTTTAGCTTTAGAAAAACTAAAAAATAATACATTGTCCACTTCTCCCAAATATCTATGTAATTTATCCACAAAAATCAAAATACAATCAAAAGCTAATAACATTAAAAGTATCTTTCATGAAAAGAAAGGGGAAAATGTCTTGGATATAGGTGACATTCTTGATGCCTATAGAAATCACTATATGGAACATTTCCAAAAAGAAAATATACATATCAATCAAATAACTATAGATGAAAAAATGTTCTAATATAAAAAAAATACCAGAAAAATTAAAACTAGATCTGCACACACCCATGTCCTACAAATAAATTACAGATACAATAAAAGAGGGTAAAAATAATAAAGCTCTAGGTATAGATGGCATAATTATGGAAATATATAAACTTTTTCCTTCAAAGATACTATCCCTCTTCCATAAAACTCTATTAGAAATTCAGTCACAAGTTTTAATACCACCCTCTTGGAGATATTCCTTAATCACACCAATCTTAAAGGAAAACAAATCCCCAAACCTCTGTACCTCATATAGACCTATATCATTATTAAATAATGTCTATAAGATATTTATGACAATATTAACTAACAGAATGAAAATGCCACTATCCAAAACAATAAATAATGATCAAATTGGTTTTGTATATCATAGATACGCACATGACAATATTAAAAGGATAATTGCTCTTACAGATTATGTTAATAAAGAAAATAAAGAAATACTCATAATTGGCTTAGCTATAGAGAAATCCTTTGATTCCCAAAATTGGGACTATTTATTCAAATTCTGGTGTTATTTTAATTTCCTCCTTCCTTTGTTCATCTACTAAAGAATATAGATGCAAATAATTTAGCGTATGTTAAGCTAGGTCTTTTTACCTCTGAACCTATACTTATAACAAAGGGTACTAAACAAGGATGTCCCATGTCACCAATTCTATTTGCTTTGGCTATTGAAATACTGGCAGATTCAATACATAATAATACAAAAATCAAAGGAGTAGATGTTTATGAACAATACAATTTTAAAGTAATGCTCTTTGCTGATGACATATTAACATTAACCAATGCAAACAAGACATTAGAAGAATTAGATATTTTGTTTGACAAATTTTACAGGGCTTCAGGACTCCATTTCAATAAATCAAAATCAATTTTTTTTATTTTTAAATAAAAAAAAAAAAAGAATTGCAGACAAGCGGGAATCACATTATAGGAAACAAGAATATACCTTAAAATATCTAGGAATTGAGTTATGCAAGGATAATAATGAATTAGTCTAAAAAAACTAAAATAATATCATTGCTACAATTAAAATCTCTGTGGAAAAGTGGAACAAAATAATATTAACATTTGAAGATAGACTACAGTTAATAAAAATGGTTTTACTACCCAAGATCCTATATATATATATATATATATATATATATATATATATATAGTGTTGGCAATACAACTGTTACCAGAAAGGAATATACTCAAAGAAATAAACTCATCCCTAATAAAATTTGTTATGGTTTCCTAAAAAAAACAGAATATCTTTAATACATCATATTGGGCAATGGAAACAGGGTACATTAAACTATCCTGATATAGAAACATATATAAAAGCATCAATATCTAAAACAATCTCAGATTGGATAAGTCCAAATTATTCTGCAATTTGGAAAGAATTACTAACTGTAATATCAATAAATTAATTTGATTTGCAAAAAAATTCAAATAACAGATACATAATATGTGCCATGGCAATTTTTTTTAATAGTATGCAATGTAACATAACTAATCCCATTAAATCTCATATGATTAATAATTACATTGACTCATTTAGGAAAATGATTTATGCAAATATAGATTTAAAAATCTGGTTTGATCTTTTAATACCTTTCATAGTTACAAAAAGCTATCCATGTAAAATATACAGAGAAATAATTAATTCCTAGGAAAAGAAAGGATTTGTTTGTTGGTTTCAATGTATCAAAGAACTAAAAGTTCTGGATATGCAAACAATAGAAACAACATACAAAATTCCAAGAGATTGGCTAACTATGCAAAGCATTCTGACGTGTTCAAAGATTTATGCAGAATAATTAGTAATTCTTCATTTAAAGAAATACCTAAACTTACAAAATACCTATATGAAATCATATATAATGATTATGACATGGGAATAGTATTTCAAAATTTTACAAGATATTGATAAATTATAAAACAACACCCAAATCCTCATATTGGAATTATATAACAAAAGGACACTCACTACAGCTAACTGAAGAAATTAAAAGAAATATTTAATTATCAATAAAAAATACATCCTTTACACAATACTGGAAAGTTTTAATTGGAAATACTTGCATAGAGCATTCTTAACTCCAGATAGAATTACTAAAATTAATTCTTCCACAAAGGGAATATGTCGGAGGTGTGAGCAAATACACAATGCAGATTGGAATCTCATTTTTTTCGACTGTGTTAAAATTAAGCCATTTTGGAATGGTATTAAAAAACTTTTTACAAGCTTTATTTAATGAATTGTTTAACTTATCTAAAGCTCTTATATTATTAAATGTATATGAAGGTCTTCATTTGAATGAGTCAAATATGTATCTAGTATGGACGATACTTGCAATCCCAAGGAAATGTATAACAAGAAGATCAAATACAAACACAATACCAACTTTGGAAGACTTCTATGGCCTACTAAAGACCACAACATTGTTGGAAATTAAAATTAAGGAATTAAGGATTCATTCTAAGCCATTTATTAACAATCCATGGAAAAAAGTCTTATCATTGATTGACACTTTACGATAACTGAACAGATACACTCTGATAACTGGATTGTTATACCTATAAAGTAATTGTATATATTGAGATCTGTTATAATGTCAGGCTGATGTAAATAGTGTACATAGATATTTAAGATGTTATATACAAATACTATTGAATTTATTCAACTGTATTTGAAAAATAACAAAAAAAAAAAATTGAAAAAAAAATATGCCAGATGATTTGTATTGCTTTCAGCATAACAACTTCAATGAACAAAAGTTTTAAACTAGTGAGTTCCTTTGCATGCATCATTAAAACTGTGATTTTTGTAATCAAATGCAGAGAATGTTAGTCAGGTTATATAGGAAAGATAGGCCAGGCACTCACAAATAGAATGAATGGCCATAGACACACAGTTACGTGTAAAATGACTGACTGTGAACTGGCACATGTGAACAAATTTTCTGGAGTTTAATGATTATTCTGTATCAAGCATGTCAATTATGCCTCTTCAATAACATTTATGTACACCTGAATATGAATGGAAATTAAGCTAATTTTCAGTCTGACAGTTGGTAGTCCGAACCAGTGTCTTGAGACACTATAACACTGAAGAACTTTTCCTTTTGGACTACTAACAGTGGACACAAATAAGGTGCACTGAATGGCAGCAAATGTTTCTTATTCTGTCCCTGCATGATTTTATGAATTTACTCGGAATGTAACAGAAAGTTAACTAACTGTAAGAGCACTGGGGTTTGTCTTTTAACTTTGTTTTATTCATGACAAGAGAGAAGTCATTATCACATAATGTAACATTCCATTCCAGTTAGAACACCAGTAACAGTAAGCACAACAGTCAATAATGTCTTAATATTCACACATTTTTAACAGTAAAGTGAAACCTGTGTTTAATGCTCCCCTCTTCGTTGATATCTGTGAGAACTTTAGGCCAACAAGGTTACAGTTTTTTCCCTTCTCTTTTTCTCTCCCACACATTTTCATTTTCTTTTAGCTATTTAAATCACAGACTGTATAATGTACTAACTGCATAGAGCAGCCACAAATTCTAACTTAATACCTTATTCTCTTGGCATTCCCTGAAGTTTTCATAACACATAACTATAGCGTGAACTGGACATTATTGCAAATGCACACCTTTTGTTAGCCAAACATCTATCTCACAAGGATAGCTTGTGGAGATGCATTTTCATTAATCTATTCATATATAAATTATACAATCACAATGCAATATGCTACTTACAATGGAGTTACATTTGCATGATGCTAATCTTAAACAGGGAGTGAGTAGCTAATTTTTTAATTGTGGATGGAGGCATTGTTTGGTCATTAGGGAACAGGTCAAGAGAACAAATCAGAGTCTACTCAGTACATGTAAAAAACATAAACTACGGATGTTCCTCATGCTATTTTGCTGTTATAAAAATATATTGCTTAAAAATAAATGTCTGTTCAGAGTCCAGTGTTCATATCTTTGTTCTGGTGTGAGTCAATGGGAAGATCTTAACATTGGAGTGTGCATGCACACAATTAAGTAAACTTGCAGCATTCATTTTATCCAATAGGAGTGTAGATGGAGTCAGTGTCCATCATTTTATTAATATTTAGGAAATGTTTTTGTAATGGATGGGATAGATAGACTTTTTGAAGACTGTGGCTGCAGTATGAAATTGAAAAAAAAATTGTAAAGATATAATTATACTTGTTTTTGTCATTCATTCATAAGGGGGTTGGGAGGGTGGCCTAATGGTTAAGGTGTTTGCCTTACAAACACAAGGTGTGGGGTTTGAGTCTCACAAGGGTTAATTAGCTAGGCTTAAAATGGCTCGCAAGGGCAGTTAGCTTAGTACTAATCTATGAACCTATGAACATTGTTATCATTGCTTCAGAATGATTAGTATCCATCCATAACTGTTTTCAGAGAAGACACTGAAGTCTCTGGTAGGTTTTATAGAGTTTTACCTAATGAATGGACTGTAGTGAAGATCAGTGGGAATTAAAACTTTCCCGTTGCCTAATGATCTTTAAATAACATCCTCCTCTTTGTGCACTTGCTAGTTTTATTAGTCATTATTCCCATGACAATCTCTATACACTGTTCTGTTGATATCTAATTTGTATATTCACTGTATATCATGTTGATTCTGTATAAACCTTCGTACAATATCATAAATGTATTTAAGCCAAATGGTGACGAGTCAAAAGTGAGCATACCCTTCCACAAATTCACAGCTGCATATGCACAATCATCATGCACACACATACACACATCATAATACAAAAGACATTCCTACCAAATTCTTAAAAATATATAGGGGAGTAGGTAAGAAAAAGGAGAACAGAAATGTCTGGCACGAGCACAAACAGAAGATGCCAAAACTGTGCTGCATGCAATGACAATGAATCATTAGATACAAGTCGTATTCCTCTGAGACTTTGAAATAATTGGAAGAAAATGCTAAATGTAATCCATATGTTCCTTAATGACTATTTAATTTTCAAAAAGTAACTGGCTTTAGTAAGTTGGAAGAGATCAAAGAACACTTCGACTTATAAGAAGTTGACTGCTCATAAATTTCAGAATACAAACTTTGCTGAGAAGATAGAAGTGGAGTTAAAAAATGTCCTCATTGGACATTAGCTGACATACATATCAATAAAGATAAACCACATAATTTATATCTATCTCTGTCTGTCTGTTTGCCTTTCTACCTATCTTCATTTAGGCTAGGGTCCTTCAGCCCAGTCATTCCCTAGTGGTGGCAAGATACTTATCCCCACTCTTCCTGATACTTATCCCCACTCTTCCTGATACTTATCCCCACTCTTCCTGATACTTATCCCCACTCTTCCTGCTGCAATAGCCATTGTAGCTACTTCATGAGGTGTATTCATGCTTTTGCACATGAGCAACTTCCCAGCAAAGTGGAAAACTACTTGCATCCTGGGCATGTTAAGCTCTTCATGTTGTTGAGATACACCTGTATTCTTACAGGTGCTAACAATGCAAAGAGACAAGCTGCCTCTCTTCTCTCAGTATGGGACAGCATGCATTAGCTATATATATTCATCCTTCACTATTCAGTTCCTCCAGCACCCATGCTAGTTAAACAGGGATCATATGTGGAAAAGTATGGGCCTTTATCCCTCAGTACTCTCAGTACCCTAGGGAAGAACCACTGAATACATTTTGATATATTGAGAAGCCAAAAGATTTAAGATTGTTCCTGGATATTATTTACTATGATTTTGAAAATATATAGTGGATTGTAAAACTGAGTAAATTATATTATGGGCAACATGATGTCTGATGAATAGATGGTGTAAGATAGGATGGCATAGGGTGAAGTCATAACATAAATGGAAAACATTAACTGCAGGGGTAAAAGTTGGGTTCATTCATTTTTAATCTACATTTTGAGATAACACAAGATGGGAAAGGCTATTAAAAGAAAACTATGCTAATGATTAAGCATTTATTTAACATTTAATGAACTTTAAATGAAAGGAAATGTGATTAAATGAAAGGAAATGTGATCTTTAATAAGAGCACAACAGGAGGAAAATAAAGCATTCAGCTAGCTGTTTAACTCATCTACGTATACACACTAAAGGTGTCAAATTGGCAATATGTTTGGTCATAAACTAAATTTACGTGAACATGTGGATAATGTGTTCAAAAGTAAATGAATACAGGGTGCACTTTATGGAAAAAAGTGTCAGTTAACACCTGGAAAAGATGTCGAACACAGCATATTTATAAAAGACTACTTACTAATGTAAAAGAATTAGGCAACCATTTTGAACACCTCAGTACAAAATGCAAATTGGCATATAACAGATCAGTAATGTTCACATCTGGCTTTGGTACCCCATTGCACCATTGTTATGTTCTAAGATCAGAAAATATACAAATAACTCATTTCCTATTCAAAATCATCTGTAAGAAACACTGACTGACTTTATTCTTCCAACTGGCATGTAATCAGCCTGCGAGATAGCTAAGATCTTCTTCATTACACAAAACTAAGTGCCATAGACAAGCCCAAAAGGTAAGAATGAACCTTTTTTTACTGTCTACCTCTGAGTAGAAAAAATAAACTGTCCATCAAGGTATGGCATACTGAAACTCTTCCTGCATTCAGAAAAGCAACTATGTGATATTACGTAAACCTCTTTGTTACTATTGCCTTAAAAAACTAAACTACTGCTTTTCTGCCTGATGTATGCCATCATTTGCAGTACTAGCTGGTGTTCTAGTAACAGTCATCATTACTCATAGTCCAGTACATAATTATAAAATATTGTATACTAAATCACACCTAAATTGCTGAAAATAAACATTATAATCTTCCCTTCGACTATACAAATACAGCAAACCAAACTGCTCACAAGAGGATTTTTCTTATAAGATTGATATTCATTACATATTAGCAACCTGTTAGCTACTGGAATCTACATCACAGTCACTGATTTCTTCTAATATTTTTTTGATGGACTAATTTGTAATTTTATCTGTTTTTCTCTTCCTTTTCACCTATATTTCATAGGTGCATAGGTTAATAGGGTCTATATTAGATCAGCGAACGCTTAAACAAGGGAACGCTGATTGATCGACCTTATTTTAGCGAATGTTAAAAATATCGAAGCAACAGAAACTCAAATTTTTTCCTAGGGAAAGAATTTGGTTGTCTGTTTCGGTTGCTTCGGTATTTTCAGTGCTGTGGTGGAAAGTTACGGGTCGGATTCAGGTAAGTGTGCGATTGTGTGGATGTGAGTGTTAGGGTGGGTTAGGTGAGTTAGGGTTAGGGCTCGGCTTAGGTATGTGTATGATTGTGTGGACATGAGGGTTAGGATGGGTTTAGGTGAGTTAGGGTTAGGGAGCGGGTGAGGTGAGTGTGCGATAGTGATGGACCTTAGAGTTAGGGTTTGGGTTAAGGTAAGTGGATAGTTAGTGGTGTGTGCATAGTTTACTGTAGGGTTAGGAGTCAGATTTTAGGTGTATGTGTGTGGATTTCTGCTTGTTTGGTGTGCTTGTGTTGTGTGTATGTGTTTTGGATCAATGATTTTTTCCCCTAGGAAAAAAATCACTGATCTGACAGTTGGAGATTGTAAGCTTTCACTTACATAAGGTCGATCAATCAATGTTCGCTTTTTTAAGCATTCGCTGATCTAATATAAACCTTGTTAATAGCCATATTTTAGGCTAATGAACATAAGTGCCCTTATAAGCCTAGCTGTGCAACCCAAATGTGACCCAAAAATTTGATTTATATAGCTGATGATTGACTGGCTCCCTCTGTCCATCAGAAACAAATTTCTGATTACCCATGCATTTGTTCAAGTTGTGCTTATAAAGGGATAAGGGGGAACTTTGTTTCACATGGACAGGGAGCCTGTTCCAGAGAATGGGAATTATTTAAGAAACATTCCTCTTTCTCCAACATGTCTTATTTATGTCAAAGAAAAAAATGATGTCTTTTAATCTAGTATTTTTGGTGCTATTTGTTTTGTGGATATGCAACAGGTTCATCAAAACAGGGTCCAGGGATTCCCTGTATGCCAGGAAAAGATCACTTCTCAGAAATCTGCATGATAGCCAGTAAAGAGAAAGGGCTTGAGGTGATCAGCATAGGACATTATGTTTAATCCCTGTATTGTTTTTGTAAGGAACCTTTGTGAACGTTCCAGTTGCAGCATGTATCTGGTCAGGCACATAGCAAAGGAGGCATTATACTCTCTGATGGGTACAGTGGTATGATGACCTCTCTGGACCTGAATGCCATGCCCTTGCTTATAAGTTAAGCATTTCATTAATATAATAGTCTGTTTAGCTGCAAGTTGTTTTTTAACTAACATGGACTGCACATGGTTTTGCAGCCTTCTTAATTTGTCTGTTGTACAAGTATTAATTTTACAAAAATGGGCTTTATCCAGTAGGGTTAACATCAATAAAAAAATAATAAATAAATGAATTGCTACAGCAGTGCAAACAAATAAACAATTGTGGTAAAATCACTATAAACAATTTATTCATTTATTCTGTGATAAGTAGCTTATGCTAACTCAAGATTGTAAGGGGACAAGAGACAATCCTGACACTGTTGGTCCTCCTATACTTCACCCAACTTATATGTACCATACCAACCCCCCAGTGACACTACAATGGAGAAAGTAAATAAAATACACCAACAGTCAACTAACTTACTGCAGTAAAGTGCACTTTGATATTAAAATTGAATCAACAGCTGCACACATGAATATGCCAAAATGGAGATGAGATGTACAACTGAGAGCAGAATGAATGCATACCAATTCACCTTAGATCTGTCTTTGGCTTACAGGAAGAAAATGGTTCAGCCAAGAAATACACCTGACACTGGGAGGAAACAAGGACTTTATACAGAACATACTGAATCCAGAGACTGAAATGGCAAACCAAGTATTGCAAGGCAACGTGTTACCTGCCATTCAGTGAATTCAGTTTTTTTTTCAAGAACATAATATAGACTTGTTTATTTAACGGTTCACTACAGAAGCTTGAGTCACAGGCACTGGAACACCAGTTTCAAAGCCAGGGACTTGAGCACCCAGTAGCACAGTGAGGCTGCTGCTCATGCTCAAACGTGACTATAAGTTCAGACAAGCATCCATGGGGAGGGAACACTGCTTGTGCTCAAGCATCTATGGGGAAGAAGCACTGATTGTGCTCAAGTATCCATGGGGAGGAAGCACTGCTTGTGCTCAAGCATCCATGGGGAGGAAGCACTGCTTGTGCTCAAGCATCCATGGGGAGGGAGCACTGCTTGTGCTCAAGCATCTATGGGGAGGAAGCACTGCTTGTGCTCAAGCATCCATGGGGAGGAAGCACTGCTTGTGCTCAAGCATCCATGGGGAGGGAGCACAGTTTGTGCTCAAGCATGCATGGGGAGGAAGCACTGCTTGTGATCAAGCATCCACGGGGAGGGAGCACTGCTTGTGCTCAAGCATCCATGAGGAGGGAGCACAATTTGTGCTCAAACAACCATGGGGAGGGAGCACTGCTTGTACTGGCACTCAGATATGAGTTTGAGCAAGCAAGTGTGTGGAGGGAGCACAAGGAGGATTAGGATTAGGAAGTTGGAGTGTGGTTTTAGGAATGTTGAGTGGGAAGGGAGTTTTAAGGTTAGGAAGCCATTAAATCTTTAGGGTTATGGAGGTGGAGTGGAGGGGACTGAGAGTCAGGATGGGAACTGCAGAGGAGTTTTAGGTTTAGGATTTATGATCCGGTAGGGCTGTGTAGTTTATAAGACCTGGTGTTGTGTGAGATATGTATAAACAGGAGATCATGCAAGTGAGAGTTAGAGCACTTGCTTTTTTTTGTGGAAGTGTCATCAAGCAGGAGTATCGTGAGCTAGAAACTCATGTGTATGTGTAGCAGACCCTTCATTTAAGGATGATTCAATAAGAAGTTTGAAATATTAAGAAAAGCATATAATATAATATAATACAATACACTATAGTACTACAGGAAGTCTGTCTGCATGCCTTAAGGTATCATTTTATTTATTTATTTATTTAAATTTGTTGACCGGGAGTGGCCGACTGGACGTAGGTCCATTTTCAGCGGAGGCCCGGGGAGAAAAGCTCCACAGTTAAAATAAACAGACAGTAGTTACATTGGATTACATAGCGATTAACAATTTAACATAGAAATTACTAACAACATATTTACAGATGAAGAACATAGAACATCAGTAGACAACTAGAATCTTTATATGTGAAGTACATAACAGACATTAACAAATGTTACAATAAGAAGTTCCTGCTGTATAATAAGTACTAGGCTTATGATCATCTGAGCTTGCTATAATTAAGGTAGTTAGTGGAGTGGAAAGAAAGGTAGTGATTGGATGGGGTGGGTGATATTAGAGTGGGAGTTGCAAGGGCATAACCAGCATGTTTTAGGTGCGCTTTTAGTAAAGTTTTGAAGTGGGTGCATGATGGTATGGAGTTCCATAATTTGGCTATGGTGCAAGAGAACAGTGCTTCACCAGCAGAGTTATTGGCTTTATCATAATGTAAAGTGAAGGTTCACTACCTGAGCGATTATTTGAAAAGGTCTGAGTACTGCATGA